>NC_066511.1:15728444-15795944 GCF_024679095.1 Eriocheir sinensis
GATGTGCTACTGTCATGCTTCATTTCATATTTATTTTGCAAGTCAGACTCTATCTATAATAACTGCTTGCCCCAGAATCCATAATAACTGCTTGCCCAGAATCCATAATAACTGCTTGCCCAGAATCTATAACAACTGCTTGCCCAGAATCCATAATAACTGCTTGCCCCAGAATCCATAATAACTGCTTGCCCCAGAATCCATAATAACTGCTTGCCCCAGAATCCATAATAACTGCTTGCCCAGAATCTATAATAACTGCTTGCCCAGAATCTATAATAACTGCTTGCCCAGAATCTATAACAACTATTTGCCCAGAATCTATAATAACTGCTTGCCCAGAATCTATAACAACTACTTGCCCAGAATCTATAATAACTGCTTGCCCAGAATCTATAACAACTACTTGCCCAGAATCTATAATAACTGCTTGCCCAGAATCTATAACAACTACTTGCCCAGAATCTGTAATAACTGCTTGCCCTGCCCGTGACCATATAGTTTCGCGACCATCACGAAGAAATACGGGAAAAGAATGAACGAACTGTACCGAGAAAAGTGTAACTATTTAATTTATAACTGTCATACAAAATTACGATGCCGTTTTTGCAATACTTTGGGCGAAGTTTTGTTCAAAGGTTTAGCAGTGAAACTTTCCTAATTACTGAGCGGTACTAGTTATTTAAGAGAGAAAAAAGATATGAGCACACACACACACACACACACACACACACACACACACACACACACACACACACACACACACACACTAAGAAAGAGACAGACACTGACATTATGAGAGAGAGAGAGAGAGAGACAGAGAGACACACAACACAAGAGAACATAAACAAGAAAACAGTATATATCCTACATGCATTATTCTGCACACACACACACACACACACACACACACACACACACACACACACACACACACACACACACACACACACACACACACACACACACACACACACACACACACACACACACACACATTGCCTCGTCGTGACAGAGACAGCATCTTCTTCCCTGCGAGACAGACGCTTAGCACCTCGTCCGGCTCGTTAAGCGCGGCGCAGGTGAAGGGGTGTCAGGTGCTCCTTGTCACCCGCCGCCTATTATCAGGTGAAAAATTTCCCACCAGCTTACGTAGATTAGCTGAGCCGCTCCACCTGTCACCTGAGTGTGTGTGTGTGTGTGTAAGAGAGAGAGAGAGAGAGAGAGAGAGAGAGAGAGAGAGACAGAGAGAGACTGACTAAATGAATTAATTTTCCATTTCCTTCCCTTTACATTATACGTTCCTCATAGCAGGACATTTTTTTTTCTTCCCCTCTTGCCACCTGTTGTCTGCCAGCTACACACACACACACAAACACACACACACACACACACACACACACACACACACACACACACACACACACACACACACACACACACACACACACACACACACACACACACACACACACACACACACACCCATGTCGAGAGGTGTGTTTTGTTGTGGTTGCTATGTCTCTCTCTCTCTCTCTCTCTCTCTCTCTCTCTCTCTCTCTCTCTCTCTCTCTCTCTCTCTCTCTCTCTCTCTCTCTCTCTTACTTTTTTCCTCAGAATAATGAATGAAGCCAAAACCACCTCCTTCATACTGTTGTTGTTGTTGTTGTTGTTGTCTTTGTAGTAGTTGTAGTAGCAGTTTTATTTATTGTTTGTTTAATTTAATAGTGTAGCCAATGTACTTTTCTTCATCTTTTTTCTTGTTTTAGTTCTTGTTCATATTCTTATTGTTTTTTTTTCTTGCTCCTCTTGACCTTTTTCTTGTTCCTCTTTTTGTTCTTTTTCTTGCTCTTCTTCCTGTTCTTATTCTTGTTCCTTTCTTCTTTGCCATTTAATCGGTCTCATCTCATGGGTGTTCATCATTAAGCAATCATTTTCACATTTTTACTAACTCTGACTCTTCATTATTCATTCTCCATTTTCATATTCATTTATTCTTCCACTCGTATCTACTTTAGTATCACATCGCTACCTACCTACCACTACTTTCACACGCGTACATCCATTTATCTATTCATATCTACCTATTCATATCTACATTAGTATCGCATAAATAGCTACCTTCCTCCCTACCACACGCTACTACCACACGCATACCAAACCTCTTATTTTTACGCTATTGAATCGCATAAACGGGCAAACAACAGCATCGCATCGTGTTCTTATGCACTTAAGTCGCTCTGGGCTCTGTTTTTTTTCCCTCGGTAATGTTATGTTCGAGTCTAGACCGCAGTGAGGCAAGGCAAGGAAGTAAGTCAGAACACGCCCCTGTTATATACCATAAGTTATCTGTGTGTGTGTGTGTGTGTGTGTGTGTGTGTGTGTGTGTGTGTGTGTGTGTGTGTGTGTCATGGATTAGCAGCAGTAGTGTGTGTGTGTGTGTGTTCGTGTGTTTGTCTTAGCCTTTCCTCGTGTTATGTAGCTAATAGAGAGAGAGAGAGAGAGAGAGAGAGAGAGAGAGAGAGAGAGGGGTGGGGGAGTGTAGGAGAATTTGCATAAAATCTGTATAATTTCAAATCTAAAAGCGAACCAACGTTGGCCGCACCGTTTTTTTATGAAAGTGGAGCTCATTGTTGAAGTACGTGCATTTATATTACTTTATCGGACGGTCTTTCTTTCGTTGTTGAGAGGTGTGTCTATCCACCGGTCATCTGTGTCTGTCTGTGTATCATCTAGCTGTGTGTCTCTGTTTAGCTGTCTGTATTTATCTATTTATTTGTTTCTGTTTATTTCTGTACATTTTCTAGCACTCTTCTTTTGTGTATCTATGTGCTTATCTATGTATTTGTGTCTATATCTTTCTGTGCTTCATTTAGCAGTCTTTCTATTTGTATTTGTCTGTCTATTTACATCTTATCTATCAACTTTTGTTCCTGTCTATCGTTACGTCAATTCCGTTTTCTTTTTTTCCTCATTCGTATCTCATTTTCTATTCCCACGAGTATGATGTCACGAAGCGGAGGTAAATATATCGGTAATAGCAATGTTCTTTTTTTTATCTTCCTGTCATGCACAAAGAAGAAAAAGTGATGGGCATAAAAAGAGTGGTGATTGTGGTGGTTACTGGTGGTGGTGGTGGTGGTGGTGGTCGTGATGGTGGTGGTGGTGGTGGTGGTGGTCGTGATGGTGGTGGTGGTGGTGGTGATGGTGGTGGTGTTGATTTAGTTTATGTTGCTGTTGGGGATATTCTTTGTGTGTGTGTGTGTGTGCGTGTGTGTGTTTTGTATTCCAGAGAGAGAGAGAGAGAGAGAGAGAAACCCTACCCCAGCCCTAGCCCCAGCCCCAGACCCTGCCCCCAGCTCCCCCCTCCGCCCTGGAAATAGAGGGTGTGTGGGGCCGCGTATTACGTCTGTTTTGATGAACCGGAGTAAATAATAAATACATCCAACTTTGAGGATAAAAAAGAACAAAAATATTCGACATTTGCATCGCAGTATAAATTGACGCAATGTATTTCTCGTGTGTTTGTGAGCACTGAAAAAAAAAAAAAAACATGTATATAACAGGCGCGGTCGGAAAAACAAAAACAAGAACAACAACAACAACAACAACAACAACAGTAGCCTCAACAATAACACCAGTAGGAATAATAATAACAACATGATCAGCAGCATCGGCAAACACAATAGAACTATCAACAGGCATCGTTAAAAAAAAAAAATAATGAATCGACAAATATATATATATAAAAAATTAGACTTGCCTCCATTACTTCAACTACTACTACTAACACTACTACTACTACTACTACCACCACTTCTACGCTCACTACCACTTCCACCAATATCACCTCCTGTCACATCACCACCACCACCCTACCACTACTGTAACTACCACCATTATCATTTCCAGTCTATCATCATCACCACCACCACCATTATCATCATCATATTAGGCATCTGTCTCTTGTCCAATGTAAACTCGCGAGCCCTCATCCTCTTCCCTTCTCTCAAAAACGAGTAATACGATAAGATAAATAAAAAGTGTAGCGGATGTTTATGGCTTTATCTCTCTCACCTGTCACCTGTCGCCGTGTGGTCATTAGGCAAACAAAGGTGAAGGAAAAGGTAAAGCGTCGATATAAAAATGAAAGTAGGGAAAAAAATAATTGGTAGTTGTCTTGTTTAGCTGTCAAGTGTTTTTTGGTTCTTGTTTTGGTGAATTTCCTGATCTAAAAAATAAAAATACGTAAATAAGAATGGAAAGGTCAGACTGGAGATGGAAGAAAAATAAGTGGTGTCAATTCTAATACAGTTTGTTTCGACGATTGGTTTTTGGCTTACGTGACTTTATATCTAATTGTAAAGCGTAATAAGAAGAATAAGAGGAATAGAGGAAAGAATTAATTAGAGGAAAGAAAAGAAGGAAAAAAGAGGAAGAAAGAAGAAAGAAAACGAGGAAAGAAGAGAAGAAAGAATGAAGAGCGACATGAAAAAGAATAGAGAAGAAAGAAAAGAGAAAGAAGAAAAGAGAAAAAAATAAAGAAAAGAAAAGTGACCGGAAAAAAGAGAAAGAGAACCATCATGTATGCTGTTTATTTATACGAGAAAAAATAAATGTTAGTCATATCCACTGTCCGTCTGTTCTAATTTCCATTTCACCGATTACAAAAAAAGAAACTTAACTACCACAAATATTAACCAAAATAACAAAAACGAAGAAAAAATGACAACACCTCCTCCCCCCCCCCCCCCACACACACACACCACGTTCTCATGTTTTATTGTTCTTTATTAGAGTTTTCTTTCATCCAGATGTTTTTGTTTGATATGTCGTGTGCGTTTGTTATCATTTCCTCCCTCATTTCTCTTTTCTGGGAATTCCGTAATCTCTCGTGAGCCGTTTCTCCTTTTCCTGTGAATTCTCTGATCTCTTGAGCTGTCATTCACAATATTGTCCTTTCCTGTTTATTTTTTTCTCCTTTTGTGTTGGTCTTTCTCCTCTGTTCTTTTCCGTGTAAATCTTCTAATCTTGGCGTGTTTTTAATCTGCTAATCTGTTTTTTTTAATCTACTTATCTTTACGTTTCTAGTCCTGATAAATCTCTCTTATCGTCGACTTTTCTCATCTTTTCATTCCCATTCCTCATCAACTAATTTCAAACGCCCAAAAGGAGATCAATTATGTTCTCTTGAGTGTTTTATTTTTCACGTTCATGGTACAGAAGCTTACGGGGTCCATTTCCCACCAGGGTCACAAAAGTACTACTCTCCACACCACCCACCCACCATGGACATGCCCACAACCAATCCCTACGGAAGCTTTCTCAAAATAATTAATGTGTGTGTGTGTGTGTGTGTGTGTGTGTGTGTGTGTGTGTGTGTGTGTGTGTGTGTGCTTGGGTGCCTGTTTAGTTTATACTGTATATACTTATCCTGCTTTTGAATTTTGAGATGTTTTATTTTCTTACTGTTTTTGGGGTGGGCGTAAAGGTGAAGGTCGTGGTGGTGGTGGTGGTGAGGGTGAGGATTGCAAACTGGCTTGTCTCGGGTAATGCAGCGTCAAAATAGTGTGAAGTGCGGTCACGGGATGGGATTCTATTGGGCCACTTTTTCCCAAGGTTATTTTGCTTTCTTTCACTTCCTCTCCTTGGTGGAATTGTGGTGTGTGCGTGTGTATGTGTCTTTATGTGTGTGTGTGTGTGTGTGTGTGTGTGTGTGTGTGTGTGTGTGTGTGTGTGTGTGTTCCCCTTTTTCAGTTTTTTTTTTTTTTTTGTTCCTTTTCCTCATTAACTTCTCGCCCTCCTTCCATCTGTCTTTATTTAATCTCATTCATTAGCTGTTTAGTGTCAATTACCCCTTCGTTCTTTCTTTCCGTCTTTTGTCCTTTTCTTTTGTTGTTTCTTTGTCTTTAATTTATTCCAGCTTGTATTTTTCACCCATCCTTCATTGCGTATTCCAAACCATCTGTTCTTCCGTTCTTTGTCCTCTTTTGCTTTCTTTTCCTTTCCTCTCTATTCCTTTTCATTCTCTCTACCTTTCTTCTTTCCTACTTTCCATCCTTCCTTCCTTCTTTCTTTCTTTTTCTCTTTCCTTCCCTCTCTCCCTTTCCTCTTATTTTTCCCTTCTCTCCCTCTCATTTATTAATTTTTCCTTTCTTCTCTTTCTATTTCATTTCCTGGTCGTATACCATTGCCTTACTTTAGCTCTCGGTCTGGGTATCAAATACGCTTATCTTCCTTCCTTTGTTCCTTCTCCTTCCTTCCTTCCTTCCATCGTTCCTTCGTTCGTTCGTTCGTTCGTTCCTATCTCTTCCCCTTCATTCAATCTTTCTTTCTCCCTTTCAGCCTTCCTTCCTGCTCCGTTTCCTTCTTTCATTCTTTCTTACAGTCTTCCCTTCCTATTCCTCTCCTTCGTCTTAACTAGGTATTCCTTCTTCCACCTCTCCGTCCTGCTGGCTCATTTCTTCCTTCCTTCCTTCCTTCTCATTTTCTTTCATTCAATCCCTCTTCCTTCCTTCCTTCCCCCTCTCCTTGCCCTCCTCCAGCCCTCCGTCCTGCTGGCCACTAAGCTTATCAAGAGAAAGAAAATGCTATCACGAGACGGACTGGAAGCGAGAAAAATCTTATCACCCGAGTGTTTAAAGAGGAAGGTAAATCTTTTCCCAACATTGATTAAGAGAGAGAGAGAGAGAGAGAAAACTCAT
Organism: Eriocheir sinensis; assembly: GCF_024679095.1. Classification (NCBI taxonomy): domain Eukaryota; kingdom Metazoa; phylum Arthropoda; class Malacostraca; order Decapoda; family Varunidae; genus Eriocheir; species Eriocheir sinensis. Next base: position 15,735,149 of record NC_066511.1, read on the forward strand.
CACGACTCCTGTCAAAAGAAAGAAAAAAGTGTATAAGAACAGATGAATTGAAAGAAAGTTCGAAGATTGAGGATGTAATACGTCTTTTGACCTTTCTTTGACTTTTGTGGCGTTGAAACAATAATTAACTACTACTACTACTACTACTACTACCACCACCACTAATGGCAACGACAATAACAATTGTAAATAGAAAATTTTAGTATTTGAAGTAATGAAAGGACTTAACTCGGTACACTCAATACCTGGAACCACGAAGAGCTGTTTAGTATAAGGGGATTTATGTGCCTTTCCTTGCTGCAGTATTTTATTTTTACTTTTTAATTTATGTTTCTATTCCTACGATTAAGTTCCGCCATCTTTCATACAGTGGGCGCTAACTATCCGCTTTCATTTCACGCTTTGGCCGCGACCAAGGTTCTTCGGTGATAGCTCATCCCGTAATCTAATTGTAGACATACTGAGTGGCTTCATTCCTCTGCGATCTGCACACGGGTAGTATTTTTGTGTGTGGGTGAGAGGTGAGAGTGGAAAGAAGAAGAGGGAGGGAGAAGAGCTATATAGGGGGAGGCGTTGAAACGTGATGGGTAGAGTGGGAAGAGGAGAGAAGAGGGAGAAGAGATGTGTGTGTGTGGGAAGGGGGGGGGGAGTGAGGTGCCTTAGTTTCGGAGAGAAAGGAAGTTGAACTGCGTGGGATAGCTGTTTGTATATAGATAGAGGTAGTTAGGTAGGTAGGCAGGTTGGTGTTGTAGGCTGCCTGGCTGACTGACTGGATGGTTGACTGGCTGGCTGACTGGCTGGTTTAGTGACTGGAGAGGAAGGAAGTAAAATTGTCTTGGATAGCTGTTAGTTTTAAGATATATAGGCAGGCAGGTGTTGTTGGCTGACTGGTTGACTTGCTTGCTGGGTGACTGGTTGACTGGCTGGGTTAGTGGGTGGCTGTTTTTTTTCTGGCTAGGGGGCAATCAGCGGGGCAGGGATAAAAGCAGGCTAGCAGGTCGGCATCCAGCAGGTAAGGGGAGAGACAGACAGACAGACAAACAGGCAGACATACAATGACCGACACGTCCACACACGCAACACACAAAGCCCCATCCCCCTCCACACACACACACACACAACCCTCACAAACACGCCCACGCACACGTTTTTTTTAGCACACTTTTCATCACAATTGTAGTTGGAAACGTTTGTTCGTGTTGTTATTATCGTCGTTGTTATTATTTTTGTTGTGAAAAGTTCTCGTCGCACTAAAGTCTTGGACATCAACATAATATAACATAAGGGTGTTTACCTGCATGAGGGGAATTAGGCCAAACAGGTGCGGCGGCGGGCGGGCATCATCATCATCATCAACAGCAGCATAATCAGCCTCAGTAACGGCAGCAACACTAGCTCTCGGTCCACCCTGCCCTACATACTGCTACGTCCAGGTTGCCGGCACGGGAACCACCTGGCCGCATCCATAATCAAATTAGCTTGAAATATGACCCTGGTGGAGGAGGAGGAGATGCTACTTAGGGAGTACCGGAGATGCTAGGGTAAGTTTATGAGGAGGGGAGAAAAGAATGAAGAACGGAGGAGGAGGAGGAAGAGGAGCAGGAGGAGGAAGAGGAGGAGGAGGAGAAGAAAATGAGAGGCAGAGAGAGGAGAAAGATCAGAGAAGAGAGGTGAATAAGTGTACGTATAGATAGGGAAAGAGAGGGAAAGAAAAGGAAGGGAAGGGAATGGAAGGGAAGAGAAGTGAAGGGCAGAGGAGAGAAAGGTCAGTGTACAGGACTAGAGAAAGCGAGGGGAGAGGAGAAGGAAGTGGAGGGTTATAGTACATACAAGGCGCGGTGTTTCAAAGCATAAGAAGGGAAAAAAAGAATGAAGAAAGGAGTAGGAGGAGGTAGAAAGAGAGGATGAGTCTCGCGAAACTGCTATCGCTGGACCGCCATTGGCTTACTTGAACAGACAAAACGAGATAAAGCCACGTAATACCGGATGGCGTGAGGGACAAACACACACACACACACACACACACACACACACACACACACACACACACACACACACACACACACACACACACACATGTAGCTCTTAATAGTGATGTCAAGTAATGTGTCTTTTAATGCGTCGTAAAGGGGTTATGGTTAAGAAGGATCCCGATTTGCTAAAAGGAAAAAAAAATAATGACACCGGATGAAGGTTTTTGTTATGGAGAGAGAGAGAGAGAGAGAGAGAAATGTAAGTAAAGGTAAGAGAAAATGAAAATAACGAATAATGAAATAAATGAAATGAAAGTAAATGAAAAATATAAAGCGAGGCAGAAGTAAAGGAATGAATAAGAGGTAGGAAAGTGTGTGATGGAGAAGATAAGGAAAAAAGAAAAGTAAAGCAGGGAATGAGGGAAGAGGTGGAGAAGGGAGGGAGAGGGAGAGAGGGGAAAAAAAGAGCAGACTAAAAAAAAGCTATAATGAGGGAAAAATGTGATAAGTAAGAGATTAGAAAGTAAGTGATGAAGGAGAGAGGTGAGAGGGGGGGGGGGAGGGTGAGAAGAGTAAAAAATGTAAGGAATATAGGAAGAGTCGAGAGAGAGGGGAAAAAGAGCTGAGTAAAAAAAATACATAGTGAGGGAAAGTACGTGATAAATTGCAGGATGAAAAGTGTGTGATGAAGAAGGGAAGAGGAGGAGAAGGGTCTGAAAAGTGGATGATGATGATGATGATGGAGAGGAATTATGTGGTATAGTGGTGATGTTTTGTGGTGTTAGTATGGTAGCGTGGTGATAATGAGGATGTGGTGGTGGTGTGGTGTTGATGGGGTGTAACACTGATGTGGTATAGTGGTGATGTATTTCGTGGTGTTTGGTGGTAGTGTTGTGATATGGTTACATTTTATTGTGGTGAAGTGTCGATGTGGCGTTACAGTGTCTCGCGGTAGTGTGGCGTGGTGTGGTGTAGATGAAGAGCTACCTACCCACCCCAATCTATGTCACCTGGGGGTAGACGAGGCGCCGCCCACCTGTATACGCAGTCAGGTGATACCATCCCTCGGGGCGGAGCAATTAGCGTGTGTTTACCCGGGAAGCCTGGCCGAGGTAATCTGGGGTATTATACCGGACATCATATTCAACTCTATTTCCGCTTAAGCTAAATGTATATGTATTCACTGTTGCGGGGCTCAGTTTTATTTAGCGGAATACAAACTCACTCCTCTCTTTACACAAACGTAACTAAACATACTCCATTATATATCATAAGATCGTAATTTCAACATCGTATTGAACTCTTATTTCCGCTTGGCTAAATGTTTATGTATTAACTTTAACGAGGGACAATTTTATTTAACCGATGCTGAAAACTGGTCTTGCTTTGCTTTCTGCCTCTTCTCTTGGCAGACAGTGTTGTATATTTTGCGACCCTCTTTCGCCTTGGTATCTTTAATCTGTTCCTTTAAGAGCTGGTATTCATCTGACTCCTTCATTTTTCGGCTTTAACAGAATACGAACTCACTCCCCTCTTCACACATACGTAACTAAACATGCTTTATTATATAGCATAAGATCATAACCTGGACATGGTATTCAGCGCTTAATTCCTTTTTGGCTAATTTTATACGCATACACTACTGCGAGACTCAGTTTTATCCGACTGAATACAAACTCTCTTCCCTTAAAACATATATATCTAACTAAATATGCTTCATTTCATTACATATCAAAAGACTATAACCTTGATCTCTTATTTAACTCTATATTCGCTGTGGCTAAGTTTCTATGCATTCCCTGTTGCAAGGCGCAGTTTTGTTTAATAGGATACAAACTCGCTTCTCTCTCTCTCTCTCTCTCTCTCTCTCTCTCTCTCTCTCTCTCTCTCTCTCTCTCTCTCTCTCTCTCTCTCTCTCTCTCTCTCTCTCTCTCTCTCTCTCTCTCTCTCTCTCTCTCTCTCTCTCTCTCTCTCTATTCTCTCTCTCTCTCTCTCTCTCTCTCTCTCTCTCTCTCTCTCTCTCTCTCTCTCTCTCTCTCTCTCTCTCTCAACACTAACATGCGGCATTTCATTTCATTATACATCATTAGATCGTACCTTGACCTCTTGTTAACCTCTTATTTCCGTGGTGGTGAAGTTTATTTTTTTATGAGTTGCGAGGCGGAGTTTTATCCTAAAGACTAAATTTTTATATATTACAAGTTACGTTTTCAAGGAGTTTTATCACGTGGACTAGATATATATTACTCACCGTCTTTACATATCGTCACCTTCATTCACAAACCGCCTAAGTCATTATTATCTACTTTTCAGGAAATCAGAGAACTGTCGTGATATCATTTGGCTTAAGATTTAAGCAAAAATGAAAAGGCCAATTCTAGAACGCTCGAACCCTGAATGACGAAGGCAACTATGCAAAAATGGGCGTCACATGATGAAAAATTGATGTAAACAAAACCCTGGAAATCGCTGAAAAATGACTTAGACAGGTATTTTATGAGGGTGACGATATACGACCAGAAGCAATGCCCAGAACTCCATAGCTAATATAACATCAGACCGTATCTTTTCTATAGCGACGAACGAACAACAAAGTCGAAATGGACTGAATAATCTAAACAGGCAGGAAATAGTTTGATTCCTCTGTCAGATTTCAAGTACGCCAATATAGAAACGAAGAACAGCAGCAAAAGGAGATGGACTGAATAATCTAAACCGACTGCAAAAAGTTTAAAATTCCTCCCTCAGTCATCAAGTGGAGTCTTTGTGTCTATATAGCAACGAGGAACAGTAAAAACGAAGTGGACTGAAAAATCTAAACAGGCAGCCAACTGTTGAATTCCCCCCCTCAGTTATGCAGTCCGGCCTTTGTCTCCACACATATGAACACGCCAACACACACAATGCCGCTGATCCCGGACGAACGAATCCGGCATTTGGTCATTTGTTAAAGCAGGTGAAAGCAATCTCCGCCCCGCATACCGCTGCCCCCTAACTCTGGAACTGGCGGCTCGTACACAACAGCAGCAACAGCAACAGCAACAACAGCAACCCGGCACCAACTCGTTCCCTTGACACATCCAGCTGTTGCGTCCGTTTCCCCTTCCTTCGTTCCCTTCGTTCTTATTTCTCGCTCCTGTTATCCCTTCCTCCGTTTTCTTCGTTTTAGTACCTCCCTCCTTTCTTTGTTTTCCCTTTCTTCGTTTCCTCACTTCTCTTTCCTTGTTTCCCCTTCCTTCGTTTCCTGTTTCTGTCCCTTCTTCTGTCGTCCCCTCGCTTCTATCTCTCCCTCCTTCAATGTCTCTTTCGTTTTCTGATTTTACCTCCTTCATTCCCTTCGTTTCTGTTCCTCCCTCTTCCTTTCAGGTTCACTCTCCTTCGTTCCCTTCCATCTTGTTCCTTCCTCCCTCTCCTGTGTCTTAATTCATGTATATTCCATCGTGTCTCTGTCTCTCCTATACCTTCCATGTACTCTCTGATACATTCGTCTATGTCTGTGTCAACGATATCTTTCACGTGTCCCGTTATGTATCCCTCCGTGCCTCTGTGTCTCCTTCAGTATCCTCTATTTCTCCCATCTTGACCTCTTGTTACGTGTCTTACTTCATATCACTCTAAAAAGGCCTCATTCTATGCCTCGTCTGGCTAAACTGTATGTACTTTATCCCTCTTCACATATACGCTCATAGTCTCTCCTAATGCCCTATACCATTGTCTCTCTCTGTCTGTCTGTCTCTGTTTCTCTCTCCAACACACACTCGCCTTATCTGTCATCCTCTCGGTGACTGACGTGAGCTCTTACAACCTCTCAACAGGCCGTGATTGAGTGGCTCCCAGACTGCCAGTGTTGTTGACAGATACTCATGAGGCAGGTCGTACCCTTCACGCCCTTCCTTCCTCACCCTAGTTACCCTCGGCCTCCACTGGCACTCCTGACTGGCACTCGAGAGGCATATTGTATTATCGTGTACCTCATACCCTTGTCTCTTACTCTTCTGGTTTTCGTCCTTTCACGATATCGAAGTGGCACCCGTAACTGGCACCCTTAATATTTATCTTAAGCTCTGATATTTTCTACTTTCGACTTGTAGTAAGAATCTTGCTGGCACTCGAAAGACAGATTATGTTATCACGCTCTTCATAACCTTGTCTTCTACTCTTCTAGTTTTCTTGCTCTCACGATATTGAAGTGACACTCATATCTGGCACCCTTAATATGAATCTTCCCTCTGATATATGCTACTTCTGGCTTGTACTGGCACTAGACTGGCATTCTAGAGACATATTATATTATCACACCTCCCTTAACCTTGTCTTTCATTCTTCTAGTTTTCTTGCTCTCACGATATTGAAGTGACACTCATATCTGGCACCCTTAATACGAATCTTCCCTCTGATATTTGCTACTTCTGGCTTGTACTGGCACTAGACTGGCATTCTAGAGACAGATTATATTATCACACCTTCCTTAACCTTGTCTTTCATTCTTTTAGTTTTCTTGCTTTTACGGTATTGAAGTGGCACTTGTAACTGACACTTTTATACTAATCTTCTCTCTGATATATGCTACCTCTGGCTTGTACTGGCACTAGACTGACATTCTAGAGACAGATTATATTATCACACCTTCCTTAACCTTGTCTTTCATTCTTCTAGTTTTCTTGCTCTCACGATATTGAAGTGACACTCATATCTGGCACCCTTCATACGAATCTTCCCTCTGATATATGCTACTTCTGGCTTGTACTGGCACTAGACTGGCATTCTAGAGACAGATTATATTATCACACCTTCCTTAACCTTGTCTTTCATTCTTCTAGTTTTCTTGCTTTCACGGTATTGAAGTGGCACTCGTAATACATTTTTATTATCACGCCCTTCTTACTATTCTGGTCTTCTTGCTTTCATCACTCTTAATACTCATCTTCCCTCTGATATTTTCTACTTTTGGCACTCGAGACAAATTGGCTGGTAATACGAGACACTTTCTCTTCTCACATCAGCTATTTCTAAAGGTCAAAGAGGGGATCAATCAGGTTTTAATGAGTTTTTTTTAGGCTCAGGGTACAGAAGAAGGGTCAAACTACCACCAGGGTCATAAAACTACTACTGGAAATGCCCTCAACTCCTACGATAGCCTTGTCAAATATGTGTTCTTGGACGGGGAAATGTTTTATAATACGACCCATATTATATCATCGTCCACTTCATACCCTTGTCTATAACTCTTCTGGTTCCCTTGCTCTCACCATCCTTAACGCTTATCTTTTCTGACGCTCTTGACTGGCACTCGAGGGACAGATTGATAGACCCTTCACTCCTAGTCTTATTTCTTTCCCTAGACTGCCATGGACTGACGTAGGCAAGAGGCATTCTGAAGGCTAGCTAGTTCTCATACCTTCCACACGCGTCTTTACTAATAGGTTTCTTTCCTTTCCTTTCCTTTCCTTTCCCTTCCCTTCCCTTCCCTTCCTTTCCTTTCCCTTCCCTTCCCTTCCCTTCCCTTCCTTTCCTTTCCTTTCCTTTCCTTTCCATTCCCTTCCCTTCCCTTCCCTTCCCTTCCCTTCCCTTCCCTTTCCTTTCCTTTCCTTTCCCTTCCCTTCCCTTCCTTCCTTCCTTCCCTTCCTTCCCTTCCTTCCTTCCTTCTTTCCTTTCCTTTCCTTTCCTTTTCTTTCCATTATATTATACTTCGCTACCTTCTCTCTTCTCTTTCCTTTTTCTCCTTTTCTTTTCCTTTCCTTTCTTTTCCACTCGTTTCCTTTCCTGGTCAACCCTTTCCTCATTCCTTTCGTTTCGGGCTGCTGGCGCTACTAGGCTATATCTAATCCAGGTTCTTGTTGTTTCCTTATGATTCATCTCCTTCACTCGCGTCTTCATGGGGTCACCTGTGTTGGATATTGCAGACAAACGGCGCCGTGTGGACAGGTAGGATAGTAGGTAGTAGTAGGATAGGTAGGTTGGTGGATAGGATAGGTAGGTAGGTAGATAATAGGATTTCTTACCTTACATTTCCTTTTACACTTCCCGATAGCTTAGTTGTCTCGCCAAATCGGACTTGTTCAACACCCGACTAACTAGCTAACTAACTGGCATTAAGAAGGACGGGTTATCAGGGTTATTATCCATAATCCATCAAGTTCTTAGCGACACCGATCGAGCGACTCAATCCACGGCAGCGATTCTTGTTTCTGTTTTCTCTCTCGCTTCTTCTGACACTTAACAATCTCCGTCTTCAAGCAATGTTATACGATCATTCATTATCCATCATGTTCTTGGCGACATCGATCGAGCGACTCAATCCACGGCAGCGATTCTTGTTTCTGTTTTCTCTCTCGCCTCTTCTGACACAAAATAATCCCCCTCTTCAAGCAATATTACACGAGCGCGGTGGAGAGCTTACGACTTCTTTGTTACCTCGTTGCGCTGTCTGTTGTTGAGCGTTGAGGGCGTGGCGCGGGGCCCTCTCCCTGTCACTTCTAGTCTCGGGCCTGGCGTGTGTATTGTGTGTGGACGGTACATGAGATCTTGCCGCCTCGAAGCACCTCGTATATAGGCTCTTTGGGAGTTGGTGTGAGCTCCTCCTCTTCGCTTTCCTTTCCTTCCCTTCCCTTCTCTTACTTTACCTCACTTTCCTCCTCCTCCTTCGTTCCTTTTCCTACTCTTTCCCGTTTCTTTTCATTTCGTTTTCTCGTTGTCTTCTCCTTCCTTTCTTTTCTTATTTTTTCCTTGCTTTCCTTTCCTCTACGTTTTCTCTTTTTTCTTTTTCTTTCCTTCCCTTCCATTGCTCTTCCTCTTTCTTTCTCTCCATGTTTCCCATTCCTTTTCTTTTCTTCTCTTCCCTTCCCTTTCTTTCCCTCTCCTTTCCTTTCCTTTCCTTTCTCTTCCTCTTCCCTTCTATCCGCATGTTTCCCTTTCCTTTCTTTCCTTCCCCTCCTTTTTTATTTCCTTCCCTTCCCTTCCCTTCCTTTCTCTTCCCTTCCCTTCCCTTCCCTTCCCTTCCCTCTCCTTTCCTTTCCTTTCCTTTCCTTTCGTTTCCTTTCTTTCCTTCCCTCCTTTTTTATTTCCTTCCCTTCCATTCCCTTCCTATCTTTTCCAACCCATCTCATCCCATCCCTTTTCTTTCCATCCTTTCCCCTCTTTGCCCTTCCTTTTTCCTTCTCCGCAATGCTCACTCTTTCCTTCCCTTCCTTCCCTTCCTCCCCCTCTCTCCCTCATCCTCCCTCTGGCCTCCCTCCCTCCCAGCACGTCCTTCTCACGGCTCCCCAAGGTTTAGGCGTGATCCTCCTCCTCCTCCTCCTCCTCCTCCTCCTCCCTATGAAGACTGCTGCAGCGAACTATAAAAAAGGAGAAAAAAAAAGATTATATATATAAATCAGTAAATATATGAAAAAAACAACTAACCGATTTATTTTTAATTTAGTTTGAACTGACTAACTAACGAACGGACTGACAAACAACGTAATTAAACTCAAAATCAGTAAATAAAGAAAAAACCCACTAAAGCAGTAAGTTATTATAGTATGGATAACAGACTAACTTAACTAACCTAACTAACCACCCAATTAACCAACCCACTAATTAATTAAACGCTAAATAATATAACCAGGAAACTAATTAACTAGCGAGCCAGAGTTCTGTGTCGCGGGCATTACGTTCTCTATATAACTAACCAGGTATCTAACTAACTAAACCAGGTAACTTACTTACCAACTAAAGCATAAAAATTGTGTGTCAAGGCCATTCCGGTCCCTCCAAAACTAACCAGGTATCTAACACAACCAGGTAACCAACTAATACAACCAGGTATCTAACTAAACCAGGTAACTAATTATAATCCAGGTATCTTACTAAACCAGGTAAATAACAACCATGTATCTTAACTAAACCAGGTATCTAACAAACACAACCAGGTATCTAACTAACTAAACCAGGTAACTTACTAATTCCATTCCTTTTCTCATTTAATTTCTTCCATCCCCATTATTTTCCTTTCCTTTTCTTTTACTTACAAACCAGACCAGCTAACTTCCTAAGCCAACCAGCTAACAAAGAAATTCCAGGTGTGTCTCAAGGCCATTATACCTTCCCTCCCTCCCTGCAGGACGCGCGCCACACCTCCTGATCCTCTCCCTTACCTGCCAACATGTGACCCGTGATAATGCGGTGCCTGGACCTTAATTATATACACACTCTCTCTCTCTCTCTCTCTCTCTCTCTCTCTCTCTCTCTCTCTCTCTCTCTCTCTCTCTCTCTCTCTCTCTCTCTCTCTCTCTCTCTCTCTCTCTCTCTCTCTCTCTCTCTCTCTCTCTCTCTCTCTCTCTCTCTCTCTCTCTCTCTCTCTCTCTCTCTCTCTCTCTCTCTCTTCCCATCTAATGCTTTCTCCCTTTGCTCTCTTTTTTTCGTCCTTTCGTTACTTTTCTTTTTTTTCTTTTTCTTTTTTCGTTATTCCTCCCTAATTTTTCTATTTTTTCCAGTCGTTCTATATTTTCTTTCTTTTCTATTTTTTTAATCGATCTATCTATCTTTTTCTCTCCTTTTTGTTCTCTCTCTCTCTCTCTCTCTCTCTCTCTCTCTCTCTCTCTCTCTCTCTCTCTCTCTCTCTCTCTCTCTCTCTCTCTCTCTCTCTCTCTCTCTCTCTCTCTCTCTCTCTCTCACCCCCCCCCCCCTCGCCCCCTCGCTGCAGGCACTCAGTGAGGCCTGGAATAGGTTTATGAACTTCCTAACCTTCCCTTCCCCTCCCCCTCCACCTCCTCCCCCCTAGTGCAGTGCAGGAGCCAGTTCTGTGTAGTTCTGTTCTGTAGTGTTGCAGCTCCTCGCACCCGCTCCGCCCCGCCCCGCCCCTGTAGGCTACTCTGAGCTATCCGGACGTAGTATAAATATTTCGCCAGCCCGAAGTATATACGCCACCGCCAGCAGGAGAGAGGGGAAAGGAGGGAGAGGGGGGGTCTGGTGTGTGTAGTTTTTTCCCGTCCCCTCACTCCCCTTCCCCTCGCTTCCCTTCCCATCCCCTCCCTCCTCTTCCTCGACGTCCCCTTCACTAGCGTTGCCACCGCCTGAGGACATGTTGCTTTCTACCAGGCCACTCGCTACTTGCACTATTTTATTTTCGTGAGCACACATCTACCTGTTCATCTGTATGTATCTGTATCTGTCCATCTATCTAGCTATGTGTCTGTCTGTCTGTCTCTCTGTATCTATATCTATACACTATACACTCACATATACACACCTAGATACATACTTACATATTTCTAACGTAAAGTCATTAGGTATCTATACACACACTCGCACTCAGCACACATATACATCCCTAGATCCATTCATACATTATATACATTCATTTCTAACGTAAATCCATTAGCCTTGCGCCTATCTCTGGAGTGTATCTTAATGAATTTTAGGAGTAATATCTTTTATAATGGAGTAATAATGTCTTTTGGGCGTATTTAATATCTTTGGGGTGTAGTGAGGTCTGTTTGGTGTATTATATTTTGGGTTTAAACTTTGGGCCATACACCTATTACAAAGGCCTTCGTAGGAGTTTTGGGCATTTCAGGGTTTTATGACCCTGGTGGTAGTCTTTTGGGCATTTCCAGGGTAGTTTATGACCCTGGTGGTAGTCTGACCCTTCTTCTGTACCGTGAACCTAAAGAAACACTCATTAGAACCCGATTGACCCCCTCTTTTTGGGCATTTCCAGGAGTAGTTTTATGACCCTGGTGGTAGTCTGACCCTTCTTCTGTACCGTGAACCTAAAGAAACACTCATTAGAACCCGATTGACCCCCTCTTTTTGGGCATTTCCAGGAGTAGTTTTATGACCCTGGTGGTAGTCTGACCCTTCTTCCCTAAAGAACACTCATTAGAACCTGATTGACCCTCTTTTGGGCATTTCCAGGAGTAGTTTTATGACCCTGGTAGTCTGAATTAGAACCCGATTGACCCCCTCTTTGACCTTTAGAAATAGCTGATGTGAGAAGCGAAAGTGTCTCATAATATCGGCCAAGTCTCCGAGGAAAGTTGTCACCATCTTTGTCACGCGGGTGTTGTGTGCGTTTATTGTCCTTGATGCACGGCCGCCCCTTCCGTTGAGCCCTGGCAGCTTCATGACGTAGCTTGCTGGTGGCGCCCTCTGTTTCTCCTCTCTTGCCACGGGTCTGCCTTGGGAGAGGGGGGTGGGCGGCTGTGATGGAGGTTTCTTATCTGTTTATATGAAGATGCATTAAATTTTCGAGCTTTAGAGTTAATGCAGGTGTGTATATACGCTTTAAGTGAGTGGCTGCATGATTTGCTATATATTATTTCGTCATTTATCGTAATCATTCATCATTATCTTTAAATTTAAATAAGCACTGATTCGCCATGGATGAGCTGGTCTTGTTATTCATAATTTGTTTCATTAAAAATATTGATTTTGTTGTGAAGGTTGAGCAGGCAGCGACGGCGTGTGTAAACTAGTGAGGAAAGGAGAAAAGAATCACAAATGAGTAAAAACAAAACAACAAAAAAAAGAAAACAGAATGACGGTGGTGTTCGTCGGAGGGCACCGAAGACAAGGATGGATGGGTCTCCTTCCTCGTGATTGTATTTTATTTTATTTTACTTACATCATTAGCATTTCACCATTACTTACTTCTTATATCATTAGCTTTTCACTATTATCTGCTTTTCTTTATATCATTAATTTTTCACCATTATTTACTTTACATCATTAACTTTTCACCCTTACTTAGTTTTTATATCCTGCTGTCAAAGTTTATATTCATTGATTTCTCCCTCACCGAAGCAGGTACCTCACTTCTCAAAGAGGAAAACAACAACAAACAAACAAAAAAATAGTCAGAGAGCTTACCAGTGAAAAAATAAGGAACGTTTTGATAACACTAATTAATCCTTTCCTGTCATAAGCAACTATCACTTTGAACATAACACTGAGATAAACAGCTTAAGGCAGACTTTTTTTTATTATTATTATTATTTTTTACAGCAAGGCAGGCAGCTCAAGGGGATAAATAAACACAACATCAACAACAACAAAAAAGCCCGCTAGACACTGCTCCGAACAAAAGCAGAAAGAACGAGAGACTAAAAGAGAAGTCAATAATTTCGGGTGATGAGGTGACTCGATACTCTCCCCTTGAATGAGTTTAAGTCGTAGGCAGGAGGAAAATTATTAATACAGACGAAAAGTTGGATAAAGACGACTGCTCAAGGTTACCAGGGAAAGCCTTAATAATAAAAAGGTTAGTTAAGTTTATGAGCTTTTGGTTAGCGGGAAATAAAATAGTTTCAGGATGGTGGTGCCCTCCGCCCTCCCTCTCTCTTTCTCTCTCTCCCACGTAATTTATTCAGCCTCCAGAATAAATCCCGGCCGTTTATGAGCTTTCCATTGCAAGGGAAAGGCGGCGGCTTGGTATTAGTCCCCGCATGTACAAACCGCATAACTGAGTAAGTGGATTCAGAAATATTTCTCAATGCGCAGGAGGCTAATTCATGAGTGTTTTTAGATTATACATATATACGGAAATTTAACAGCGAGATATCGGAATTTTGTTTTTTGTTTTGTTTCCCTTCGCATTAGTGATCGTATTCCGTACAAGTCACAACAGTTTTTGCTTTACATATACAGTGAAAATTAAAAGCGAAATATCGAACTTTTGTCTGATTTGCTTCTTTCAATTAGGGATCGTACTGCGGCTGCCTGTGTACAACGTCACTGAGATAAATGAAGCGAAAAGATGAAGCAACGAAACGAAGAAATGACAGAAATAAGATAATAAGCTAAAAGGCTTTGTTTCGTTTTTTTGTTTTGTTCTTCTTCCTCTCGTTAGTATTGCGGGTGCTTACAACGATTAAGATGAAAAATGGAAAAAATGATGAAGATGATAAAGTAATAGAATAATGAAACGATAGAATAAGAAAATATGACAAGAAAAACACGGATGGAGTTTTAAAATATTAGAAGAAAAAGTCGATAAAATGATAAAGATGATAAAATGATAAAATAACGAAATGATGAATTAGGACAAAATAACATAAACACGGTGGAGTTTCGAGAAACTAGAAGAAAAACAAAGTGTGGATGGAGTTTTGAAATATTAGAAGAAAAAGTCGATAAAATGATAAGAGATGATAAAATGATAAAATAACGAAATGATGAATTAGAACAAAATAACAAGACAAACACGGATCGAGTTTTAATATACTAGAAGAAAAACAAAGTGTGATAATACGCTGAAAAAATAAACTAATCCATATATCTGTCGTTAATTAAGTCTGAAAATAAAATAAACCCAGAAGTGAAAAAAAGTGTTCCTCTGAAGGCTTAGTTAATTTATCTTTTCATTATTCATTTCTGACCTACACGAGAATGAGTGACGGCGAGCAGAAGTATTCATGGGATTTTTAACTTTTACAACTTTTTCTCCGTGTTAGGGGAATGAATAATAAGCTTCCTGCGCCGCTTCGAGGGATTCGTTTTAAGCTGGCGAAGAGGCTCCTCCCACTTCCCTGCCTCTCTCTCCCTCTTCCCTCCTCCTTTCCCCTTCTTTTCCTCCCCTCTTTTCCCCTCCTATGTTCTCCCCTGTACCCCTCTATCTCCACTTTTTCTCTTTCCATTCCTCTTTCCCTCCTTTCCTCCTTCTTTCCCCTCTTTTCTCCTCCTTTCCCCTTCTTTTCCTCCCCTCTTTTCCCCTCCTATTTTCCCCCCTGTACCCCTCTATCCCCACTTTTTCTCTTTCCATCCCTCTTTCCCTCCTTTCCTCCTCCTTTCCCCTCTTTTCTCCTCCTTTCCCCTTCTTTTCCTCCCCTCTTTTCCCCTCCTATTTTCTCCCCTGTACCCCCCTATCCCCACTTTTTCTCTCTTTCCATTCCTCTTTCCCTCCTTTCCTCCCCCTTTCCCCTCTGTCCTCTTTTCTCCTCACTTATCTTCCTTTCCCCATCTTTTCCACCTTTTTCCCTCCTCTATCCTTTTTCCCCCCTCTTCTCTTTTCCTTCTTTCCCCGTTATTTCCTCCTTCTTTCCCTTCCCTGTTCCCTTTCTCCTCCACTTGAGGTTCACGTGATTGGTTAACTTGACGGATTATCTGCTTCACATTCACTTATTTGGCCTCGGTTACTGTCAGTATGTCGGTGTTAGTGTTTATTGGGGTTGCTATTGTATTGTTAATCCGGCTTTTGTTACTACTACTACTACTACTACTACTACTACTACTACTATTGCTACTGCTGCTATCATTACTGGCTTATCCGTCACGTTAATCAAGCATAACACGATACAAATGCTGCCTCTTCCTCCCCTCCCCCTTCATGGCATAATGTTGGCGTGTCTACCCACCATTCCGCGGTCCCTGATTCGAATCCAGGGAGCTGCGGATTGTGTGTACATGCGTGTAGGTTGTGGTACAGCCTGTGAGTTCATCCCCAGTCTCTTCTATATGACAAACAACCGCAACAACAAAGCATTCTCTAAACTCAATTATGCGACATGTTTGCGTTAAAGGAAATGTCCGCGGTAGTCGACATACAGAAAGGCAATAGTAAAGTTGGGGCCATACGTTATAGGTGCGTGTGGCCTTGGTGCTCATCTCCGTAGCTATAGGGCATGGGCGTTGAAAAATGGGTGAATTTGAATGTTTTAGGTCAAGGTTAAGTTTGGGGGGATGAGCTATAGGTGTGCTCAACGATGCCAGATTGTCGTACTCAGCCTCTTATATTTACCAACCTCCGACCCAAAAACTGTCTCCTGATTCATTTATATTTATCGTTAAAATAGTTAGTTCCTGATGTTTCTTGCCAATAGTTAGGCGTCGAAAACCGGTAAATACTACGCTCTGAGTACGATAATCTGGTAACGCTGGTTGTGCGTGTGACCTCGGCGCTCATCTTCGTCTCTTTGGCCCTTGCATGTGGTTATTTATGCATCATCTAGTGCAGTGTAGTGTTGTGTAGTGTGTAGTGATATTGTAGTGTATAGTGTAACCTTTTCATCATCGTTTATTTTTGCCTCTGAATGTGGTTATTTATACATGAATCTGGTGTAGTTTAGTTTAGTGTTGTGTAGTGTGTAGTGTAATGTTTTCATCATCGTCATCATCATAATCAGCAGCAGCTCTTCCTAGTCCACTGAGCTAGTCTTGGTTTTGCGTCTTGGTATTTTTTTTTTTTTTTTTTTGTACGTATTCGAATCCCAAGGCTGCAGGGTCTGTCCTTATGGCTATGGCGGGGAACACTTCTCAGTCTCTGCCTCTGCTAACGCCCACAGGATCCGGCTGGTAATGCAAGGCTGCTCATGCCGGGGGAGAATGACATGAAGGGGAAGAAGAAAAAGAGAAAAGGAAAATAAAAGCAGAAGAAAGAAAGAAAGAAACAAAGCGAGGAAGAAAGAAAGAAAAAGTAAAGGAGGAAAGGAAGAAAGAAAGAAAGAAATAAGGAAACGAGGAAAGAAAAAGAAAAAAAGAAAGAAAAAGGATACATGTTTAACACACAAAAAGGAAAAAAAAATAAAGAAGGAGAAAAAAAGAAGAAAAATAGGAGGAAGTTTCCCTTTGCACCATTACTTAGAAAACCAACAACAATAACAAAAACAACAACAACAAAAAAAAAAAATCAAACATTCCCTAAACTCAATTAGTAGATGACATATTTGCGTTGAAGGAAGGAAGGAAGGGAGGAAATGAAAATGACTGCAAATTACCCAACAAATTATAAGAAAAAAAAAATTATCCGGCACATCAAGGGATTAATATAAGACCGTAGCAGCATCAGTGTGTGTATGTGTGTGCGTGCGTTCGTGCATTCCCGGTGAGTAATTGTTAGTTAGCCTGCGGTCGTTAGCCGGGCCGCAGGTAATCCCTCGTGATCACCTTGTGTTAACCTTTTCTTATCCGCCTTGGAACGGTGTGTGTCCGCGGGTCGTCTTGCGTTCACGGGTGTCACTCATGGCGGGGATTTGGCTTCATTTGCCTTCATTTGGTTGTCATTTCCTCATGCAACGAACCCCTGGAGAAACAGATAAATGAATAGATAGATAGATGAAAGGCGTTCCCGGGTGTCACTCATGGCGGGGATTTGGCTTCATTTGCCTTCATTTGGTTGTCATTTCCTCATGCAACGAACCCCTGGGGAAATAGATAGATGAATAGATAGATAGATAGATAGACAGATAGGTAGATAGATAGATGAAATGCGTTCCCGGGTGTCACTCATGGCGGGGATTTGGCTTCATTTAGCTTCATTCGGTTGTCATTTCCTCATGCAACGAACCCCTGGGGAAATAGATAGATGAATAGATAGATGGATAGATGAAAGGATGGATGGACGGGTAAGCGTATAGATTAACTGACTGAATTTACATCTTACCTCTTTCCGTTTCCTCATGCAATGTAATCTTGTGGTCAGTCATAGATAGACAAAAGATAAAGAGGAATAGATAGATTGATAGATGGAGCGATGGATAGACGGGTAAATTTATATGTTAACTGACCCTGAGAGCACATTGTACCTTTATTCTCATGGAACGAAACCGCGTGCCCAGTTATATAGACAAAAAGATAGATGGAAGAATAGATTGACAGGTGAGTTAGACTGATGGTGAAATATGTATCGGTTAACTGTCCTAAAAATCTCATCATATATTTATCTACTCGCAAGGAACTCGTGTGATCAACCATATAGAAAAATAGATTGATGAATAGGCAGATTGAACAAGTAGACAAAGAAATAGACAAATAGACAAATAGATAGACAGATTGACAAATAAATAGACAAATAGACAAATAAATAGACAAATAGACATAAATAAATAGACAAATTGACAAATAAATAGACGAATAGACAAATAAATAGACAAATAGACAAATAAATAGACAAATAGACAAATAAATAAATAGACAAATTGACAAATAAATAGACAAATAGACAAATAAATAGACAAATTGACAAATAAACAAATAAATAAATAGACAAATAGACAAATGAATAGACAAATTGACAAATAAATAGACAAATAGATAAGTAAATAGACAAATTGACAAATAGACGAATAAATAGATAGACAAATAGACAAATGATAGGTAGATTGGGGAAGGGATGGAAGGATAGGTAAAGTTACAGGTGAACTGACCCAAAAAATCACATATATGATACTTTTATATACACATCATAATTATCATATACCTCTCTTTTGATTTCTCAGTTCTAGTTACTTAAGGGCTTGGCGGGCATAGCTACCGTAAAAAAAAATGCATCTACCATAACATTATTCTCAGAAACGGTGTGTGGGCGAAAAGATTGAGTGTTGCTCCTATCAAACTTGCATGAAAATATATTACCCTAAACGTGATTAATTATCCGCCAAGACACATTAAGCCCCAGACAGGACGTTTGTTGCTCCGAGGTTCACTAATTTTATACTGTTTTTGCGGAAAGAGATGTGGATGGAAGTGGCGAGATTGTATTCCTGGAGTATATGTTTATTTGTGGAGAGAGATGTGGATAGAAAGGACGAGAGATTGTATTCCTGGAGTGTATGTTTATTTGTGGAGAGAGATGTGGATAGAAAAGACGAGAGATTGTATTCCTGGAGTGTATGTTTATTTGTGGAGAGAGATGTGGATAGAAAGGACGAGAGATTGTATTCCTGGAGTGTATGTTTATTTGTGGAGAGAGATGTGGATAGAAAAGACGAGAGATTGTATTCCTGTTCCCACCTACACTGTATAGATTTGTCGATTGAAATGTGGATGGAAGTGGCGAGATTATATTCCTGGCTCCACCATCAGAGTATATATTTAATTGTGGATAGAGATGTGGATAGAAAGGACGAGAGATTGTATTACTGGAACCACCTTCACTGTATAGTTTTGTCGACAGAAATGTGAATGGAAATGACAAGATTGTATTCCTGACTCCACTTTCATAGCCTAGTTTAGCATGGGTAGGCTAACGCGTGATGCCTCTGCTAGTAACACATTAATGGCGCAAGACAGGTGTATCAGTCTTTTCTGTGTCTGTTTGTAGTTGTCTGTGTATTCCCTAGTCTCTGGAATCATCGCTATTTGTGCTTTTAAGTCGTCTGTCGAGTCTATGTATGTGTCTGTGTATTTCCAGGTCTGCATCTATTGTTATTTGTCTGGTAATCCGTCTATCAGTGTCTTTGTAACTCTGTGTGTATTTCCAGGTCTGTATTCATAGTTATTTGTCTGTTGATTCGTGTTTCTATATGTCTGTAACGTTATGCTTATTCACAAGTCTTCATTCATCCGTCGTTGTCTTTCCCGTAATCAACCTTCCTTTATGAGTCAGAATACGCGTTCACGTCGTGTATTCACCATTTTCTTCTCTATATTCGGTTGATCCCTCCTTTGCTTCACTCTCCTTTCCTCCCTCCCTTCCCCCTTTCCCTTCAGTGTCCCTCCCTCCCTCCCTTCACGCTCTCTCCATTCCTCCATCCCTCTCTTATTTCCCTCCCTTCCTTTACTTCACTTTCCCTCCCTCTCTCCCTTTCCCTCCTCTTCTTTCCTTCCTTCCCCTCCATCCGTTCACTCTCTCTCTCCCTTCCTTTCTTTCCTTCCTTCCCCTCCATCCGTTCGTTCTCTCACTCTCTCCTCACTCTCTCCCATCCTTTCCTTCCTTCCCCTCCTTCCGTTCACTCTCTCCCTTTCTCCCCTCACTCTCCCTCTCTCCCTTCCTTATCTTTCCCATCCATCCTTTCTCCTTCCCTTCACTCACCCGTCCTCCCATCATCCCTCCCTCCCATCCCTCCCTCGAGTCCGTTCTACTGTAATTGAGAGCACAGCCGAACAATACTCAGCGTTCTATAATGCAAGACGATTAACCCGCGCATTATTCACTCAGCGACGAGGCTGATGAATTCCGCAAGAGGGCCGCCAGGCATGAACCCTTTGCTCCCCCACCTTCCCCTTCTGCTGTCTGTCTGTCTGTCTGTAGTTTAATTTTTCTATCTATCAATTTATATATCCATCAATTTCTCTGTCTATTTATGAATCTTTGTATATTTCTTTATTTTGTTTTTTTGTCCTCCACTGTCCGTCTGTCATTTTTTTCTTTATCTCTTTGTTTATGTATTCGTATATGTTTCTACCTATCTGTCTGTCCATCAGTCTTCCTATATCTCTTTATTTTTGCTTCTTTCTTTTCTTTCCTCTTGTTTGTGTCGTTGTCTGTCTTTCTGTCTGCCTGTCTGTCTGTTTGCCTTTCTGTCTTTCTGTGTGTTTTTGTCTGTCTTTGTCTGTCTGTCTGTCTGTCTGTGTGTCTGCCTGTCTGTCTGTATCTGTCTGTCTATCTGCCTGTCTGTCTGTTTGCCTTTCTGTCTTTCTGTGTGTGTTTATGTCTTTGTCTGTCTTTGTCTTTCTGTCTGTCTGCCTGTCTGTCTCTCTCTGTCTGCCTGTCTGTCTGTGTCTGTCTGTCTGTCTGGATGGATGGATGGATGACTGACTGGCTGACTGAATGGATGGATTGATGATGGGCTGGCTGGCTGGCTGGCTGGATGGATGGATGGATTGATGGCTGGCTGGGCAACTTTCTCCTAAGTAACGTGCGTCAAGGAGATTAACCAACGGGAACGACCGATTTTTCTCATTGGGAGCGGCCGCGAGAGTGGCTGAAATTAATTGACTGTGTACATTATAAAAGGGAAAACTTTTTAATTAGTGCCAAGTTAGGAAGGGAGGGAAAAAGTCCTTGCCCTAATTACGGGGATCAAAAGTTTACCATAATTATCACAGCCATTAGTTGAGTCGAGTCCGCCCCAGAAACGTTTTGAAGTGGTAAGGGGGAGAGGGGGGGAGGGTAGTTTGCGATAGTAGGGGTGGTGGTGGTGGTGGTGGTGTAGTGGTTGGGCCCGTTCGAATTGCCGTAGAGTGGGTTAAGGTTCGAATCCCATCCCTCCCAGCCGGTGGAAATTGCTAGACAGTTTACCTCAGATCCTGTGTGTGTATCCCCCCCCCCCCCCCCGCGCGCTGAGGTTGTTGGAGGAATGGAGAGGAAAAGTTTCTGGTTGTTATGTCTGCCTCCGTTTTTTTTTTTTTTTTTCATTCTGATTTTTTTTTTTTTTGCGATCTGCCTTCAGTCATTTTTTGCGACAATCAAACTTTCTCGGTGTATTTTCTGTCTCCATTTTTTTTTATTTTGCATTTTTCCCCTTTCTGTCGATCTATTATTTTTCTCCCTCAATCAAATTTTCCCAGTGTACTTTATTTTTTTGCCTTGATTTCTACGTTTATTTTTCCCCCACAATCAAATTTTCTCAGTGCACTTTATTTTTTTGCCTTGATTTCTACGTTTATTTTTCTCCCACAATCAAATTTTCTCAGTGTACTTTATTTTTTTGCCTTGATTTCTACGTTTATTTTTCTCCCACAATCAAATTTTCTCAGTGTACTTTATTTTTTTGCTTTGATTTCTAC
The DNA here is from genome assembly GCF_024679095.1 of Eriocheir sinensis. Taxonomy (NCBI): domain Eukaryota; kingdom Metazoa; phylum Arthropoda; class Malacostraca; order Decapoda; family Varunidae; genus Eriocheir; species Eriocheir sinensis. Next base: position 15,756,547 of record NC_066511.1, read on the forward strand.
GTTTACTTTTCTCCCACAATCAAATTTTCCCAGTGTTCTTTATTTTTTTGCCTTGATTTCTACGTTTATTTTTCTCCATCAATCAAATTTTCTCAGTGTACTTTATTTTTTTGCCTTGATTTCTACGTTTATTTTTCTCCCACAATCAAATTTTCCCAGTGTTCTTTATTTTTTTGCCTTGATTTCTACGTTTATTTTTCTCCCACAATCAAATTTTCTCAGTGTACTTTATTTTTTTGCCTTGATTTCTACGTTTATTTTTCTCCCACAATCAAATTTTCTCAGTGTACTTTATTTTTTTGCCTTGATTTCTACGTTTATCCCATTTCCTTTGTCGCTGTACTCATGTCCGTTCTTAGCTCAGTGATCCTAATATTTTACTTTCACGCTTAGAATTGTTGGAATCATCACCAGGCTCTCGGGATCAAGTACAATTACCAAATAAATATCTATTATAAAAAAGTGTTGCTAAAAGTAAATGTACAGATAGCAATTACAACCAGCAATTACAAGTCAGATACAAATAAGCCTGTCACTTCTCCAAATATAAATACAGGAAGGATTTTAAAAGCACATGGATTGATTCAGGCGAAGAAGGACAGATAGACAGACAGAGTGTAGAAAGGCGTAATAATCCTCATCCCTGTTCTCCTGTCTTTGTGTTTTATAATGCTCACGCCTATGTAACACGCGTCCCATTCCTTGCTTGCTGCCCCGCCATGTAGCAACCACGGAAAGGGGCTTATTCATTCATTCTCCTCTTTCGTAAACAGTGAAAAGATGCCTAGACGACCTTGCGTGGGGTTTGTCTTTGTTAATATAATGCTCACACCTCCCTACCACACATCCCTTACCTTGTCACTCAGCCTCGTAAAAAACACCGAGAGAAGGGCTACTACATACACTCTCCTCCTTCGTAAACAGTGAAAGGATACCTAGACCTTGCATGGGCCTTTGTCTTTGTTAATATAATGCTCACACTCCTCTACCACTCATCCCTTACCCTGCCACCGCACCTTGTAGCAACCACTGAGAAAATGGCTCATTCATACACTCTTTTTTGCGTGGGGCTGGTCAAGAGGCTGCCACGGACCTCACATTCATTATTCTCCTGTTTTGTGTGGTCGGGACAGGCGCGCGGGGCGGTAGCTGTGGCTTGCTCGCTCGCCCGTCCGCCGCCCGCCCGCCGCCACCGCCCCGCCCCGCGCATGCCGTCGCCAGCCAGCCAGCCCAACAAACCCCTACCGCCTGACCTGTGTTCTAGACAAGCTGGGAAAATCTATATGTGGCTCGGCATCCCGGACTAGCCCACAACTGCCGGCCAAGTGATTTTCAAGGCTTACGTACCCTGCAGTTGGCCCGGCGGATTGAGACGCCTCCCCCCTCCCCCAACCCTGCAATCCCCTCCTTCCCCTCCCCTCACCGCGGAAAGAGTCAGTCGCGGCTCGGGGAAATCACGTTAAAAAAAGGGGGAGAAAAACGCATCGGAGTGAGTATAAACAATTTTGGGGCGAGGGAGTCATTTCCAGGGCCCGCCGCTGCCGCTGCCCCGCTTTTCCGCTCTAGCCCCGGCCGTAACAGGTTATATGCAGGTATTGTGGTGAGCGGGATCCCAACCAAATATTATTGTTGTATCACCCGCTTGCTTCACTGCCGCTTCCGTGTGTGTGTGTGTGTGTGTGTGTGTGTGTGTGTGTGTGTGTCTATTCGAGGGCATTGGTTGTTAGGGTAAATGTTTCATGGTTAGTGCTGATACGTTTGTTGATGGTATTGGTGTTGGTTACCGAAGGAATGGAAAGGAGAGTAGGAAAGTGTAGGTTAGGTAGAAGAGAGAAAAAGAAAGTAAGGACATAACGGAAAGGGAAGAAAAAGCGAGTCAACGTAAGAAAGGGAAATAAAAAGGATAGGTTTGGTAAAAGAAAAAAAGGAAAGACAGAAGGAAAAGGGGAGATAATTAGAGTCAACTTAAGAAAGGGAAAGGAGGAAATTGTGGGTTAGGTAAAGAGAGAAAACTAACTGAAGGAAATACAAAACAGAAAGGGAGGAAAGAAGATAAGGCAACGTAAGAAGGAGAATTAAAAAGGGTAGGTTAGGTAGAGGAGGGAGAAATAAAGGAAAGACACACCGGAAGGGGACGCTAAAGAAAGTCACCGTAAATAAGAAAAGGGCAATAAAAAGGTTGGGTAAATTAGCAAGAAGCGGGGAACAAGGAAGCTGAGAATTAGGCGAGAGTCAGATAGGAGAAAGAGATGGCGGAGTAAACTTACGTGGAAAAAAGAAAGGTAGGAAGGAAGGAAGGACGGAGCTGATGAAGGAAGGAAGGAAGGAAGGAAGGGAGGGAGGAAAGAAAGACGCGGAAAGGAAGGGATAGCTTAGAAAAGTTAGCTGAAAAAAAGAGAAAGGAAGGAAGGTAGGAATTGTAGAAGTAAGGATGGGGGAAAAATAACTCAGAAAGGAAGGGATAGCTTAGAAAAGTTAGCTGGAAAAAATGAAAGGAAAGAGGGAATGAAGTTGTTGAAGAAGGAAGGAGGAGGAAGAAATAATTGATGGGGTGAGGGAACAAAAAAAAAAAAAAAAGAAGAAAATACACTAGCTAAAAAAAAGTAAGAAAAGACATAGAAAGGAAGGGATGGCTCAGAAATGTTAACTTTGAAAAAAATAAATGAAGGAAGAAAGAAAAGAGGTTAAGGAAAGAAGAAAGGAAGAGAGAGAAGAAAGACTCGGAAAGGAATACTATACAAAGGAACCGTGGAAGGATAGATAGAAAGAAAGGGAAAGGAAGAGTGATGAAAGGAGAAAAAAACCCGGAAAAAGGTAGTTGTTAAAAATGAAGGATGGACGAATAATTGATGGGGTGAGGGAACAACAACAAAAAAAGAAAACACTAGAGAAAAAAAATAAAAAAGGGGAGGGAGATAGAAAGGGAGACAGTAAGAACAGAAGGAAGAACCAAAAAAAGTGAAAAAAACAACAACAATAAAAAACGGAGACACTGATACAGGAGGAGGAGGAGATCGTAGCAGGAAGATGAAAGGAGCAGGAGCAGGAGCAGAAGCAGAGGGAGGGCAAGGAGGAGACGGAGGAGGAAGAGGAGGAGAATAAGAGTGTTAGGTCAACTCAGGAATTATTCGTCGCCGTAAGTAACGTTTATTGCTGGGGGAGTTTTATTATTTCGTTGCTCGCTTGTGCCGTGGGGGGGCGGGGAGGGGGCAGGGGGTCGAAGGGGGGCGAGCGGGGGGACAGGGGGGGCGAGTATTTGCTTGCTTCGAGGTGTTAGCCTGTACCTTTGTCCCGTGTGTGTGTGTGTGTGTGTGTAGGGAGGGATGTTCTTTGTGTTATTTGTTTGTACTTGTTGTTGTTGTTGTTGTCATTATCATCCTTGTCACCCTCCTCCTCTTCCGTTCTCCTCCTCCTCTTCCTCTAATCTTCCTCTCCCTCCCTTCCTTCTTTCACTCTCCCTCCCTCTCCCTTCCTCTCTTCCGTTCTCCTCCTCCTCCTATTCCTCTAATCTTCCTCTTACTCCCTATCTTCCTCTCTTCTTTCATTCTCCCTTCTCTCTCCCTCTCCCTTCCTCTCTTCCTTATTTCTCCCTCCTATTCTCCCTTACGTCTCTCCCTCCCGCCCTTCAATTTCCCTCTTTCCCTTCCATACTTCACTCCCATCCCTTCACCCTCCCTCTCTCCCTCCTTTCCTTACTTAAATCCCTCCCTCCCTCTCTCCCACCTTCTGCCTCTACCCCCACCATCACCATCATCATAAGCCACCATAATTATTTTCATCGACTAAGTAACAAACAGCATCCAGACATCGGCGACAGCTCATGTTATTAACGGGTCGTGTTGCGCCTAATGAGTCGTGTTGGCGTGAGTCACGGAAACATTCGCTGTTGACAACATGCAGAGGAGAGGCGGGGGATGGGAAGGGTCGGGAGGTGGTCGGGAGGAGAGGGGGTCGGCACGATTAGGAGAGAAGAAAGGAAGGAAGGAAGGGTGGTAGAGAGGAAGAAAAGAAGGAAGAAGGGGAGAAGGAGGGAAGGGGGCATTCAGGATCAGGAAAACAGAAGGAAGGAAGGAACGGTGGTTGAGAGAGAGAGGAAGAATAGAAGGAGGAAAGGATAAAATGAGGAAGGATGTTTTATTATTATTTTGTTATTACTACTACTACTACTACTACTACTACTACTGCTACTGCTACTGCTACTGCTACTACTACTACTACTACTACTACTACTACTACTACTACTACTACTACTACCTTCCATGAGCAGACACTGAAAGAATGATATATGTAGAGAAAAGGGAATAATTTTGGAAGGAATGATTAGAAAAGGAAGATTAATGAAGAGAGGATGGAAGGAAAGAAGAAAAGGCTAAAGGAAGAAAGCATAGAAGGAAGGAAGGATGAAAGGAAGAACGAATAATGGAAAGTAAGGAAGAATGGATGGATGGATGGGTGGATTGGTGGAAGGAGGGAAGGAAGCATGGATGAGAGGAAGGAAGGAAGGAAAGAAGGAAGGAGAGATTAAGAAAGAAAGAAGGGGGCAACAGTCACGTGATGTTAGACTAGGAAGAGGACAGATAAAGTGAAGGAAGGAAGGAAAGAAGGAAGGAAAGAAGAAAGGAAAGACAAATTAAGAAAGAGACTGAAATATGTGTGACAAGAGAGAGCGAGAGCTAGAGCTAGAGCGAAAACGAGAGCGAGGGAGCAAGAAAGCGGGACCGAGAGAAAGAGAAATAGAAAGAAACAGAGCGAGTGAAAGAGAGAGAACAAGACCGAGATAGAGAGCGAGACAGAGCAGGCAAAAAAAAAAAAAATATAATTAATAAGTAAAATGAGGGTTGACGGAGATCTCGTTTGGGGCGGACAGGCGTGACGAGGAGAGGCATAATGAATGTATAATTAAAGAGGATAAAATGCCTCATCTGCGCCTCGGCATCAGTTTGGGGCCGATTATGATTGTCGCGTTTCCCTTTATGGTCGAGGAGGATAGGCAGGTGGGGGAGGGGGGAGGAGGAGTGGTGGGATGGGGTAAGGGTGTAGGATAGGTTTGCAGGCAGTAGGGGGTTGGGGTTGGTGGGGGTGGGGGGTTGGAGTGGGGTGGCAGTATAGGTAGGTAGGTGTGGGGGAAGTGGTGGGATGGGGTAAGGGGGTAGGGTAGGTTAGCAGGCAGTAGGGGGCTGGGGTTGGTGGGGATGGAGGGTTAGTGGTGGGTTGGGGTGGGGTGGGCCGAGAGGTAGGGAAGGGGAAGGGGGGGTGGGGTGGGAGGATAGGTAGGAAAGGCAATGGGGGTGTGAAGGTGAGGGGTGGATGGGGGAAGGATTTGTTAGGGGGAAGGAGGAGGTCATGGGGTGGAGGGCTAATGGTAATGGTAAATGGCAAAGCTTCCGTGTTGTCTAATGCGTCTAAAGAGAACAAAATAGAGGAAAGCAATAGAGTAAGAAGCTATTTTTCATGTATTTTTTTTTACTTTTCATTATTTTCTAGTCGTTTTCATTCTTGAGGTGCAGATGTGACTTTATTGTTCATTTTCGTAAAGTTCAGGGAGTTAAAACAAAGTACATAGTGTAAGGGACAGAGAAACTAAGACAAAGGATATGTTACTGATTATGATGCTTTTCCTCTGTTCAGTGTCGTGTCTTATTAAAGCTTAGGGCGTTAAAACAAAGTATATGATGTTGGAGACAGGCAAACTATACATAGGCAAGAGAGGTTACGTAATGCTCATCCGTGCGAAGTTGTGAAAGAATGAAGCGATAAGTTCACTCTTGCGCCAGAAAGTTGGACAGAATAAGAACCAGCGTGTTAACGTCAGTCTTCATGGTATCGAGTTTGGTAGATAGGTAGGTAGCACGGTAGATAAAGTAGATAGATTGCAGAGTAGACATAGGAGATAGAGCAGACAGATAACTTTTCCCATTTTGACAGGTTATGAACGTTGGAAAAAGCTCAAGGAATTAGTAGAGTGCAGTTTCAGGAGTAGATAGGTTGCTTTTCGCCTCTTGACACCATATAAAAGACTAGAAAAGCTGAGGAACAATATAGGTATACAGATGACAGTTTCAGAAGAGGAGTATCATATAGCTATACGGGGTTATAGGGTAGGTGTTGTTACGAAAGACAAAGGAAAAAAAAACCTGCCTCCTCATGAAGTGGTTATGTTAGTCAGTTCCTTGAAGGCTGAGGGAGCAAGCGCTTAGTCGTATAAATCGCTTTCGTAAGTTATTAAAGAGCGATACACGATGCAGAGACACGACCAGGCCTGCTTGCTCCTCCTTAAATGTTTATGCTGGCTGGTCTGCTACTCGTCGCCGTCATGCGGAAAGTTTAGCAGCATTTTCCTCTTTGTTTTTTGTTATACTTTTGTTGTTGTGGTTGTGGATTTTGTTGTTGTTGTTGTTATACTTACTGTTGGCATTCGTTTTTTATTTTCTCTATATTTTAGGTTCGGTTTTCGTGTTTTCTGTTTTTTTCCTCGTGTGGTAGAGCGTGTTTTGTTTTGCTGTTTTTTTTTTTTTTCAGGACAGATGTCAGTTTCGTTTTAGTTTCCCTCGTTAACAGGTTGACACGCACACCCGGAAACACAGACACACACACACACACACACACACACACACACACACACACACACTTAAAAATGATGCCCTATTTATCTTTACCTTTTTAACCTTCATCTAAAAAAAAAATATAAATAAATAAACTGTCCGCGTATAAAAGGGGCTCGCGGCAAGGTAAGAAGAAATATGAAGGTAGAAAAATAATGTGAAGGAAAGAAAGAAGGAAAGAAAAAGAAAATGAATCGTCTGAAGTGAGTGTCGGTCGGTTCAGCAGCTTCGGTAACCTCAAGCGAATTCGGCAATATTTTGGACGTTTTCGGTAGTGTTCTTTGTATTTCTCGTTTATTTATTTCTTCCCCGTGTGTCTGTGGTAGCTGCTGGGGTCATGTTTCTTAGGTTAGGTTAGGTTAGGTTAGGTTAGGTTAAAGGCCCCTCAAAGCAAAATAATGAGAAAGAATCATCACTCACGCAAACCATTTCATAATATATATCAACGCATTTGTGATCAGTTTATGCATCATCTATCTTGGGAGGTTTATATCATGGCAGAAATTTGGCCCATCGATGGTACACGGTAAAGCCACAAATTTGGCCCGTCACTGCTACCGGGTTAATTTTCACCGTGTTGTCCAATCCCCTCCTTCCCTTCCCCTTGCCCTCCGTACCGCGTGATTTTACTTGTATACAATTTTTTTCCCCCGTATTAAGAACGTAAGGAGTATGCAAAAAGCCGGATGTATTTTTTCTGTCTTTTTTTTTGCATCTTATTCGTGTCCAGTGGTGTGATAATTTTCTTTTCATTTTCATTTCCTCCCTTCCTTCCCTCCCTTTCTCACTCTCTGTCTTCCTGTTCAATATATCTGTCTGCGTGCGTATGTCTGTTTCCTTCTGCATCTCTCACTCTCTGTCTATCTATCTTGTATCTATTTCTCTCATACACTTCTCTCTTTCGATCCTCCCTGTTTGTCTTCCTGTTTGTCTATCTGTCTCTCTCTCTCTCTCTCTCTCTCTCTCTCTCTCTCTCTCTCTCTCTCTCTCTCTCTCTCTCTCTCTCTCTCTCTCTCTCTCTCTCTCTCTCTCTCTCTCATACTATACACTATTTCGACGCATCCTCTCTGTATCTCTCTCTTATCTATTTTTTTTTTTTTATTTATTTATCTCCCATCCTATCCACTCTTTCGACAAACTCCCTTTTTCTGCCTATCTCTCTAACTGTCCTTCTATCTATCTATCTATCTATCTTTATTTATTTATCTCCTATACACTCCACTCTTTTGACACACCCTCTGTTTTTCGATCTCTATCCCTCTCTATCTACATCAATCTACCTCAAACTTCCCATCTCTTTCCCTTTCTATCCATATTCCTTTCCTCTACCCTCCACGCTTTCGGCACACCCACTTCACGACCACGCCTCGCCACGCAAGGAAGTGCCGAACCGTCAGCTGTCACCCTCCCTCGCTATTTATATGCGGCGCGGCCCGAGCTTCCGTGTTGCGTCAGTCGGTCAAGTCACTCATCCCTGCAACCACGAGTGTTTATATTTATTTCGTCCTCCCCCGCCCAAGCTCTCCCTTCCTCCCGTTTTCTTTCACTTCCTCCTCACTCTCTCTCCTTTCTTTTTCTCTTTCCCTCTTATTGGCTGCCTATCCTTGCCTCGTCATCATCATCATCATCATCACCACCTCGACTCTCTCTCTCTCTCACACACACACACACACACACACACACAGAAGAGAGAGAGGCTATGAATAATTACCGGCTATTTTTCCCCTCTTTTCTTCCTTTCTTTTCCTCCCCTCCTTCTCTTTCGTCATCTCAAAACCTCCCTGTCTGGTACACACACACACACACACACACACACACACTACGGAAAATCATACGCACTCTCTGCTCCTTCCCTCTCTCCCTCCCTTCCCTCTTTCTTCCCCTTCTCTCCCTTCCTTCCTCCCTCCCTCGTCTTTCTTCGGCTGGAAACTCCTCTTATATAGTAGGCGATTTTAAAATAGGTTCCCCATCGTAAAGTTACTGTTATTATTATTTGTATATAGCCATTCTTTCTTTTTTAAGGGGGTTAGAAGGGAGAGGAGGAAGCGTTCTCTCTCACAGAAGCCCTCCGCTCTCTCTCCTTCCTGTCAACCTTTCTCTCTCTTCCACTCTCTTCCTTTCCTCCAAACGGTAACATCAATAGTGTCCTTTAGTACGTCTTGATAATACGTTAGAGAGAGAGAGAGAGAGAGAGAGAGAGAGAGAGAGAGAGAGAGAGAGAGAGACCTATCTAGTTTACGGGAAAATGAAAGATTCGTCTCCGGTAATAAAGAGGAAATGTGTGAAATACGGAGCGCGAAAGAGCTTGCAAATCGCGCAGGAACGGAAGGTCGCTCCCTCGCCGCTGCCGCCCCCCCCCCCCCTCCCCAGCCCCAGCCCCCCTTCGCCCCCCTCGCCGCCGCCCCCGCCAGTCAAAAGGAAAATAAAAAAAAAGGAATAAAGCACCCCATTCATACTACCTATATACTGCTGCTTTTTTCTGTTTCTTTCTTTCTTTCGGTGTCTGTATGTGTTTGAGAGAGAGAGAGAGAGAATTATGAGGTGGCTCACGAACCCTTAAACTGCCAACAGCTGGCTGATCCCAACTCATCGAGAGAGAGAGAGAGAGAGAGAGAGAGAGAGAGAGACAGACACACAGACACATGAGAGACAGATAGACAGATATAGACAGAGACCCCGACTGACGGAGACCGAGAGAGAACGAGAACGAAACCGAGAGCGAGAGAGCTACATATTGCATGCATATACTCTCTCTCTCTCTCTCTCTCTCTCTCTCTCTCTCTCTCTCTCTCTCTCTCTCTCTCTCTCTCTCTCTCTCTCTCTCTCTCTATATATATATATATATATATATATATATATATATATACACACATTTCCAGCCATCAAAGAATGTTACCTTTTTCTGCCATTTATACAACACGGCGGAGCGGATCACTCCCAGCAGCCAATCAACGCGCGGCTATTCTGTGTATTTCCGTCGCCAGCCAATCGAAAGCCTGATTTAAAAGTCCTTTCATCCAATTAGAGAGTGAATAATCCCGCCACGCTCTCTCTCTCACCCCCATCCGCCCAATTATATATGCTGACACCTTTCCATGCAGCCACTCTGAGTAACTATAGACACCTTTAACTTGTTTACCGGAAACCCATTACCTAGTCTTTTTATTCATCTGTCCATGTACCTAACCTATCTATCTATTTATCTCTTTACTATCGAACTCTTCCATAACTTATTTTCTTTTATGTCTATCTATCTGTTTGTATATCTCTATTTTTCTCTCTATTTTTCTCTTTATTTCGTACTTTTCTTCAAAGCTAATCTAAGCATAATTCAGATTCGTTTACCTTTAAATTGGGATACTTGAACCCTATTACCTCTTTTCTTTATCTGTCTATCTATTCATTCATCTATTTGCTTCTGTACTCCTCCTCAAACCTCTTCATCCAGTCATAATATGTATTCGTAGAGGCTCGTATACCTTCTCCCTCAGCCTGAGATACTTGTAACCTATAGCCCATTCTCTTTCTTTATCTACGTATCTCTATATCTCTATTTACTCTCCTCTTCCTCAAAACCTCCTCATTCACTCATAATTTAGATCGGTAGAGGACATGTATTTTTTAACCTTTTACCCATTCTCTTCCTATCTATCTTCACTATATATCCATGTATTTATTATTATCCTTTTCCGCAAACCTCTTCATCGCGTCGTCATATAGATCCGTAAAGGCTTTGAACGTATAGCCCCGTTAGTACGAAGCCATTAACGTCCAAGTGAGAATTCAGATCCTCACAAACTCTCGAGCCAATTATTAGTTCGGAGTTTTGACACCCAAGACCACACGGCGCCACCTGTCACCTCGCTGGCTGTTCACGGGTCGGCAGACGAGTATTGGAAAACTTTATAGATATATGCTTTTTATTGCGTCGACTGTGAATGTTTTTTTTTTTTACTATATTGATACCAGCTGCCTTGTTTTTTGCTCTTTTTAAATTTTTTGGACATATATTCCGAATTGAGTACAAAAAGTGGAACAATATGTGGCGAATCGAAATAAAAGTTAGGAATAAAAGTTTTTCGTGAATGCATAGACACACACACACACACACACACACACACACACACACACACACACACACACACACACACACACACACACACACAGACACAGGCACACACAGAGAACAACAACACCTGCAATGAAGTTTTAGGCGAACACAAACACACACACACACACACACACACACACACACACACACACACACACACACACACACACACACACACACACACACACACACACACACACACACACACACACACACACACACTCTCTCTCTCTCTGGCAGCCAGCAACAACAACAGAACTGAACAAAAAAAAAGTTACGTCAATATAAAACACTTACATTCTACTAAAAGCTTCACTAGAAAGGGAAAAACATATACACGAGAGGGTAAAAAAAATATATTAATGCCTCTAAAATGTTTTACAGCGAAGTGCAGAACAACGGGAAGCAAAGTAGAGAGCAATTTAGAGTTCAAAGGAAAATTCGTAAATAAAAAAGAAAAGTATAGTTAACCCTCCCCTCCCCCTCCCCCCCCCCCAAAAAAAAAAAAAGAATGGAAGAGCAAAATATTGAAATGATGAAAAGAGTCGCTGGGAATAGAGTAAATGGCAAACAGAGAAAGGATTTATTAGGAGGTGAAGATTTATGTAGTGTAAAATGGAGTCCAGAAATAGAAAATAAGTAAAAAAAAGGAAAGGTTATGTAAAGGGAACGGAAGAAAATGAGAATGAGAGAAAAAAAATGAGAAATGAAGGAGAAAAATATGAAAATAAGAGAAAATAGTAACGAAGGAAAATGAATACGAGAGAAAAAGATTGAGTTAAATGAAGAATAAAAAAAGAAATATAAGAAAAGAGAAACGAAAGAAAATAAAAATGAGAAAATAATAATAGAGTAAAATGAAGGAGAAAAAAAAATAAAAGGATAAAAAAACAATAAAGGAAATTATGTAAAGTGGACGAAGGAGTTAACAGCGACAGTAATGAAAATAAGAGAAAAAATAAAGTAAAATAAAATACAACAAAAAAAAAAAGAAAAAAACAGGAAAGGAGATATGATAATTATGTGAACGGGAGGAGGAAGAAAAAGAGCAACGTTAATGATAATAATAAAAATGAGAGAGGAAAAACAAACCAACAAATAAATGACGAATAAAAAGGCACACAATATGAGGGAATAAACTCTTGCTCGAAATATCATAATCGACATGGAGAGAGAATAATTGAAAGTGTGTGACTGTGTGTGTGTGCGTGTGCGTGTGTGTGTGTGTGTGTGTGTGTGTGTGTGTGTGTGTGTTATTGTATTTGAGAGAGAGAGAGAGAGAGAGAGAGAGAGAGGAGGCGTTCGATTAATTAAATATATATAAACGTTATGCTCAAAAATACATAAAACACTAACATTCTTTTTTTATTACGACCTGTTAATCATAAACAACAACAACAACAAGAACAACAACAATAATTTACCTCCTCCATAACAGACACAAAAAACACAAATAAAACCGAATAAAACAAAAAACGCCAGACGATAAACCAAAAAGAAAACGAGAGTCAATAAAGTGGATAGAAAACGGGGTAACTAGGAAGGGGGGAGGGGGAGGAGGGGGGCGGCGGCACTAAAGAGGAGCCAAGTTTAAATCCGCATCAATGTTAATGGACGGGAATAACTTTACAATAATGGAGCCTCTCTCTCTCTCTCTCTCTCTCTCTCTCTCTCTCTCTCTCTCTCTCTCTCTCTCTCTCTTAAATATGTCTGTGTATGCTTTTTTTTGTGTGTGTCTGCCTGTGTTTTTTTTTTTAGTGTTTTTGTCTGTCTCTCCGTTTTCCTTTGTCTTTTTCACTACCTTCGTTTCTTTTTTTTTTACCTTACCTTCCTTGCCGGTCTATCACACACACACACACACACACACACACACACACACACACACACACACACACACACACACACACACACACACACACACACACAGTTTAGTTATTTTGTTCATGTTTGATAATAAGTATTTTTCTGTTTCTTTTCAGGTAAGCTTGAAATGCAGTGAAGAACTAGACGGGCGAATCGTGAGTGTTCTCCATGTGTGTGTGTGTGTGTGTGTGTGTGTGTCTAGATAGATTGGTGCTAGATAGAGAGAGAGAGAGAGAGAAAGAAAGAGAGAAATAAATTGAATATTGATAATCCAATTGAATTCATCCGCGTCTGTCGCAAGAGTTTGACAAGACCCTGATAGCTAGGAGCCGAGATAGGGGGGGGAGGGGGGGGCGCCCCTCTCTCTCTCTCTCTCTCTCACTGAGTCTTCCATTATGTTGTCTGTGAGTTGGATAATTACTATTGTGCGTGCGTGCGTGCGTGCGTGTGTGTGTGTGTGTGTGTGTGTGTGTGTGTGTGTGTGTGTGTGTGTGTGTGTGTGTGTGTGTGTGTGTGTTTGACAGTTTGTTTTTGCACGATCAATGACATCAATACGTACACACACACACACACTGATTGGACACTAATGGACATAAATAGAAGCGTAGATAGACAACATTTTATTTAGTGTTTTCTTTCCTATTTTCCATTATGTAATTGTCTGCTTATCTGTTTTCATCCCAGCATCTTCATGGCCTTCCTTCTCTAGCTGTTTTTCCTTCTCCTCCTGTTTCTCTTCTCTGATCTTCTTCCTCCTCAACCTTTCACTTTCTCTTCTGTGCTCTTCTTTTTGTTCTTCCTCCTTCACTTAGTTGCTCTTCCTTCTTCCACTCTTCTTGCATCGACTCCTCTTCCTCTTCCTCCAATCTCTCCCTGTTTTTTCCCATCCTCGTCGAAGCCTTCCTCTTTTTCCTTTTTCGTAGTTTTCCTCCGCCTCCTCCTCCTCCTCCTCCTCCTTTTCCTCCTCCACTTGGTGAAAACTTCGAAAATTTGTTGGACGGTGTCTGTCTTCATCAGAGAGAGAGAGAGAGAGAGAGAGAGAGAGAGAGAGAGAGAGAGAGAGAGAGAGGGAGAGAGACTGGGAGGGAGAGAGGGAGAATGATAGTGAAGGAGAGACGGAGATGGAGAGAGAGAGAGAGAGAGAGAGAGAGAGAGAGTGAAATACTAAACTGAAGTGAGGGTGCGAGTTTCTTTGTCTCGGGGGTGGGGGGTGGGGGGGGGGGTAGATCGTGAGGGAGTAAGGGGAGGTAAGGGGGAGTAAGGGGAGGAGGAAGAGGAAGCGAGGGAGGGTAGGGGGAAGAAAGCTGGAGTTAGGGGAAGTAAAGGGGAGTTAGGGGAGGTAAAGAGGAGTAAAGGGGGTTGGTTGTGAGTCCTAGAGGGGTTGGGTGGAATGAGGGATGGTTGAGGGTGGAAGAGGTTTGGTAAGTAAGGCTTTTGTAAATGGGAGAGGTTGGGGGTAGGTGAGGTTGGGGTAGGTTATGGAAAAGTGGGATTCAGGAAGAGAGGGTTGGGATAGGAGAGGTTGTGGTTAGTTGGGGTTGAGAAGAGTACAAGGGTTGGGGAGATGTTTTATAGTAAGGTTTTGGCGTTGGGAGGTTGTGGGTAAATCTGGTTGGGGAGAGCATGAGGGGGAGTTTGTTGGTTAATGAGGTTAGTAGCGCAGGGTTTGGGGTGGGGAGGTTAGATAGACGTGTGGAAATGGCTAGGAGAGGATTTTGGGGTGGGTAAGGATGTGTATGTAAAAGGGGCTGGGGAGAGAATTTGGGTGGAAGAAGTTATGGCTAAGTTAGGTTCAGTATGTCAGGGTTTACGATGAGAGAAGAGGTTGAGGGTAAGTGAGACTGGGGAGGACAGGGTTTTGGGGTGGGGAGGGATGTGTAGGTAAAAGGGGCTGGGGAGAGAATTTGGGTGGAAGAAGTTATGGCTAAGTTAGATTTAGTATGACAGCAGTTTAGGATGAGAGGAGAGGTTGAGGGTAAGTGAGACTGGGGAGGACAGGGTTTTGGGGTGGGGGAGGTTTGTAAATAAGTGTGGATGGGGTGTTGTTGTTGGTAAGTGGAGTGGAGTTTTGGGGTAGGGGAGAATAAATAGAGGTGAGGGCGGTTGTGAATTAGTGAGGTTGGTTAATAGAGGGCTTAGTGTTGGGGCGGATTGGGGAGTAAAAATCTATTTGGGGTTAGAAAATGGTTGAATGGGGGTGTGGGGTGAAGAGTGGAGGTTGAGAGGTTGCAGGGGAGGGAGGCTGAAGCTGGTGTTTGCGTGCATGCTTGTGTGTGTGTATGTGTGTGTGTGTGTGTGTGTGTGTGTGTGTGTGTGTGTGTGTGTGTGTGTTGATGTTTCTGCTTTATTTGTGTGTGTTTGGTATTCGTGAGAGGAGGGCTTGGGGTTGGGGTATGATGGTAGTCGTGTAATTAAATATTCTTCCTTGTTTTCCTTTGTTTTTGTTTACTTTTCCCGTAGGTTGTGTTTATTGTAAGCTTTGGGTGTTTATTCCTGTGCTTTGTGTTGTGTGTTTTATTATTATTTGTTGTTGTATTGTTTTTTTTATTGTTTACGATTGCAGATCAGATTGTTATTGTTATGCTTATCATGAGTTTTTTTTTTGTATGTGTGTTTGTTGGTTATTCACTCACGGTCTGATCGCGTGCTGGACTTGTGATTGCCAGCCAGCCAATGCGTGTGTGTGTGTGCGTGTGTTCGTGTGTACCTGCAGCGGAATCACGGTGTTGCAATGGGAAGATAACTTATTCTTTTACGTTTTATGCAGTCTGACTCACCACCACCACCATCACCACCACCACCACCACCACCACCACCACCACCATCACCACCACAGCAACAGTCATAACCCTCTACATTTATCCCTTTTTTTCCCATAGTTTCAAGGTCCATGGCTACATTTTTATTTTTATTATATTTTTTCACATTTACGACCCCTACCGCAGCCTTGGGTCATGTTCGTGCTGGGTCGGGCAGGTTGTCTTTATAATGGTGCCTTTTTTGCTCCCCATCATGCCCACTGTTGCGCCAGACTCGATGAAAAAGCAGTAATAAAGTCAGTAGCTAATGGATTAATATACGTGATGGATGCTGTATTTTTTATTAACATTAGGTAATAGGAGAGGCTGTATTGCTGTTGCTGTTGTTGTTGTTGTTGTTGTTGTTGTTGTTGTTGTTGTCATGGCGTCCACTTTTATACAGTATACATTCTCTCTCTCTCTCTCTCTCTCTCGATAGTTTCCGCTGTTTTGCTTATTTCTCGTCATCGTCATTATTTCCTACCATCATTATATTCGTCATCTTTTGTTTCCTTTATCATTTTATTTTTCTTCTTATTTTTCTTCCTCATCATCTTCACCATCATATTTTTATTCCTTCCTCATCATCATTAGCTTCTTTCATTTGTTTTCTTCATAATCTTCTTGTCCTTTTTGTTGCAGTTCTTCATCTTCTTGTTTTTGTTCTTGTTCTTGTTCTTTTTGTTCTTCTTTTTGTTCTTCTTCTTCTTCTACATCATCTTCTTGTTCTCGTTCATCTTCTTCTATATCTTTTTCTTTTTCAACATCTTCTTCTTCTTCTTCTTCTTCTTCTTTATCTTCTTTTCCTCCTCCTCCTTCCCTCTGCTGTACATCACCTCCCCATTTCTTCTTACGTCACCACAACAATACAATGCACAGTAAGAAATGAATATGCATGAAAAACGGGAAACCAGGCACCGTGACATTAGGGGAGGGGGAAGGGGAAGCTATATTAGATATTAACCAATCAGAGGGCGCCGTGGGTCGTGACGTCACACTCCCCAACCACCAATGAACGAGCAGGAATTTTATTATGAGATAGAGGTAGATAGATAGATAAAAAAGATAGATAGATGGGAAGATATTTAGGTAAGTAGGTATAGGAGAGAGAGAGAGAGAGAGAGAGAGATCTTAACCATGAACGCTTGCTAGTAACGTAAATCAAGTAAATTTGTAGCGGAACTGCCGTGTGAAATTTCGTAACTGAATAACCTGAAGTCTGTATATAAGAGAATCGTGGAGGAGAATCGAACCTGGTACAGATTCTCTCTATCTCTCTCTCTCTCTCTCTATCTTGTTTCCCAGTCACAAAATACATAAAGATATCTTGAACGAGCTATTTCACAGGCAGACCGTAACCTAAAAGTCACTCCATTCGTCAAGGAAACTCGTTATCCCATGCAGGGCGGTAAAGAGGGTGGGGTTTGGAGTGGACGCAGGGGGGGGGGGGGGAGGCAAATCCTTAAGGTAAACTTGAAGAACACGGTACAGACGAGAAAGAAGAAAGATAGAAAGAGAGAGAAAGAGGCAAAAGTTGACAGGTAGCTAGACAGTACGGTAAAGAAGGTGGGGGAGCGCAATCCGTAAGGTAATCTTGTAAGACACGGTACAGGTAGGAAGGAAGAGGGAGAGAGAGGTTAAGACAGGTAGTAATGTATAGCGTTCGTGGGGGGTGGCTGGAGACTGTAATGGTTCCAGTAATGGTTGTAGTGACGATGGTAGTGGCAGTAGTAATGGTGATGATGGGAGTGGTGGAAAAGATAGTGGGACCGAGCATTAGTAACAGGCCAGCAACACCGCTTGGCAGGCTGCTTGTTTGTGTTGCTGCAGCTTGTCGGTATTCCCTGACGTTCCCGCCTCTTATGCCAACTAATCCCACATGCCTAAAGGGAGATTAATTCGGGTTTTCATGAGTGTGTTTTCACGTTCATGGTACAGAAGAAGGACCAAACTACCACCAGGGTCATTAAACTACCCCTGGAAATGCCCAAAACTCCTACGAAAGCCTTGTCAGGTATATGAGATTGAGCACCGAAATGTTTGAGAATATGGTCCCTGGGCTCTTGGGTGATGGGGTGGACGGCTGGCTCTCAGGGCTGACGTGACGTGTTGGCTGTATCAAGAGAAGGTTCATGAGGGCGGGTGACGGGCAGCTGTGACAGGGACTGACTGCTGCGTGAATGGACGATACAGGGAAGCTCGGAGAAGCGTTGATTGTGATTGCGTGACTGGATTTAAAGGTAGAAGGTGAGATGAAAGAATATAAGATACCCAGGAAGCTTTTATTATTATTGTGTGTGTGTGGGTGGGTGGAGAGAGAGAGAGAGAGAGAGAGAGAGAGTGTATTTGTAAAACAACAGGAAAGAAAAGTTGAGCAAGGAATGATTAGTATAAAAAAAAGAAAGCTAATAGTATTGGCAACGTGACAGCGAAGCAAAACACACACACACACACACACACACACACACACACACACACACACACACACACACACACACACACACACACCAATCTAAGACGCCAGTGTGAGTTTGTCTGATGTTATTTTTTTTTCACTTCTATTTGCTTTGCTTGCATACGAGTGTGGCAGCGGCGAGAGTGTTAAAGGCTGACGTAGTAGTAGTAGTAGTAGTAGTAGTAGTAGTAGTAGTAGTAGAAGTAGTAGTAGTAGTAGTAGTAGTAGGAGGAGGAGGAGGAGAAGGATAATCAAGAAAAGTAAATAGACAGATATATGAACGTAAAAAAAAAAAAATCCTCAACTGTGTAGGAAGGAAAGCAAACAGGGACTGAGACATGGAGGAGTGGATACAATAAAGAAGGTACACTGAGCAGGAGAGGCAAGCAAGCAGACGAGCAGGTAGGAGAGCAGGCAAAGCAGGAGGGAAGTTAGGCGTGGTGGAGCAAAGGAAGGAGGAAAGAAAAGGCTGAGTAATGAGTGTATGGAGAGAGAGAGAGAGAGAGAGAGAGAGAGAGAGAGAGAGACTGGATAGAAGGAAGGAGGGACGGAAGGAAGGAAGGAGGGAGGGAAGGAAGGAAGGAAGGTAACGATGAATGAGTGATTGAATGTATAGAGATATAACATAGAGATTTTGTATAGAGAGATATTGGGTCGTATTATAAGACATTTCATCGCTCAAGAACACATATTTGACAATGCTGTCGTAGGAGTTTCGGCCATTTCCAGGAGTAGTTTTATGGCCCGGTGGTAGTTTGACCCTTCTTCTGCACAATGAACCTAAAGATACATCCATTAGAACCCGAATGACTCCCTCTTTGACCTTTAGAAATAGCTGATGTGAGAGCAGAAAGTATCTTCTAATACCGGCTAATAAAAGTTTCGTAGAGATTTCATATAGGAATTTTGCGTTGCTTTAGAAGTTTGTATAGGAGAATTACTTTACCTGTGTGCTCGATTTCTTGTGCCAAAACAGTTCTCTAGAGGTTCCCAGTGTTCTTCCCTTCCCTTCCCGTCTCCTGCCGCCTGCTTTAAACCCTTCTGCTGTAGTATAGTGAACGGCGTGCCTCGGGCGGGCTGCTGCTGGTGCCGGCCACTCTACGTAATAATCCAAGCAATATCTGACGTCATATTTTTGCGAGAGAGAGAGAGAGAGAGAGAGAGAGAGAGAACGATGAAATGAAGAAATGAAATAATGATCAAACCGACTATATAGAGAGAAACGAAGATAAATATTAAGAAAAGACAGCCAGAAAGGGATAGAGTTAGAAAGGAGAGAAGGGGAAGGAAGGAAGGGAGGAAGGAAGGGAGTGAGGGAGGAAGGAAAGGCAAGAATGAATGAATGAATGAATGAATGAAGGAAGGAAGAAAAGAGTAAAGTCAGACAGGAAGAAAAAAAAAGGAAAGAAAAGAAAATCAGTCTAATGTGGGAAGAAAGAATGAAGGACGAAAGGAGAATTGCTGATACAAGGTTAAGACCAAGAAGAAAAGAAGGAAGAAAGGAAGGAAAGAAGGAAGGAAGGAGGGAGAAAAGAAGGGAAACAACTGGCGAGGGAAGGCTATCAGCAAAGAAGGAAGGAAGGAGAGAAGGAAAGAAGGGAAGAAAAAAAGCAGTTGAGGAAAGGTTACCAACAATGTGAAAGAAGGGAAGAAGGAAGGAAGGAAGGAAGGAAGGAAGCGTAGAGCGAAACAGGGGGAAGCAGCTGAAGATGGGAGGTTATCAGCAAAGAAGGAAGGAAGGAGAGAAGGAAAAAAGGGAAGAAAGAAAGCAGTTGAGGAAAGGCTACCAACAATGTGAAAGAAGGGAAAAGGAAGGAAAGAAAGAAGGAAGGAGGGAGAAAAGGAAGGAAACAACTGGCGAGGGGAGGTTATCAGCAAAGAAGGAAAGAAGGAAGGAAGGAACGAAAGCAAGCAGTTGAGGACAGGCTACCCACCATGTGAAAGAAGGGAAGCAGGAAGGAAGGAAGGACGGAAGGAGAAACGGAGGAGGGCAGCAGCTGGCGAGGGAGCTACGGCAACAGGAAAATATTTGTCCTGGGCGATCGCTTGCTTGAAGAATTTTCAGACTCTCAATTTTCCATTCAATTGCCCGACGCAAGATATTTTACCATTTTCATGAGTTCATAGGAAGAAGAAGAGGAGGAGGAGGAGGAGAAGAGGAGGAGGAAGGGGTAAAAGAACTGCTTGTATATGAAAATTCTTCCTTTTGAATGGAACGGAAAAGGAAACGAGAGAGAGAGAGAGAGAGAGAGATGCTGTAGGCCGACTCATAGTTAACGATTGTTGCTACATCTGCGAATACCAGGTTGGGCGTAATTAAATTGTTGAGTTAGAGAGAGAGAAAAAAAAAAGATAGCAGTTTTGTTTGTCTGGAAAAGGGGAGAAGAGGAGGAGGAGGAGGAGGAAGAGGAAGAGGAAGAGGAGGAGGAGGGTCAGTAAAAGAGTGGGAAAATAATTGAATAAAAGAAGAGGTAAGAGAATGAACAGAGGGAGAGAGAGAGAGAGAGAGATAACAATCTCCGTATATATATATTTTTTTACAGTAAAGGAAGCAGCTCAAGGGCAAAAATAAATATGAACAAAAAAAAAAAAAGTCCGCTAATCACTACCTGTATGCTTAAAATCTGATCAAGAAGTATGTGAATGAAAAAAAATATTATGTGTATGAAATTAAGAAAAATATATATGACTAGAAAAGCAAATTTGAAATCACTGAAAGAACGCCATTGCTTGGAGTCGTGGAAGTAAGAATAAAGTTTAGGGCATACGCTATGTAGCTGCGCGTGGCCTCTGTGCTCATCTCCGTCACATTGGCCCTCGATTCTGTGGTGGGAAATAAACAGTGAATCTAATAAATGCCAGTTGTAGCTCTTGAAGTGTGCTGAAAAACAAAGGAATGGATACAGTAAAGAAATATATCAATGCCTTTTTGTAGCAGTGAATGGGTACCAGGTATTAATCGGGGGTTGTGTCCCTCTCCTATAATTCCTTCCCCTTTCTGTCTCTCTCCGGCATGTGACCACAGATGTTGCACCGACTAAACGAAACTTTCCAACTTTCCCCCCCTTTTTTTTACAGCAGAGGAGTCCGTTCAAGGGCATAAAAAAATGAAACAAATGTGAAAAAAAGCCCGCTACTCCATGCCATGCCTTTTTTGTTAATACTTCTAGGCCTACAGATGTTTCTTAGGCTCGTATTCTCAGACGCTTTCGACTCTCACGAACACTATATTAATCGGGGGTTGTGTCCCGTCTCTTGGCATCTGTTCCCTTCTCCTATAATTCCTTCCCCTGCTGTCTCTCTCCGGCATATGACCACAGATGTTGCACCGACTAAACGAAACTTTCCAATGCCATTTTGTTAGTGCTTCCACGCCTACAGATGTTTCTTTGGCTATCATTCTCAGACGCTTTCGACTCTCACGACCACTATTTCCAAAGGTCACAAAGGAGATTAGTCGGGTTCTCATGAGCGCTTTTCACATTCATGGTGCAGAAGCCTTATCACACTACCACTAGGCTCGTAACACTATCCATGGAAATACCCAGAACAACCTCTACCAAAGCCCTGTCAAATGTTGGTGTGGAAGCTCCGAAATGTTTGAGAATACGGAGCTTTGTAACACAGAAGTAGACGAGGAAGCAATAGTAGTCTTGTGTATCAGTGTATATCTAAGTAGGCTAGTGCAGTATGGCTTCATCTGACGTCCTGGAAGCCTGTAAGTGGGTTAATAGGATCGACGATAAGCAGTGATATGATAATGCCTTTTTAGGATACATAAATTTTGTGTTGGGGTGGAGTGAAACGGAGATACGGAAGGAATAGGAGTTGAGAAAATGAAATAGGGGACGAGAACCGCTAAATCTTACATAGGATACATTAGTGTCGTGTGAGGTGGAGTGAAACGGATATATGGAAGGAATACGAGTTGAGAAAATTAAATGTAGGAGGAGAAATTAAATGCAGGAAGAGAGAACGGCTGAAAATGAAACGTAGGAGGGAAAAAACGATGAAAATAAAACGTAGGAGGGAAAACCCGCTGAAAATGAGTTGTAGGAAAGAACTACGGAAAATGAATTGTAGGAGGAGAGAACCGCTGAATATGAATTGAAGGAGGAGAGAACCGTTGAATATGAAATGTAGGAGGGGAGAACCGCTGAAAATGAAATGTAGGAGGGAAGAACCGCTGAAAATGAAACGTAGGAGGAGAAAACCACTAAAATACACTAACATATGGACCACTCCCATTTCCTACGTCACAGTACCCCACCCCACCCACCAAAAACAACAACAACAAAAAGAATGAATTTAAGCGCATAAAATAACACCGAGTGACGATAATTGCGTTGGACAAATTTATGTTGAGTGATAGCATCGGTCGGCGCTAAAATACTGCAGGATAATGTTTTTGTTTGGACCAAGCAGAACGGGACGGCGGTAATGGCTCGCTGGCATAATTTTGGCCGGGTTTAATGGAGCGACGGAACACCTCAACGGGGACCTCTTACCTGACGACTGATGGCTACGTGTTTTACCTGAGGACTGATTGTGTATTGGGGTGGGTGGGTGTGACGGGCTGACTGACTGGTTGAGGATGTTTGTGTATATGTGAGGGGAAGAGACAGAGGGAATGGGTGACTGTATGTTGTGCATGGCAGAGTGAGTGTGTGACTGTGGGTATGTGTGATGATGGGCTGACCGGCTGACTGACTGGTTGTGGATGTTTGTGTATATGTGAGGGGAAGAGACAGAGGGAATGAGTGACTGTATGATGTGTAGGAAAGTGAGTGACTGTGTGTGTGTGATGATGGACTGACTGGCTGACTGACTGGCTGGGTTACTGTAAGTGTGGGTGGGGAGTAGATGACTGGCTGATTCACTGTGTTTGGGGGTTTAAAGGCTGACTGACTGTGTGTGTGACTGGCTGACTGACTAACTGACTGTGTAGGGGTGTGACTGAGTGAGTGAGTGTGTGTGCACGAGGATGAGTGGCGGACTGACTGACGACTGGTTGTGTGTGTGTGTGTGTGTGTGTGTGTGTGTGTGTGTGTGTGTTGGCTCTTTCGTCCATCAGATTGCCGGAAACTTTGTGCTCGTGTGTGTGTGTGTGCCATATAATGTTGTCCCGGCCACAGCTACTGATGATGATGATGATGATGATGATGGTATTGGTACTGCTACTGCCGCTACTGTTACTGGTTCTGGTCCTGGTATTGTTAGTGATATTGCTGTTGTTACTCTCGCTGGTGATTCTGTACTGCTGTTGCTACTACTACTACTACTACTACTACTACTACTACTACTACTACTACTACTACTTCTGTTACTACTGCATCCTGTCTTTTGTCTGTTTCTCCATCCGTCTCTTCTTACCCCTTCCCACGCTCTCTCTCTCTCTCTCTCTCTCTCTCTCTCTCTCTCTCTCTCTCTCTCTCTCTCTCTCATCAGATGGATCACTTTACCAATTTCGGGAATTTATAATGAGTTACGAGCGAGGAGGAAGAGGAGGAGGAGAGATTCGATGAGCATGGGAGGAAAGCGGAAGAAGAGGCAGAGTAAACAAAAAAAGTAAAGTAAAAGTAAAACCTGTAAAGAGGAGGAGGAGGAGGAGGAGGAGGAGGAGGAAGAAGAAGAAGAGGAGGAGGAGGAACGAAAACCAGGAAGGACAAGAAGCAAGAAAAAGGAGAGACGTGGTAGAGGAGGATGAATTGAGGAGGAGGAAGAAGAAGAAGAAGAAGAAGAAAAGTTTAGAGAGTCGAGAACGATTTGGGAGAAAGGGAGGAGGAGGAGGAGGAGGAGGAGGAGAAGATAGAATGAGGAGAAGAAGAAAAAAAGAAAAAAAAGATGATAATGATCCAGGGCGGGTATTTTAGGGGTATGATGATGATGATGATGATGACGAGGAGAAGAAGGAGGAGGAGGAGGAGGAGGAGGCGGCGGCGATGATGGCGGCGGGTGGGGAGTCCGTCTTATGAGGGGACAGATTTTATTGGGTCTGCGTCGTGAAGGAGCGAGGGAGGAGCAGGAGTTATTAGGAGGGAGAGAGGGGCCGAGGCTTGAGTTACGGCGGGATGCGTCTACAACAACAACAACAACAACAACAACAACAACAACATCAAATACTGCTTCAACTTTCTGCCTCTCCTCCTCCTCCTCTTACTATTACTACCACCACTACTATTACTACTACTACTACTGCTACTACAGCTACTACTACTACTACTACTACTACTGTCACTAATATTGCAATTGTGTATGTGCCAGGGGAGGGGGTTGGGGTTAACACCAATATATTTGCATGTATATTTATGATGACGCGCTTTTAATAACTCCACTAAAAGAATGCAATTACATTTTTATACGTATACGAATATTATGTATGTATATCCTTTTTTTTTTTTATATATTGATTGAAAATACGCCGAACCATTATCAATATTATCGCTCTCTCTCTCTCTCTCTCTCTCTCTCTCTCTCTGTTTCTACTTCTCTTTTTTTTCTTTCTTCTTTCCCCTCCCTTCTCTTTCCTTCCCTTCCTATTCTTCTTCTTCTTCCTTCCTAGCGTCGTCAAGTTATCAACAACATCCGGGAGCTTACCAAGTTTGTCTTTCATCACACTTATCATAATTAGAACGTTAAGCAGTTTGCGTGTGTGTGTGTGTGTGTGTGTGTGTGTGTGTGTGTGTGTGTGTGTGTGTGTGTGTGTGTGTGTGTGTGTGTGTGTCGATCCGCCCCTCTGTCTTGCCTATCTGTCTTTCATTTTGTCTATCTGTCTGTCTTCCTTGCTGACTCATTGACGCCCTCACTCACTCACTTACTCACTTATTGAATATCTCACTCACTCACTCACTCATTGAATCTCTCACTCACTCACTACCTCACTCCCTCACTCACTCACTACTCACTCCTTGCTCCTCCCTCTTTCACTCCTCCTCCCCACTCACCACTCCTCCTCACTCGCACATCCTGACTGATAGCTATCCACCATTTCAGTGACTGATTAACTGACTGAATGACTGACTGAGTACCAAATTGACCGATAGGCTGCCTAAATTAATGATTGACCAATTCACTGAAGCAACGCTCTGATGAACTTACTGACTGACTGACTGGTTGACTGACTTGCTGACTCGCCGCTCGTTCGCACCCCGGCGTATAGAACAATCCCCCATAACTTTGCCATGCTAATTATCACTCTCCCGCTCATTAACATCAGTGTTACCTGCCCACCCTCACCTTTGTCCCTCTCAATTGTCTCATCATTGCGTGCTTTGGCGAATATTAGCCGGTAGCTCCGAACTGAGTGTCAAAGTAAAGTTAAAATAAAGATGGAATAAGAAGGAAATGTGATAACTGGGCGAGAGGCAATGGAGGGAGAGAGGCAATGGAGGGAGAGAGGAAGGAAGGAAGGAAGGAAGGGAGGGAGGGAGGGGGGAAGTAAGAGAGGAAGGAATCAAGGAAGGAAGGAAATTAATAAATGAGAAGATGAAAACGGAGAGAGAAGCAACGGAAGGAGAGAGGAAAGAAGGGAAATGAGAAGGAAAGGAAGGAAGGAAGGAAGGAAAGGAGGACAGACAGACAGACAGACATTCAGACATCCAGACAGAGACAGACAGACAGCGAGCGCAATCTCAAAAACTAGGTACGTATTGAAACTCTTCTTCGACCGCCTCGCCATTTTTTCTTTCCGTTTCTGGCGATAAAGAGACGAGGAAGGAAAACATCATCTCTGCATAGGAGGAGGAGGAGGAGGAGGAAGAGGAGGAGGTAAGGATGCATATGAAGAGGGCACTGGTCTTTCTCTCTTTTTCCCCCCTTCACACACACACACACACACACACACACACACACACACACACACACACACACACACATACACACACACATACACACACACACACACATACACACACACTCACGTCCATTTTCTGCCTCACGTAGCCGGAAAATATGCTGGAAATGATCAGAACAGGAGGAATAATTTGTGTAGCTAAGAGAGAGAGAGAGAGAGAGAGAGAGAGAGAGAGAGAGAGAATTTTTTGGCTTTGATGATAGCGCATAACTTCCGAATACTTTGCTTCGTATCATAATCTAGTGCCTCTTAAATCAACGAATCTGGTATATATATATTTTTTTTTACTTTTTCTTTTTACTTTTTTTCTCTTTTTCTTGTGGCAGCGAATACACAAGTTGACCTTCTAGCACCCCTTCGTTTTATTTTATTTTTTATGTTTTGCACGAGGTTATTTTTCTACACAAATCCTTCCTTATGAATATGTATGTAAATGATCCATCTGCTTATCTCTTTATCTTTGTATCTACGTATCAAGTGAGTGTCTATATATGTATGTATGTATACCTGCCTGTCTATCTATCTTTCTATCTCTCTATCTATCTATCTATTTCTGCTGCTCAGGGTATAGTTTATCTTTCTATCTATCTATCTATCTATCTATTTCTGCTGCTCAGGGTATAGTCTCTCTCTCTCTCTCTCTCTCTCTCTCTCTCTCTCTCTCTCTCTCTCTCTCTCTCTCTCTCTCTCTCTCTCTCTCTCTATTTCTGCTGCTCAGGGTATAGTCTATCTTTCTATCTCTCTATCTATCTATCTATTTCTGCTGCTCAGAGTATAGTCTATCTTTCTATCTCTCTATCTATCTATCTATTTCTGCTGCTCAGGGTATAGTCTATCTTTCTATCTCTCTATCTATCTCTATTTCTGCTGCTCAGGGTATAGTCTATCTTTCTATCTTTCTCTCTATCTATCTATCTCTATTTCTGCTGCTCAGGGTATAGTCTATCTTTCTATCTCTCTCTCTATCTATCTATCTCTATTTCTGCTGCTCAGGGTATAGTCTATCTTTCTATCTCTCTCTCCATCTATCTATCTCTATTTCTGCTGCTCAGGGTATAGTTATCAACCCTTTAGTTCTTTCTACTCCTTTGTCTCTGGTTTAAATTGAGTTGGTGAAAGAAGAGAGAGAGAGAGAGAGAGAGAGAGAGAGAGAGAGAGAGAGAGAGAGAGGGGAAAGAAAAAACAAAAAAGTCAAGAAGGAAGAAAGGAAAGAATGAATGAATGAAGGAAGGAAGGAAGGAGGGCATAAGTTTCGTCTCATTTCTCAACTCATTTTTTATACATTTTTTTTTTTCTGATCGCGTTGACTTTTTTTGTGAATGTTTGTCGTCACTCCTCAAGATCGATAATAATAATGATGATGATGATGGTAATAATAATAATAATAATAATAATAATAATAATAATAATAATAATAATAATAATAATAATAATAACAATAAACAGTTCGAAAAAAAAATTAATGACAGCTAGAGTGATTGGTAGCATTGTCATTCATCAACATCACACACACACACACACACACACACACACACACACACACACACGATTGCGAAATTTATCTCTTGCTTTTCTCATAACCTCCCTTTCCTCTTCCTCCTCCTCCTCCTCCTCCTTTTACCCACCCACCTCTAACTTTCTACGATCTTTCCTTCCTTTCTTTTTCCCCGTCTATCCTTTCTTCTTTCCTTTCTTCCTTCCTTCCTTTTCCTCTCTCCCCTCTCTTCGCGGAGTAGATTCGGTTGCCAGTATTATTGTGAAAAGTGAGCCATTGTTTTTTATTGCAATGGCACTCCTAAACGATGGGGGAGGGGGGGGGAGCGAGGGGAGGAAGGAAGGAAGGAGAGGGAAGGAAGAAGAAAGGAAAGGGGAGGTAGTGTGGAAGAAGGGAAACAAGGAAAGGAGGAAAGGAAGGAAGGAAGGAAGGAAGGAAGGAAGGGAGACAGTAGAGAAGGAACGAACGAACGAAAGGAAAGGAAGGAAGGAAGGGGAAACTGTGATAAGAGAGAAAAAGAGAAAAGGAGAATGGGTGACGTTAAGGAGGAAAGGGACGAATAAAAGTTATGGAAAGAGGGCGAGAGGGGAAGAGACGGATAGAGAAGGGAGGGGCGAAGGGAGGGAGGGAGGAAAGGGGAGGAAGGGAAGGAAAAGGGGGGAAGTGAGGCTTTTAGCAGTGGAAAGGATGATTGCATTTGATAGGAACAGTATGCACACACACACACACGCACACACACACCAGAGAGAGAGAGAGAGAGAGAGAGAGAGAGAGAGAGAGAGAGAGAGAGAGAGAGAGAGAGAGAGACAGCAACAGCAGGAAACTAAAATAAAACAAGCGATCTAACTTAAGGAAGAAAAACAACAACGACAACGACAACCAACACCACGACATTGTTTTGGACTATAAAAAAAATACACCACCACTTTCTTGACGGGGACAACATGAACCAGAGCAACTTGACAAACAAACAAACAAAAACAAAAGCTATCAGACTTGTTAGCATATTCCACGTAATAAATACAACAACAACGACAACAACAACAACAACAACAACAACAACAACAACAACAACAACAACAACAACAATAATAACAACAACAACAACAGTAGCACCATCGTCAGTAACAAACAAACAAAGAGTAACAATAACAATAGCAACAACAGTAAACATATCATAGTACACAGAAAACAACAACAACAAAACAGTGAATATTGCAAACAGGAAGGAAAAAAAGAAGATGAAGAAAAAGAAAAGAAGAAGAAAAAGAAGACTAGAAGAAGAAGAAGAAACAGTAGAAGAAGAAGAAGAAAAAGAAAAAGAAGAAGAAAAAGGAAAATGAAGAAATGAAGAAAAAAAGATGACAAAAGAAAAAAAAAAGAACAACCATAACAATAAACATCAAAGACATTTCATAGCAACGAGAACCAACATGAACTACAACAAATACTACTGAAAGCTTCTAAGAGGAACACCACCACCAGTAACACCGCCACCAGTAACACCCCACTAGTAACACCCCACCAGTAACACCCACCAGTAACACCCCACCAATGCTTACCAGTAACACCCCACCAGTAACACCACCACCACTACCTGGAACACCACCACCAGTAACACCACCACCACTACCACCACCAGTAATACCACCACCACCACTACCACCACCACCAACAGCAGCACCACTCCATCACTCACTCACACACTCGTCCCTGTTACACCACGCCGATAATGATAATAACTGCGTAATGTCTTTTTTTCTGTTCGTCGCAATCACTTATACACTCCCAATGCTCGACAGTGTAATGATAAATGATTCACTTTTTTTTTCCTCCCTTCCCACTCCCCGCTCCCATTTACCTTAATTGAGCCATATATCACTATTATTATTATTATTATTATTATTATTATTATTATTATTATTATTATTATTATTATTATACATTGTTACTATTATTACTAGTGACCTGATTGTACGTTTTGTTTGTTGATTCTTTTGGTTGTGAACGCGAGGGACATTTTAAGGCATTCCAAGTGTGTGTGTGTGTGTGTGTGTGTGTGTGTGTGTGTGTGTGTGTGTGTGTGTGTGTGTGTGTGTGTTTCATGTTCTATTACTTTTATTCTTTCTCTCACTTTTTTTTCTTTCTCTCTCTCTCTCTCTCTCTCTCTCTCTCTCTCTCTCTCTGGGTCTTTCTTTGGCTTTTAGTGTGTCGAGTAGAGAGAGAGAGAGAGAGAGAGAGAGAGAGAGAGAGAGAGAGAGAATGGAAACGTCCATGTCGTTATATTTTGGCGTTTTCTTTCTTTATTTTCCTTCCTTCCTTCCTTCCTTCCTTCCTTCCTCTTTCGTTTGACTTTCCCATTGTGTTGCATGAAACTACTCACACACGCACGCACACACGTTTCGAGTTTTTCCCTGTCTTTCGTTCTCTCTCTATTTTATTTCTTTACTTTGTCGCTGGCTATGTTCGATGGTTGTCATTGTTGTTGTTGTTGTTGTTCATTTTTTACACTTGTTTCTTCTTCTTTATTTCCTTCTTTCTTTGTTTTTTCAGTCGCCTCAGTTTTATGATTTATTTATTTACCCTGTTGTTGTTTTTTCTTCTTTTTCTTACTCTGAAGGAAATCTTGGTTTTTCTAATTTTCTATCTGTCCCTTCTTTTTGATTATCGCTCTATTTTTTATTATTTATTTATCCTGTTGCTGTTTTTTCTTCTTTTTCTTAACCTGTTTTTATTTTCCTATCGTGTCGGAAGAAGAAGAGTTGGTTGTTCTAATTTTTGTATATCTGTCCTTTCTTTTTTCCTATTTTCCTTTTCTTCTATTTTCCATTTCTTTCTTGTTGCCTTTTTTCTTCTTTTTCTTAACCTGTTTTCATTTTCCTATCGTGTCGGAAGAAGAAGAGTTGGTTGTTCTAATTTTTGTATATCTGTCCTCTCTTTTTTCCTATTTTCCTTTTCTTCTATTTTCCATTTCTTTCCTGTTGCCTTTTTTCTTCTTTTTCTTGACCTGTTTTCATTTCCCTATCGTGTCGGAAGAAGAAGACTTGGTTATTCTAATTTTTGTATATCTATCCTTTCTTTTTTCCTATTTTCCTTTTCTTCTATTTTCCATTTCTTTCCTGCTGCCTTTTTTCTTCTTTTTCTTAACATGTTTTTATTTTCCTATCGTGTCGGAAGAAGAAGAGTTGGTTGTTCTAATTTTTGTATATCTGTCCTTTCTTTTTTCCTATTTTCCTTTTCTTCTATTTTCCATTTCTTTCCTGTTGCCTTTTTTTCTTTTTCTTGACCTGTTTTCATTTTCCTATCGTGTCGGAAGAAGAAGAATTGGTTGTTCTAATTTTCGTATATCTGTCCTCTCTTTTTTCCTATTTTCCTTTTCTTCTATTTTCCATTTCTTTCCTGCTGCCTTTTTTCTTCTTTTTCTTAACCTGTTTTTATTTTCCTATCGTGTCGGAAGAAGAAGAGTTGGTTGTTCTAATTTTCGTATATCTATCCTTTCTTTTTTCCTATTTTCCTTTTCCTCCCCTGTTGCCTTTCTGTCTTTTTCTTGCTCTGTTTTTATTTTGTTACCCTTTCGCTTGCCGTGTTGGTTTGTAGTTGTTTTTTTATTGTATCTCTGTTTTTTCTTTTATCACCTCTTCCTTTACTTTTCCCTTGTCACTGTTTTTTATGATTTAACTACTCTATTGCATTGATACTGTATTGTCCATTTTTCTCCTTCGTTCTTACCTTGTTGCTGGCTGATACTCTTCCTTTTCTTTATTTTTTCCCCTGTCACCCTGTTTCTTGTTTACTTAAGTTTCTACCCTGTTTGCATTGATACTGTATTGTCCATTTTTCTCCTTCGTTCTTACCCTGTTGCTGGCTGATACCCTTCATTTTCTTTATTTTTTCCCCTGTCACCCTGTTTCTTGTTTACTTAAGTTTCTACCCTGTTTGCATAGATACTGTATTTTCCATTTTTCGCCTTCGTTCATACCCTGTTGCTGGCTGATACCCTTCATTTTCTTTATTTTTTCCCCTGTCACCCTGTTTCGTGTTTACTTAAGTTTCTACCCTGTTTGCATTGATACTGTATTTTCCATTTTTCTCCTTCGTTCTTACCCTGTTGCTGGCTGATACCCTTCCTTTTCTTTATTTCTTCCCCTGTCACCCTGTTTCGTGTTTACCTTCTACCCTGTTGCTGTCCTCTGCCTGTTGCATTCTTTCTTACCCTCTTCATCCTCAGCATGTTTGCAATGTTACTAATGTTCTGCTTCTTTTCCTTCTTGTCCTTTTTCTATTCCTCCTCCTCCTAGTTCTGTTTCTAGTCAGTTCCTTCATGTTGTCTTCTTTTCCCTTTTTTTCTAATTTTCCTACTTTTTCCTCTTTCTTATCCTCTTACTCTGACTTTCTTCTTTATGTGTTTCTGCCTGTTTTCATTTTTTTTTTCAAGTGTTACGTCATGTTTTGTTATATACTCTGTTTCTGTCTTGGCTTCTTAACCTCATGTGACGGAGATGAGCACGGAGGCCACGCACATATACAGTGTATGTCCCCGAACTTTACTTTTACCATGCTGATTGCGTTTATCCCCCTCTTAGTTTGTTATTATAGAAAAGAAGCCAATAAAGAAATGTAAAGGTATATTATATGTAGATAGATAGATAGATAGATAGGCAGATAAAGGTATTGAGATGGATAGATATATAAGTAAGAAAACACAGACAGACATAGACAGAAAAATAGGCAGCCAGACAGTTAGACGAATAGATAGAAAGATTGGTGTAGAGACAGACAGACTGATTGAGATTAATTGATAGGTCGTAGGCAGTCACGGGGGGAGAGAGAGAGAGAGAGAGAGAGAGAGAGAGAGAGAGAGAGAGAGAGAGAGAGAGAGAGAGAGAGAGAGCAAACCAAGATTGATGGAGGGTAAAAGGGAGGAAGAGATTGAGTCAGGAAGGGAGGGAGGGAGGAAGGGAGAGAGGAAGAGATAGGAGGGAAGGGAGGAAAGGGGGAGAGATAGGACGGAAGGGAGCAGAGAGAGAGAGAGAGAGAGAGAGAGAGAGAGAGAGAGAGAGAGAGGGGGGCAACGTACCAGTGTATGTTGTAACAGAATGAAAAAAAGTTTATTAAAGGATCGTATATATGTTCTTTTCCAACGGGAGGGAAGGGGAGAAGGGGGAAAGGGGAGGGAAGGGAGGAAAAGGGACTGAAGGAAAGTGAGGGAGAGAGAGAGAGAGAGAGAGAGAGAGAGAGAGAGAGAGAGAGAGAGAGAGAGAGAGAGAGAGATCGATTGTACAAAATGAGCAATAGTCAGTCTGTCAGTCTGTGTGTGTGTGTGTGTGTGTGTGTGTGTGTGTGTGTGTGTGTGTGTGTGTGTGCTAGAACACGCCTTTTCATAACACTCCACTTCCTCTAGCTCACTTTTCCACTCCTATCCTCTTCCCCTCCACCCCTCCACTTTCATCACCACCTCTTCTCAACTTCACTTCATCATCTACGTTCTTCTGTACATCAAACCTCTCTCTCTCTCTCTCTCTCTCTCTCTCTCTCTCTCTCTCTCTCTCTCCTATTTCCTTGTGGCAACCTCCAAATCCACATTGTATAATCTTCTTCTACTCCCTCTTTTCCTCCTCATTCTTTTCCTTCTTTCATTCACGTTTTTCCATTTTCCTATTTTCTCATTATTACTCTTTTCTCTTTTTCTTCTTCTCTTCCTCCTTTTCCTTTTCGTTGCTTATTTTCTATTCAATTCGCTCATTTCTTTTCATCATTTTCCTATTTTTCCTATTTCCTTATCCTCTTCGTTCTCTTCTAGTTTAATCAGTTTGTTTTCATCACTTCTGTCCTACTTTTTTCCTCCTCTTTTTTTCTCCTCCTCTAAGGTTTTTTCCTATTCCAGCTCATCCATGTTCTCTTCTTTTTCCTCATTTTCCTCTTTCCTAGCCTCTTCGTCCTCTTCCACCTCACGTTTAATCAGTGTGAGTTTTCATGATGGAACTTTCCGTTATCATCACAGGTGCGGAGGAGGAGGAGGAGCAGGAGGAGGAAGAGGAAGAGGGAGAGGAGACAGAGAGATGTAAGGGTTATGACTTTCTACGCATTATGGTTGATGGCTTAGAAATACTGCTACTTTTACGTCCGCCGCTACTACTACTACTACTACTACTACTACTACTACTACTACTACTACTGTTACTACTGTTATTACTACTACTACTACTACTACTACTGCTGTTCTTCCTCATCTTATGATTTTCCTTTTTTTTTTACTTCTCTTATTGACTATACCAAACACACACACACACACTCACACACACACACACACACACACACACACACACACACACACACACACACACACACACACGTCACCCTCCCTCCAGTAATGTGCCGTATCCTTCACCTGTATTATCACGCGCCCACACCTGTGTATACCTGATACACACACACACACACACACACACACACACACACACACACACACACGCATGCTCACGAATTTTGAGGAGGTGACGGAAGAGGAGGAGGAGGAGGAGGAGGAGGAGGAGGAGTAGGGCGATGAAGTAGAAGTGAAAAACAAAGAAGAAGAATTTAAAAGATAAGGAGGAAAGGCACAGAAATAGAAACAAAAGGAAGAGGAGGAGGAGGAGGAGAAGGAGAAGGAGGAGGAGGAAATATCAAAGGTTCAAGAAAGTATATTAATGGCATCTCTGCAAGGATACGAAGGAATTTCACAGAGGAGGAGGAGGAGTAGGAGGAGGAGAAAGAAGAAGAAGAAGTAGAAGAAGAAGAAGAAGAAGAAGAAAAAGAAGAAGATAAAGAAAAAGAAGAAGAGGAAGAAACGGTGATGGTTGTTGGTAGATGGAAAGGGTAGGAGGAATGTAGGAAGAGGAAGGAAGGAAGGAATCTAGGAAGGAAGGAAGGAAGGAAGGAAGGAAGGAAGGAAGAAAGGAAGGCGGAGCAGGACGAGGAGGAGGAGGAGTAGGATAAGACAGGGAGGTAGGCAGGAGAAATAGGAGGAAGGAGAGGGGAAGAGGAAGAGGAGGGTGAGGCCGGAAGGGAGGAAGAGTGGGAGGAGGAGGAGGAGGAGGAGGAGGACATAAAGAAGAGTTAGAGAGAGAGAAAGGTAACGAGAAGTTATGGGGAATGAGTAATGAAGGGAAGTAAGAAAAGAAGTTGAGAGAGAGAGAGAGAGAGAGAGAGAGAGAGAGAGAGAGAGAGAGAGAGAGAGAGAGAGAGAGAGAGAGAGAGAGAGAGAGAGAGAGAGAGAGAGAGAGAGAGAGAGCGCTAATGGACAAGTGCAATTTCGGGTCATTGACATTATTGCAACGAAATTCCAATAGGTAAAAGAAAAGGAGCGGCAAGCGGCGTGAGAAAGAGACCGAGACCAAGACCGAGACCGAGAACCATTAGGCTGAGAACGGAATGATAAGTTAAAAGAAAAGAAAGAAAAGAAGAAAAACTCGCTAAAAGAAGAAGGAAGACAAGAAGCGAAACAGGACAAAAAAGAAATAAAAGAAAAGCGACAAGAGTTTCGGAAGGAAGAGAAGAAGCGAGTGACACGCGAGGACTGACTAATGAGAGAGAGAGAGAGAGAGAGAGAGAGAGAGAGAGAGAGAGAGAGAGAGAGAGAGAGAGAGAGAGAGAGAGAGAGAGAGAGAGAGAGAGAGAGAGAGAGAGAGAGAGAGAGAGAGAGAGAGAGAGAGAGAGAGAGAGAGAGAGAATACAGATGCAACTTCCCAACGCCTTACTTAGAAAAAAAAAATCGTTTAAGTAAGAAAACTACGAAAATGTAACGAAAGAGAAGAAAAGGCAACTATGACTTGTTGACTTTAGATTCTTGTTTACTATATTATTATCTATTATTTAGACAAGGGAAGAAAGAAAGAGGAATTAAGGAGAGAAAGGTAGAAGGAAGGAAACAAAGGAGATGAAAGAAAGAAAGGAAGAAAGAAAAAAAAGGAAAGAAATTGATTGTTTATTATTTAAGAAAAGAATAAAAGTAGAATAGGGAGGAGAGAAAGAAAGAAGGAAGGAAATAAAGGGGAAAAAGAAAGAAGGAAAAAGTAAATGATGGCAAACAAGGAAGCAAGGAACGAGAGTCGAATAAGGATGAGGAAAGGAAGGAAAAAAAGAGAAGGAACGAAGCAAATGAGATAAAGAAGGAAAGAAAGAAAGAAGAAAAGAAAAAAAGCTGATTATTTATAGTTAAGAAAGACAAAGAAACAAAGAAACAAGGAACAAAGGTGGAATAGGGAGGAAGGAAAGGAGGGAGGGAGGGAGAGGAGGGAAGGATGAAGGTACGAGGTGAAGGTGGAGGAAACAGCCAGGTGAGGAGACAGGTAGAGTTAGTGATTAGTTTCCTCCTCGTCAGAAGAACTTTGATAATTACCTCTCTGTCTGTTTGCCTGTCTGTCTGTCTGTCTGTCTGTCTGTCTGTCTGTCTCTCTGTCTGTGTGTCTATATGTCTCTGTCTGTCTGTCTATCTGTCTGTCTGTCTATCTGTCTCTGTCTGTCTGTCTGTATCTGTCTGTCTGTCTGTCTGTCTGTCTGCCTGTCTGTCTCTGTCTGTCTGTCTATCTCTGTCTGTCTGTCTGTCTGTCTCTCCCCCTCTTCCTCTCTCGATCCATGTTTTATTGCTTTAAATGTTTTTCAATTTATAAATATTTTTCAGCCGCTCCGCAAAAGTTTCTCCCACCTACGCATTCGCTCTTCTATTGTTCCCTTCATCCTGCCCTTTCTCCCTTCCCTTTTTCCCCTCGCTTCCTTCCTTCCTTCATTCATTCTCTTCTCCCCTTCAACTCTCCCACCCTCCCAACCGTTTCCCGCCGTTTTCCTCCCCTCCTCTCGCTTGCACCCTCTCTCTCCCCTCCTCCCTTGCTCCCTCTCTCTCCCCTCCTCCCTTTTCTCTTTTCCTCCGTCCCTATTTTTATCTCCAAAGCAAAACTATGGCTTTTACCGGTCTCTCTCTCTCTCTCTCTCTCTCTCTCTCTCTCTCTCTCTCTCTCTCTCTGTGCGTCAATTATATTTACGCCGCAGAACACAGGCATGAACACACACACACACACACACACACACACACACACACACACTTATACTACAAGAGGAGAATATGCGAAAATAAACAGAATTGTGCAGTTGTGGCAAGAATGGGCGCGGCGTTTTCGCTTTTATGAATTTTAGCGAAGGAAAAATAATTGTGTGTGCGTGTGTGTGTGTGTGTGTGTGTGTGTGTGTGTGTACGGACGAATGTTTTAGAGTTGTGTTTTGTTATGGTTAGAAGAGGGATGGTGCATGTAAAGGTTTAGGGTATTATTATTATTATTATTATTATTATTATTATTATTATTATTATTATTATTATTATTATTATTATTATTATTAGCGTGTTTGTATCGACTTTGTTTGTTTTCTCGCCTGTAATTTTAGAAGATTTTTTTTGTGATATTTGCTAATGCTGTCTTATTTTTTTTTCTTTTTGTTAATTCATTTCTTCTTTGTTTTTTCTTTGTCTTTCTTTCTTTTTCCTTGTGATATGTCTTTACTTTTTATCCCTTCGTTGCTCTTCTTGTAACTATTGTATTCGTTTCTATTCTTTTTTTTATCAATTGTGTGTGTGTTTTGAGAGAGAGAGAGAGAGAGAGAGAGAGAGAGAGAGAGAGAGAGAGAGAGAGAGAGAGAGAGAGAATGGATAAAATTCGTCTAAATGAACCAGGGGAAATGACAAAGAGATTACTAAAAGGAGGAGGAGGAGGAGGAAGAGGGAGATGAGGAAGAAGAGGGGAGAGGAGAGGGTAAGCGGAATGAGGGAACGGGGAACATGATGGAAAACACTAAATATTCGTACTTAGAGGAAGGGACAGACAGAGAAAACAGAGGGAGGGAAGAAGGGAGATGATGTTGGTCGACAGTGATGGGAACGAAAATGGAAACAGGAGAAAAATAACAACGAGGGCGAGAAGATAGGAAAGGGAAAAAGAGATAGATGTAATAAGTAAGAGAAATCAGAGGAAGGGAAGAAAGGGAGATGATGGCGGTCGACAGTGATGGGGACGAAAATGGAAACAGAAGAAAAATAACAACGATAATGAATAAGGGTGAGAAGATAGGAAAGGGAAAAAGAAATAGATATAATAAGTAAGAGAAATCAGAGGAAGGGAAGAAAGGAAGATGATGATGGTTGACAGTGATGGGGACGAAAATGGGAACAGAAGGAAAATAGCGAAAATGAATAAGGGCGAGAATATAAAAAAGGAAAAGGGAAGTATAATGTTAAGTTAGATGAATATGATGAGAAAGAGCAAATAAAGTTAAAGAATACGTGAATTTAAGGAAAGAAGAAGATAGACTGTAATAATAAGATAGAGATAATGAGATAATAAGATAGAGATAATAAAATAATGAGAAGTCAGATGGTGGTGACAATACTCATAATTTGAACAGAAAACAACAACAGGGGAAATAAATAAGAATGAAAAGAGGGGAAAGTATAGAAATGACGAAAATGGAAAGAGTTGTGATGATTTTGCTATTGAACTAAAATGATAATAATAACAATAGCAAAAAATAAATAAATAAAGAAGGACGGTAAATGAAAATGAGACTCGTAATGATGATAATGATAATACGTAAGAGGATGATGATGACTGATAATAATGATGAAAAGGAAGAGAAAAAGAGAAAGAAGTTACACTAAAACAAGGAAAATACGTGAAAATGCTTGAAAATTAAGGTTCATGTGACTTTTATTGTACTCTCTCTCTCTCTCTCTCTCTCTCTCTCTCCCATATATTTTCCATCATTTTTATTCCTTTTCCTCCTCTTTCTCCTTTGTTCCTTCTTCTCTCTTTCTCTCTCCCTTCCATTTTTATATCATGTCTAATGCAGTCATCATAGTCTCTCTCTCTCTCTCTCTCTCTCTCTCTCTCTCTCTCTCTCTCTCTCTCTCTCTCTCTCTCTCTCTCTCGCTCTCAGCTTATGTCAAAGTACTACTACATTACACTCCTCTCATTTTTTTCTCCTCATCATCCTGTGCTTGCCCTCCTCCTCCTCCTTCTCTCCTCCTCCTCCTCCACCAAGTTACTCATTACTCTAGCGGGGTGTGTGGAAGAGTTATGGCGAGTGGAATGGAGGAAAGTGGACCAAGGGGAGAGGGATGGGAAAGAGAGATGAGGAGGAGGAGGTGAAGGTGGAGGAGGAGGAGGAGGAGGAGGAGGAAGGGATGTCTGGCGAAGGAGATGAGGGAGGAAGGAGTAGGTAGGTAGGAAGGTTTATAGTTCGGTGGGTACGGTGTGGAAAATTGGTGGTGGTGGTGGTGGTGGTCGTGGTGGTGGTGGTGGTAGTGGTGGTGGTGTTAATTATTAATACACAGACAGACAAAGAGAAGACGAAGAGAGAGAGAGAGAGAGAGAGAGAGAGAGAGAGAGAGAGAGAGAGAGAGAGAGAGAGAGAGAGAGAGAGAGAGAGAGAGAGAGAGAGATATCCTCTTCTTTCCATTTGAGCAGAAAACAACAAAAATGCAATGCGTATGTGGTGTAATGATTTATGAGAGAGAGAGAGAGAGAGAGAGAGAGAGAGAGAGAGAGAGAGAGAGAGAGAGAGAGAGAGAGAGAGAGAGAGAGAGAGAGAGAGAGAAGGCACTTACTTCCGTCTGGTGCTAAAAGAGAATGACAGTATTAATTTTTTCTCTGGTGTAATTTCTGCGTTGTAACCACGTTGGTGTAATCAGCTGAGCTCCTACTTTCTTTTTTCCCCTAAAGTAATCGAGTTATAAATGTGTGTGTAATTCTTTTTTTTGCCTTTGTGGTCAACTTAGTGGGGACGTGTAATTAGTGTTGTTGGGCGACTTTTGAATTGCTGTCTTAATTGCTTGGATGTCATTGATTAGGTTGTAAGTTGTGTGTATTTTGGGCTCTTTTATTATTGTATTATTGGTTTGTCATTGTATTATTGTGTGTGTTTTAGAAGTTACGTGTTGTTATTGCTGTTGGGCGACTTTTGAATTGCTGTCTTAATTGCCTTCGATGTCATTACTTCATTTGTAAGTTGGTGTGTTTTTGGGATACTTAATTATTGTAAGTGATTAAGGTTAGTCATTAGTGGAGGGGGGAGTTCTTTATTTAGCGTAATAATTTCCGTTAAGTATAATTATTGTTGGGTCTGATTGCCTGACTGTCCTTAATTTAGTTGTTAGTTGATGTATTTTGTGTTATCATATTGTTCATCCGTGATTAGTTA
>NC_066511.1:15798444-15805944 GCF_024679095.1 Eriocheir sinensis
AGGAATGGGTGGACACCACTCAACCATCCACAAGTGTCACCTACAGCCGTCAAGTTCCGCCAGGAGAAGGTGAACGTTTCGTCGTGGTAGCAGCTGGTAGCAAGAACGGCTTCATAGAAGATTCATTCCTTTGCTACACTGCTAAGAACAGCACTGGGGACTACCACGGGGAAATGAATGCGGAACTCTTCCATCGATGGCTAACAACGAGATTGCTGCCCTCACTGAACGAACCATCAGTGCTCGTCATCGACAACGCTCCCTATCACAGCCGACTTACGGATGGGAGCCACTGTCCAAACACTGCAACAAGAAAAGATGACCTGAAAAGATGGTTGGAGCAGCACAACATGTCATATCCACCACAAGCCACGCGTCCGGAGCTCCTGCTAATATGCAAGGAAAACAGACCACCTCCACAATTTACAGTGGACAACACCATTCGTGAATGGGGTCATGAGGTAGTGCGGCTACCACCTGCACATCCTGAGCTCAACGCTATAGAGCAAGTGTGGGGATGCATGAAGAGGTACGTCTGCT
Organism: Eriocheir sinensis; assembly: GCF_024679095.1. Lineage (NCBI taxonomy): Eukaryota > Metazoa > Arthropoda > Malacostraca > Decapoda > Varunidae > Eriocheir > Eriocheir sinensis. The sequence goes on from NC_066511.1 coordinate 15,798,985, forward strand.
CCTCCTTACATCATTTTACTAGAAAAGACCTCATGGCACGACTGGAGGAAGCGAAGTTGTGTGTGACTCGGGAAGTGTGGGAAGGAGCAGTCCGGCGTTCTGAAAGTTTTGAAAAAGAATACTGGGCAACAGACAATATCCATGACAGTGTGGATCCTGTCATCATCAGCTTGGAAAGTGACGAGGAGGAGGAAGGCATCGAGGTTTAAAATATATGGAAGAAATGATGGCCTTGTTTTATTTTTTTTACCTGTGTATATAATAGGGATTGTCGTTTTGGACCTTTTTCTTTGTCCCGGATTCCGGATAAAATTAGCCTAATCCTGGATCCTGGATTTCTGGGATTTTCAAAAAACATAACAAAAAAAGTTATGTATCATCTTAGCAATAAGTAGCTAAAACGTTGGGAACTATGGCAACAGCGATCAGCTGTGCGGGCAGGCAAACAGACAGACAGACAGACAGTTTACTGGTAACCGTCACTGTTCGGTCACTCACGCGAGGAGGGAAAGTGTGCTGTTTTTTTTTTTTTTTAAGCTGTCACGCTCATCTCAATGTCGTATACATACAGCAAAGTGGAATATGCAGACATGGTGTTCATTATACGGGCTCTGTTACGGGTAACGGGAGTGCCATGGCTGCTTTATAATACTCAAGAGAATACCTAAACAGTAAGTCCTTCCTTCACAGTGTTCACACACACACAAAACACTCTCACGGGACACGGGACCGTATATCATAAATATGTATTATAAGGTATTACTACGCTAAGCTTAAAAATAATAACTCACTATATCACGGTAACAGCCTTAACTAAAGTCTAATATGTATTCAGTACTACATAATCACTGTTCAATATATTAAACTCCACCCCCGAATAATTTATTTGTTTTACACCGTCAAGTAGCAAGTGAATGGGGGGCGTGGCAAGTACACGTCACGGCCTGACGTCACGGCCTGACGTCATGGCCTGCACACCTCGCCTCGCTCCTCAGTGCTTCAGTTGCCATTTGCTATTTTGCTGACCCTACCTTCGATAAGATTTTGATGGCATGTCTCTAAGACAACTACCCTAATGGAGCGGAGTACACACTTGGTTATATTTTTCCTAATTACGCCGGTGTCTAATACACATTGTGCTTTAGTCCCATGTCAATCAGTAACCTGGTTCAGACGCTATTGCAAAAAACCAGTATTACACGGGGCTTGAAATGCACAGTAGGTTATGTTAGGTTAGGTAAGGTTAAAAGAAGAAGTAGAAGGGTTGGTCTGGGGTCTGCAACTTGTGAATATAAACTGATGTAACGTATAGAAAATGAAGATGAGTGAGTGGAAATTAAGTAGGTTGGATAAGGCTAGGTAAGGCTAGAAAACGAAAAAGAAAAAAGAAGAAGAACGATAAAGTTAGGTGAAAAAAAAAGGTTAAAGCTACAAGTAAAAGAGAAAAAAGAAGAAAAAGAAGAAGAAGAAGAAGGTTAAAGTTAGAAGAAGAAGAAGAAGAAGAAGAAGGTTAAAGTTAAAAGAAAAGAAGAAGAAGAAGAAGAAGGTTAAAGTTAGATGAAAAAGAAGAAAAGGAAGAAGAAAGTTAAAGTTAAAAGAAAAAGAAGAAAAAAAGAAGGTTAAAGTTAGAAGAAAATAAGAAGAAAACGAAAAGAAGAAGAACGAGGAGTAGGTTAAAGTAAAAAAAGAAAAAGAAGGTTAGATCAGGTGTGGTATCAACAATCAGCGAATATTTAATTGACGTTACGCATGTGAAATGAAGATACGAGTGTGAGAAATTCGTGTGCCTCATTACGGTGACGCAGCGGCCCCATTCGCACCTGTTTGTCACGCCTCGCTCACCTGTTGGCGCCGCATCACCTGGCAACGGCAATAATGTCCCGGACAGGTAATTGATACGGACCCCCCGACGTGGCTCCGTTAATTATGAGGTAGTTAATTTTGTTCTTGTTGTTGTTGGGGTTATTATTATTATTATTATTATTATTATTATTATTATTATTATTATTATTATTATTATTATTATTATTATTATTATTATTATTATTGTCACTTGTGTTAAGGTTATTTATTTTTCTATTTTTTTTTCGTTTTCTTCTTTTATTGTTCATTTATTTACTTTCTCCTCCTCCTCCTCCAACAACAGCAACAACAACAACAACAACAACAACAACTCATAACATTATTATCGACACACAAACACACACACACACAAAAAGACAAAATACACACACACACACACACACACACACACACACACACACACACACACACACACACACACACACACACACACACACACCATCCCCCTCCCCCCTATCCACACAGAGCACAACATTTCTCAGCATATTCTTCCCACACCTCCTCCACATTCACCAACCCTGACTCGCGAACACACATCACATTCCACCGTTCCTTGTGAGGGGCGTGAGAAGGGGCTGAGGGTGGGAGGCTGAGGAAGGGAGGATTCGTGGCTGCCCTCCCCTCTCCCTTCCTCCTACGCTAACCTAACACGCACACAACACCGTGGATTAAGGCCCAGCACACGTTTACACCGAGGAGTGGCAGGGAAATGACATCCGGACACTGCCTTGGAAAACGTATATACCAACCAGACAGCCAACAAGCAGACGGTACAGTGAAGGCGACCTGTCATGCGGTCAGCCGGCCACTCAGACGGTCACCCAGTCAGCCAGTCACTCAGCAACCTTTACAGCAGTCAGCCAGTCGCCCTCCTACCAGTCAGTCAGCCAGTCAACTAGTCCAACAACACGAGTAGTAACAGTCTTTATAACGGTCGTCCAGTCACCCAGCCACTCAGACGGTCACCCAATCAGCCAGTCAGCCAACCCAGTAGCATGAGCGGCAGCCTTTACAGCGGGTAGTCAGTCAGTCAGTCACCCTCACCCAGTCAGTCATTTACTTAGCCTGCCTGTCAGCTTAGTTACACTAGTAGAGGCAACCTGTTCAATTAAGTCAGCCAGGCATTCGCTCAGCTTGCCAGTCAGTTAAGTTAGCCAGTCAGGCAGTCACCCAATCAGTTAGTCAGTCAGCTTAGAAGCGTTTGAGTACGAGAGATTTGTACAAGCAGTCAGCCAGTCAGTTCTGTATGTAGCACGAGTATAAGTAATCTGTACAGTCAGTCAACCAGTCAGTCAGTCAACCAGTTTCATAGCCAGTCAGTTAGCCTAGGTTAGCTAATTTGTACAGTCAGTCAGTCAGTCAACCAGTCCCTCGTCCAGTCAGTCAGTCTTGGAGCATTCGAGTACGAGAATTTTGTAGTCAGTCAGCCAGCGAACGAGTCCCTCAGTCAGACAGATATCCAAGCCTGGGTGCGTTCGAGTAGCAGTGATAAGGAGAGCGAGCCTTCGTGCACGCCGCCGCTCGACTCATCAGCCCCAACAGATTGAAAATTTCACGGCGCTAACTTTTACATCGAAACAATTGGTGATGGACGAACTCCCGAAGAAAAGTCATCAGGGTAGCTTAAGGCGAAAAGAAAATGCTTAGAGTTTTATTTTGTTTTCTAAGCGACTAAGTGATTTCAAGCTTTGTGTAGCCTCCCAGCCTTTCCATCTATCAATCCACTCGAAAGAAAGTCTCCGAACATAAAGACTCAAGAGCGTTGTTTGTTGGAGTGCGGGTCAGAAATCGTCATAGCAACTGAACAAAAAGGACTTCGGGAAAACGATCCTTCTCTCTGGCACGAAGTTCTTAACCCCTTGACTACGGATTTCCTACAAGAAGACATCACCAAGCTACAGGAATGGAACAAAAAGTGGCTGCTACAATTCAATGAAGAAAAATGTAAAGTCATGTACCTTGGGAGGAGATATCCAGCATACCAATATCACATGGGAAACACTTCACTATCCACCACAGAGGCAGAAAAAGACCTGGGAGTGTATGTTACCAGGTTTCCAGTGAAAGCCAAATCCGTGCCATTCGCAGCGGACGGGTTAAAAGCCTTTGCACTCATCTACTCGGCTTTCAACATAGAACTCAACTCGTTTAGAAAGGATTCAGATTCGCATCCTCAGACGGTATCGGCTCTCACAATAGCTATATCTGAAGCCACAAAGGAGATCAGTCGGGTTCTCATAAGTGTTTTTTTTCACATTCATGGTGCAGAAACCTAACTATCACCAGGCTCATAAAACTACCCATGGAAATACCTCACTGTAACCTCTACCTAAGCCTTATCAAATGTGGGTGGGTGTGAGACTACGGTTCCTATTCTCAGACGCTTTCGACTCTCACAATATCCGTTTCCAAAGCCCACGAAGGAGATTAGTCGGGTTCTATGAGTGCTTTTTAACGTTCATGCACGGTGTGAGAAGAATATGCTAAGAAATGTTGTGTTCTGTGTCGATAGGGGGAAAGGGGGAGGGGGATGGTGTGTGTGTGTGTGTGTGTGTGTGTGTGTGTGTGTGTGTTCTTTATTCCTTGTCGAACTATTACTAGGCTCACAAAACTACCCATGGAAATACCCCCACAATCTCTACCAAACCCTTACGAAATATGAGTGTCTGTCCAAGCCTCGAAATGTAGAATATTGGCCACAGACTCGGTTTAACACGGTGACTCCGGAGAAAAAGAATGGTTGTGTGCTGCGTTTACGTTATTTAATATCTCTCGTTCTGTTTTCTTTCATTTGGAGCAGCGTCTGGCAGGCTTTTTTATTCTTTGTTATTGTTCCTTGCCCTTGAGCTGCCTCGCTTGCTGTAAAAAGAGCCTCTTGTACTCACCTAAGCGCTACCAATTTAGAAGAACTCATTGGTATAAGAAGAATTAAAGCGCTGCTGGTATTAGTATTAAGGGTCATATTGTTTAACATTCTGTCGCCCAAACACACACACTTAACAGGGCTTTCGTAGGAGTTGTGGGCTCTTTCCAGGGGTAGTTTTTCTTTACCCTGGAGGGAGTTTGACAAGGCTGCTACACAATGAACTCTAGGAAACAATGATGAGAGCGCATTTTACCTCTTTTTTGGGGGGCTTTAGAAATAACTGATGTAAGAGCCTTTACCGTCAAAGAACAGGGACCTAAGCCTCGTATACTCACTTAAGCGCTGGCAATTTAAAGCCCCGCTGAAAGTTTATATGTACTCGATTAATTGAGCCTCTTTAGACGTACTTTCCCGACAGCAATCAGAATGAAAAAGAAAAAAAAAAAAAACACGTTGAAATAGTTAGACTTAAGGCTGTTGGCGAGCTATTATCCATTAAGTCTACCCAGAAAAGTATCTAATTAAGGAGAATGAAGAATGTTTAAACCCCAGGGAGAGAGGATTGTGAAAATAAGCAAATAAAAGAAAATATCCTGAGATAAAAGCTGGAGAGAGAGAGAGAGAGAGAGAGAGAGAGAGAGAGAGAGAGAGAGAGAGAGAGAGAGAGAGAGAGAGAGAGAGAGAGAGAGAGAGAGAGAGGAGGAGGAGGAGGAGGAGGAGGAGGATCGGATCTTCCTTACGTAATGACAAAAGAATAACGATTAAGTCCTGTGTTTTCTCTTCTTGCTCTTGATTACAACAAAAGAAGAAAAAGAAGAACACAACATGGACGACGATTAATAACATGTTGACTTTTGTGTGTAATGTTTCCTTCTGTTTTATATGTATTTTTTTTTTATTATTATTATTATAGCAGCGGGTAGATCGTTTTAATTGGTGGAATAATAATTAATGGCTGGTACGTGGATTTTCTTCTTCTTAAACTTCTTCTTTATTCCTTGTTGTTGTGTGGGATGATGATGATGATGATGATGATGATGATGATGATGAAAAAGTTGTTACGTCGGGGATTGTTTTTGCGTTCTCTCAAAAGTCTGCGAGGGAGTTGGTAATGAGGACGTGGATATAAATAGACAGATAGGCGGATATATAAATAATTAGATAGATAGATAGATAGTTAGATAGATAAGTAGATATATAGATGAGAAGATAGAAGGAGAGAAATAAAGAAATAAAGAAAAAGAATGAAAAAAATGAAGAAAAGAAAAAAAGAAAAAGAAATACAGATAGATAGATAGATAGATAGATAGACATATAGAGATGGATAGATAGATAAGTAGATAGATAGATAAGAAGATAGATAGATAAGAAGATAGAAAGAGAGAAAGAAATAAAGAAAAAGAAAAATGAAAGAAAGAAAAAATGAAAAAAATAAAAGAAAAAAGAAAAAAAGAAATATAGATAGATAGACATATAGAGATGGATAGATAGATAAGTAGATAGATAGAAAAGAAGATAGAAAGAGAAAAATAAAAAGATAACAAAGAAAGAAAAAATGAAAAAAGAAAGAAAAAAGAAAGAAAAAGAAATATAGATAGAGAGATAGATAGACATAATATTATAGAGATGGATCGATAGATAAGTAGATAGATAGATAAGAAGATAGAAAAAGAGAAATAAAGAAATAAAGAAAAAGAAAAATGAAAGAAAGGAAAAATGAATAAAAGAAAAGAAAAAAAAAGAAAAAGAAATATATAGAGAGATAGATAGATAGACATATAGAGATGGATAGATAAATAGGTAGATAGATAGAGACTTCAAGATTATTTCGTTTTCTTATTCTGTCCCTTGTAAAATCCCACTTATAAAACCAGAGAAATATGCCGTTTGTTTAGTTATGAGAAAAAGATAGATAGATAGACAGATAGATGGACAGAAAGAAAGGGAGGCAATGATTTTCTCCTTTTTCCAATTCTCTCTTTATCAAATTCTCTTTCTACTCATATAACCAGAGAAATTTCCAGTTAGTTTAGTTACCCATATGGTGAAGAAGACAAGAGAAGAACAAAAATAAATAAACAACAATAAAAATAAAAGGACACGCAGAACAAACAACAAGGTATACCCTTTTTTTTTCTCCTTATTTGAAGAGTTGTAAAAATAAATAAACAACAATAAAAATAAAAGGACACGCAGAACAAACAACAAGGTATACCCTTTTTTTTTCTCCT
>NC_066511.1:15810944-15813444 GCF_024679095.1 Eriocheir sinensis
AGCCATATTATTACGAGCCGCGTCTCCATTAAAAATTTTTTGTGACACCGGAGTAAACGGATATGTATATTGCTAATGTGTGTGGTCTTTGAAATGATGATAGTAATGATAATAATAGTAATAATAATAATAATAATAATGATAATAATAATAATAATAATAATAATAATAATAAACAAGATGAAGAAGAAAAAGAAAAAGAACCAAAAGAATAAGGAGAAAAAAAGAAGGAGAAACAGAAGAGGAAGAGAAGGAAGGAAACAAAGAAAAATAAGGAAAAGAAAAAAGAAGACAAAGAATAATAATAAGAAGAACCAGACGAAAAAAAAGAAGAAATAGAAGAAAAACAAGAGGAAAAGGAAGCAACAGAAGAAGAAATTAGAAAAAATAGAACAAGAAAGAGAACATGAAAAAAAGAGAAGCCGAAAAAAAGAAAAGAAAAAGAAGAAAACTAATAATCTACCCCCATATCCTTTTTTTCTGTTTAGTTATTTTCTGTTTTGTAATATTCCGTTTTATTTCTGTTTCGTAATATTTCGTCGGCCCGGCTGTTCCACTTCACGCAAATTGCATGTAGAGTTATGAATGTTTTTTTTTTTTTTTTTCTGTCCTGACGGCGCAGCTGAAGCGAGTGTTGTATATCCTCTTCTGCTGCTTATTAGAGAAAGCGGAGGAGGAGGAGGAGGAGGAGGAGGAAAAGTAAAGTGGAAGAGAAAGAGTAGGAGGTCGAGGAAAAGGGAAGGAAAAGGTAGATGAAGAAAGGGAAGAGAAAAAATGGTTTGGAAAGGGAGGAGAAGGCGAAGAAAGTGGGGAAGGAGGAAGAAAATGGAAAATGAAGAAGAGGAAAAAAAATAATATATGGAGGTAGTAGTAGTAGTAGTAGTAGTAGTAGTAGTAGTAGTAGTAGTAGGAGAAGAAGGAGGAGGAGGGACCACTGGATTAATGATGTAATAAAACGAAAATGGTAAAGAGTGAGAAGGAGAAAGAGGAGGAAAGGAAGAAGGAAGGAAGGAACGAAGGATGAGAGGAAAGCCAATATGAAGGCACTAGTGTTAGGGTTTTCACCAAGGAGAGGAGGAGGAGAGGAGGAGGAGAGGAGGATAATGATTAATATTAAGTGGAAGGAGAGGAGGAGGAGGAGGAGGTGGTGGTGGAGGAGGAGGTGGAAGATTCGGGCCACAAGTGGTTCATTCGGAGCCTTGAAGGTTCAAACGATGCTTCAAGTGAAAGGTTTATTGGTTTGCTCCACGCTCAGGTATGGCGCCTTTCTTCTTTCTTCTTTCTCCTCTCTTTCTCCTTCTTTTCTCTCTTCTTTCTCTTTCTCTCTTCTTTCTTCTTCTTTTCTCTTCTTCTTTCTCTTTCTTTCTCCTCTTCTTTCTTTCTTCTTTTTCTCCTCTTCTTTCTTCCTTTTCTCCCTCTTTCCTTCTCTTCTTTCTCCTCTTCTTCCTCCTCTTTCTTTTTCTTCTTTCCTCCTCTTCTTTCTTTCTCTTTCTTCCTCTTCTTTCTCTTTCTCCTCTCTTTTCTCTTTCTCTTCTTTCTCTTCTTTCTCTTTCTTTCTCTCCTCTTTCCTCTTCTTTCTCTCTCTTCTCCTCCTCTTCTTTCTCTTCATTCTCCTCTCTTCTCTTCTTCCTCTTCTTTCTCCTCTTCTTCCTCTTTCCTCTTTCCTCTTCTTCCTTCTTCTTTCTCCTCTTCTTTCTCCTTCTTTCTTCTTCTTTCTCCTCTTCGTTGTCTTTTCTTTTGTCATTGCTTATCCCTCTTCTCCTTTCTTCGTCCCTCTTCGTGCTCTTCTTCTGTTATTACTTGTTTCTTTTGTTTGTCCCTCGCCTCTTTCTCCTCTTCCCTCTTCGTACTCTCTTTCTCCTGTTATTACTTGCTCCTTCCCTTTGTTCCTCTCTCCATTCTTGCTCCCGTTTCTCTGTTCTCATTTGGCGTTCTGTAATAATTCATGGATTCTTTAATATATATTCTTTTTTCTTACTCTTCTAAGTCTTTATTTTCTTCGCTTTTTGTTTCTTGTCTGCTTTCTTCTTTCCCTGCTTCCTTGTTTCCTTTTCTCATCCTTTCCTTCTTCCTACCTTTCTTCGTTTGTTCGTTTCTTCCTTCCCTCCTCTCTTTTTTTCCTTCTTTCATATCTTTTCTTATCGTTTCGCCTTTTCCTCCTCTTTTCCTGTCTCCTTATTTTTTCTTCATATTCCTTTTTTTTTTTTTTTAACATTGTCTTTCCCTCTTTCTACTTCCTTCGCTTTCATGAGTCAACAAAGCAACTAACCAGCTACTATTGTTTCCCCATTTAAAGAGCTTTCTAGTATTTCTTATCAAACCATTAAGGGTAGAATGTCCCCAGTACTTAGTCAACCGTTCTCTCTCTTCTCTCCTCTACTAGTCTACTGCTTTCTTTCTTTCCCTCTTTCTTTCTTTCTTTCTTTCTTTCTTTCTACTTCTCTACCTTGATGCAACAATATTTTTCCTGTTTGCTCTGCCTTCAAATTACTAACTAACG
>NC_066511.1:15818444-15855944 GCF_024679095.1 Eriocheir sinensis
AAGAAAATGAAGTTGTTGCATTCCTGTTTTTCTTCTTTTTACTATATTTTTCTTTTCTTTTTTATTGTTCTTGTTCTCTTAAGTCTTGCCGGAAATTATGTTGTATTCTTGTTGTTCTTTTTTCCCACTATCATCCTTCTCTCTCCTTTTATATTTCTCGTTCTCATTCTCATAAGCGGCGTAGGAAATGAAGTGAGTGCATACCTTTTCTTCTTTTTCCTAGTATCTTGTGTCATTGTGTTTTCTTTGTTCCTTTTTTGTGCTTACTGTTCCTCTTAAACGGCCTAGGAAATGGGGATTGCATTCCTTTTGTTCTTTTCCTACTAGCGGGCTTTTTTTTTTTCATTATTGTATTATTTTTTTTTGCCCTTGAACTGTCTTTGCTGTAAAACAATAGTGTAATGTTTTTTTCCTTTTTCCTCTTTTGTTTTGCTCTTCCTCCTCTTAAGCGGTGCAGGAAATGGAGGTGAGGTCTCTTTCTTTTCCCTTGCTCATTTTCCTCTCTTTTATGATTTCCTGTGTTTTATTATTATTATGCTATTTTTTCTCTTTGTTCCCGATTGTGTTCTTTTGCGATAGATGAAGGAAGTGAAGAAGAAAACGGTGCCTTCCTGTAATCACTATTTTTTCTTTGCTTGTACTGTTCTTTATATCCTCCTCCTAAATTTTGATTCCTGTTTATTTTGTTATAGGAAATGAAGGAGAAATTCAATACTTCCCTGTCTGCAGTTTTTCTTTTTTTATTCAGTTTTTTTATCTTTCCGCTTCATCTTTTCCAGTTTTTCGCCTTTTTTCCTCCATAGTACATTCCTTCTTCAATTTATCTTATTTTTTTCCTGTACTTGTTCTTGTTCATTTTCTTTTCTTCTTCTTGCATCTCTTTCACACATACTTCTTTCCTTCCTCCTCCTCCTTCTCTTTTTTTCTCATCGTATTTCTGATTTTCTCTCTCGTTCTGGATCTTTTTGGCCTTTTATTTCTTCTTTCTTCTTGTACTTCTCTTCGCACATACTCTCTCATCATTCTCTCTCTTATTTTCTCCCATCACGCGTTCACTCAGTCAGTCACTTCAGCGTTAAATCTTCAGAGAGTGTGTGTGTCTTCCTGTCAAATTAATGCAGCGACTAGTATGCCCTGAAGCAGACTCACCCCTTCCCCTTCTTACCCTCACCACCACCACCACTACTAAAGCACTGCCTCCTCCTCTACCTGCTTGCTGCGTCATTTACCGTCTTCGCGTGCTAACCAAGCGTGGACGAGTGACGGAATATGATCGGGACCTGCATGACTTTATGAGAGAGAGGAAGAGAGTGAGGAAGATTGGAGGAGGGAACTGAGAGAAGATAGGAGATGAAGAAACGAGAGAGAGATGAAAGATGCGAGGATAGAGGAGGGAATGGAGTGGAGAAAGGAAAACGAGGGAGAGTGAGTGATAGACCACAGCCACCACTACAAAAAAAAGGAACACAGAAAAATTCACGATTGATCAGAGCAGTGGATGAAGACCGGTCGTTGCATGGACGTCTTGTGTGTTCATCAAAATGTAGTGTGTGAATAACAGGGAACCATTATATATTACTATTACGAGTGGTACGAACGGGCTTTCGGAAACACACACACACACACACACACACAAGGAAAAAGAAGAAGGAAATATGATATTGTGCAAAGTCTGTCTGTGTGATGTCTGTCGTTTTGTTTTTGCGTGGATCCCTTTGTTTGTTTGTGTTTGTTTGTGTTTGTGTGTGGGGTGTCTTTTTTTCTTTTTTTTGTGCGTGCGCGTCTGCTTCCACCTCTTTTCAACATAATTATGGTTAAGATAAGTATAGTAACAGACGTACTAATGAAAAAGGGTCCTATACAAATATTAATGAATGTACTATATATTTGTTTTTTTGTTTTATAGATTTTTTTATTGTTTTATTTTCTTTACATTTCTCTCCCAGTCGTATCTCATCTTCGCCATTTATTCCTTTTCTTTTTCCGTCACTCATTATTCCTTCTTTCCCTTTTTCCTTTTATTTTCTTTGTCAGCTATTTTAATTTTTTTTCTTAGTATTTTTCTAAACACTCCCTTTCCAACATTATCTCATCTCCTCCATTTATTCCTTGTCTCTCCGTCACTATTTTTTACCTCTTTTACTTTTCCTGTTTATTTTCTTCCTGTCACCTTCGTTTTTCCTTCTTTTACCCTGTATTTTTCTTTGTCACTCGTTTTTTCCTTCCTTTCCCTAAATTTTCTTCGTCACCTTCGTTTTTTCCTCCTTTTCCCTATTTTCCTTCCTGTCACCTTCGTTTTTTCCTCCTTTTCCCTATTTTCCTTCCTATCACCGTTTTTTCCTCCTTTTCCCTATTTTCCTTCCTGTCACCTTCGTTTTTTCCTCCTTTTCCCTATTTTCCTTCCTGTCACCTTCGTTTTTCCTCCTTGTCCCTATATTTTCTTCCTGTCACCTTCGTTTTTTCTTCCTTTTCCCAATATTTTCTTCCTGTTACCTTCGTTTTTCCTCCTTTTCTCTATATTTTCTTCCTGTCACCTTCGTTTCTTCCTCCGTTTACCCATTTTCCTGCCTGTCACCTTCGTTTTTTCCTCCTTTTCCCTATTTTCCTTCCTGTCACCTTCGTTTTTCCTCCTTGTCCCTATATTTTCTTCCTGTCACCTTCGTTTTTTCCCCTTATGTTCTAATTCCTCTATTCGTCTGGCTTTCCTTCTTCTCCTTTCTTCCTATAACTCCTTAACATTCACTTCTTCCCCCCTTCCCTGTTCCTCTCCCCTTATCTCAATCTCCTAATCTCATTCTTCTCTCCTTTACTCCATTGCACTTTCACCTCCCCTCAGCTTCTTTATTACCGCATCTCTCTCTCTCTCTCTCTCTCTCTCTCTCTCTCTCTCTCTCTCTCTCTCTCTCTCTCTCTCTCTCTCTCTCTCTCTCTCTCGTCCTTGTTATTGCAAGAATGAATCTAATCTGAAAAGGCGGGATACTGAACCCCTTTCCTCTCTCTCTCTCTCTCTCTCTCTCTCTCTCTCTCTCTCTCTCTCTCTCTCTCTCTCTCTCTCTCTCTCTCTCTCTCTCTCTCTCTCTCTCTCTCTCCTCCCCCTCCTCCTTCTCCTCCTCCTCCAATCCCAGCATCAACTACGCCTCCTCCTCCTCCTCCTCCTCCTCCATCGCAGCATCAACCGTCTGTTGGCATTAGAGAGAGAGAGAGAGAGAGAGAGAGAGAGAGAGAGAGAGTGAGAGAAAGGGTCATAGAGGCTGAGGGGACGAAATGTGGATGTGGGAGGAGGAGCAAATGAGGAGAAAGGAGATATGGGGAGGATTAGGAGGAGGGGAGGGAGGAGGAGGAGGAGGAAGAGGAGGAGGAAGGAGGAGGAGAGGACTATGAAGGTTTATTATGATAGGAGAAAATGACTCTGGAAGCTGATGAGGGGAATGAGAGAGAGAGAGAGAGAGAGAGAGAGAGAGAGAGAGAGAGAGAGAGAGAGAGAGAGAGAGAGAGAGAGAGAGGGGTGTTGGGAGAGACTTATTATATCATTATTTCTCATTGTATTCTGACAAGTGATGAGTTACGTTCCTTTCTCTCTGTCTCTCTCTCTCTCTCTCTCTCTCCGGTGCTTATAATACTGTGTTTGTGTGTGTGTGTGTGTGTGTGTGTGTGTGTGTGTGTGTGTGTGTTCTTGTTTGCCGTTTCTGGTACTATTTCAACTGACTTTTTTGTACTAGATATCTTAAAGGTTATTAATGATAGTACTCGAATGATGATAATAATGAAAATAGCAATGATAATAACGATAAACGAGTGGAAAGATACCAAACACTTGAAAGCGAAAAGGCAAACATCCTGAATAGCGAGGACAAGTGTTAATGAAGACTTCTGACGGTAATAAGCATGTAATTATAAGTAGAAATAGACGGGAAGTTATAGCGGGTTAGCGGTTAGCGGGGACTGGTGGGGGGCATTGAACTGTTAAGAGGAAAGGCAAATAGCATAGTAGTAGTAGTAGTAGTAGTAGTAGTAGTAGTAGTAGTAGTAGTAGTAGTAGTAGTTACATAAGAATAAGCTTGAGGCGGGAAAGGGCTTCTGGTATAATAATGTTTTCTTAACTCTGTTACGAAAATGCTTAAACCTTGCTGTTGGAATGGAAGTGTGTGAGTGTGTGTGTGTGTGTGTGTGTGTGTGTGTGTGTGTGTGCGTGTGTGTGTGTGTGTGTGTGTGTGTGTGTGTGTGTGTGTGTGTGTGTGTGTGTGTGTGTGTACGTTGGGTAGCCAGCTGTGTGTAATTTGAGTGGCTCCACACACACCCAAGTAAGATTAGAGAGAGAGAGAGAGAGAGAGAGAGAGAGAGAGAGAGAGAGAGAGAGAGATAGAACTAACACACACACACACACACACACACACACACACACACACACACACACACACACACACGCACACACACACAGGCGGAAGGGTAATGAACTCTCCGTTTCTCCATTTCGCCCCCCCTCTCTCCATTCCTCCCTCCTTCCCTCCCTTCTTCCCCTCCTTCCTTCTTTCCCTCCCTCCCTCCCCTCTTTCCTTGCTTTTTTTATATTCTACCCACCCAGTCTTTGTCGATCTCTCTCTCTCTCTCTCTCTCTCTCTCTCTCTCTCTCTCTCTCTCTCTCTCTCTCTCTCTCTCTATCTGTTTTCTCTTTGTTTCCTCCACTTATTAGCCTCTATTTTTTTTCCTTCTCCTTTTCCCCCTCTCCGCTCTTCCCCTTCTTCCCATTCTCTTCCTTCCCCTCTTTCTCCCCTCCTTCCCTTCCCTTCCTCATACTTTCTCCATATTGCGTACTACTGTTATTTTCTGCTTTCTAATGGAGGGCAATGGAAGGGAATGTCTCTCTCTCTCTCTCTCTCTCTCTCTCTCTCTCTCTCTCTCTCTCTCTCTCTCTCTCTCTCTCTCTCTCTCTCTCTCTCTCTCTCTCTCACGTCTATTTATAATGCATGATTGCCTTTATGTTGTCTCGTAATTTTTCCTTCGTTTTCTTTATATTTTGTTTCTCTTCCTCGTTTTCTCCCTTCCTTCATCTATTTTTAACCTCTCCATCCTTCCTCCCAGCACTGATTATTCCCTCCCATTCTTCCCTCTCTCTTCCTCTCCCTATCTCCATTCCTCCCTTTCCTTCTCCCTTTCCTTCTCTCTCTCTCTCTCTCTCTCTCTCTCTCTCTCTCTCTCTCTCTCTCTCTCTCTCTCTCTCTCTCTCTCTCTCTCTCTCTCTCTCGCCTCGTTCTGCGTCGTAAACAAGTTCTTTTTTTATTTTTATTTTCCTTTTCGTTTCGCAATAAAAATGAAGCAACATGTTCGGGAGTCATTTCCGGAAATTTATCGCTCGTCTGTTATTTGTTTTCTTTTTCCTGTTTTTTTTTTTGGGGGGAGGGATTTGGTCATTGTTTTTTTCTTCTTCACTTATTTCATTATTTTGTCTTGTTGTTGTATTAATTGTTTTAAGTGTTATTTGTTTCTTTGATTGTTTGTTGTCTTTATTTGCGTTCTTCTTTCTCTTATATGTTGCTCTTTTTTTGTTTCAGCTTCGGTTTTCACACACACACACACACACACACACACACACACACACACACACACACACACACACACACACACACACACACACACACACACACACCCCTATCTCTTTCGCAGTGAGAGAGAGAGAGAGAGAGAGAGAGAGAGAGAGAGAGAGAGAGAGAAATAACAATGCCACAGGTTAATGAGGGAGGAGTCACAAACTTAATTAGGACGAAGGTAATTGAGATCTCTCTCTCTCTCTCTCTCTCTCTCTCTCTCTCTCTCTCTCTCTCTCTCTCTCTCTTCACTTTTCTTCCTCTTCCTCCTCCTTCCGTTAACTGTACTTAAAATAGAGAGGAGGAGGAGGAGGAGAAGGAGGAGGAGGAGGAGGAGGAGGAGGTTAAAGAGGTGTGCAAATTACAGTCTGTCTTTGCCTAATTACTGTTAATGAGATCAGCCTCATTTTCCACGTCATTTGGTTCCTGGAGGGTGGTGGTGGGGAGGGGGTGGAAGTTGTGGGGGGAGGGGGGTGGTATGTGGTGGTGGGGAGGGGGTGGAAGTTGTGGGGGGATGGGGGTGGTGGTGGTGGTGATGGTGGTGGTGATGGTGGTGGTGGGGGTCGATCTGTGTTCTGTTAATTTTTCATCTCCTTATTCTTCTCTTTCTCTTCCGTCTTCACATCTTCGTTCTCATATTAGTATAGTTATCATAATTGTTGCTTCTTTTTTTCTTCTTCTTTTTCTTCTTCTCATTTTTTTCTTGACCTTCTTATTATCACTAAATAACCTCGAGCTCCGACGATATACGATACTGATTTTTGGGATGAGAAACGTAACCCTCTCCTACTTGTTTTATTCGTTTCTAAACATGATTCTACGTGTCTGGGCGCGTGCGTGTGTGTGTGTGTGTGTGTGTGTGTGTGTGTGTGTGTGTGTGTGTCGCTAGGTAGTTTTCTTCCCCTTCTTTCTAGAACTGTAACTTTAATTGGTTCCATGTTTGTCGAGGGAGTGAGTGGTGTGGCGCGGAACGATGACAATGACGAGAGGCCGGTTTTCATTATCATTCACAAACACCGGATATAACAGAAGATCGTCCGTGTTTTTGTCTGCGGGTGTTTTTTTTTTACGTTCGCTTTCTTTTTTTTTGTCTCTGTATGCCAGCCGCGCCCTCTCTTCCTTTTTTTTTTTGGTGTGTGTGTGTGTAATAATAATAATAATAATAATAATAATAATAATAATAATAATAATAATAATAATAATAATAGTAATGATAATAATAATAAATGGTTAATCATTTGTTGGCATCCATAAGGCTGAAAATACACAAAATACAATGAGATTTATGTGATGATTAAGGGGGGAAGTGTGGAAGGGTGGTGTGTGTGTGTGTGTGTGTGTGTGTGTGTGTGTGTTTGTTGGGGTGGAGGGGTCATGTGATCATGGAGGTATTTATGGCCTTTACAAGTGATAAACCGGTATCTGCGGACGAGAATATTGTGGTGTCTTGTGCGTCTTGTAGGGGGAGAGAGGGCGGTTGGGAATAGGTCTCTATGGCGGGGGTTGCGGAGGAGGGACTTGCCGAATTTGGTTAGTTTTATGTGGTATCGGTCCTGAAGGGCGGGGAGATTTAGCTGGGTGAGTGCGTTTTCGTAGTTGGTGTAAGAACTGCCCGGAATCTGTCTGTAAACCCGCTTCTGCACTCTCTCGAGTTGGCGCTGCTGGGTCTTGCTGATGGAGGAAGCCCAAGCAGGAGAGGCGTAGAGGAGTCTGGGGAGGATGAAGGTGGTGCACTGGTCCTTGAGCGTCCTGTAAGGGGCTCCCAGTGCTCTGATGCGCCTCAACATGAAAAGTTTGTAGGAAGCCGCCCTGATGATGGTGGTGACGTGCTTGCCCCTGCTTAGCTTGCTGTCCAAGGTAACTCCAAGTAGTTTGGGGGATTCAACCACCTGCAGCTGGTGAGGGCCAACCTTGTGTGCGTGTGTGTGTGTGTGTGTGTGTGTGTGTGTTTCCATCTCGCTCTCTTTTACAGGGATCATGATATAGGGCTTCACACACACACACACACACACACACACACACACACACACACACAGACCTCATCTCGTCTCTCCTCATGCATCCCTTCCATCCTGTCATTTGCTCCTAATTACACTCTCATTATTCACTTGTTCCTCGCATCACACCCGGACGGACGGAAGAGGAGGAGGAGGAGGAGGAGGAGGAGGCAGCAACGAAGGGTGGCGTCATGTGGATTGGACTATGACCTGGCGGGGGTGGGGTGGGGGGGGGGTAAGATAAAGTGGAGGATGCTGTGAAAGAGATGCAGAGGCTGAGAGAGAGAGGAAACAAGGTGAAGCCCAAGAACTAAAAAAAAAATGCTGTGGCAAAGGTGTGGCGTCCTTTTCTTTCAGCGTAAAGGAAGCAGCTCAAGGGCAAAAATAAATATATTGAAAAAAAAGGTCGCTAATCACTGCTGCTAAAAGAGGTGTGTTGCGCATAATACCAGCACAGCCATTATTGATAGAGGTCTTCACACACACACACACACACACACACACACACACACACACACACACACACACACACACACACACACACACACAGAGCCTCGTGGTTATTCGGTCCAAGGTTAGAGATGTGACGTTGTGTTCATAAAAGGGAGATGTGGTGGCGAGAGAGGGAGGGAGATGAAGGTAAAGATGTGACAGTGGAGAAGGAGTTAGACAAGGAAAGGAGGGGTGTTGGTTATCATTATGGTGGAATGAGAGAAGAGTCTGGGATGCTGTGTTGTCTTATAGGTGTGTGAAAGGCCGTTGATGCATATGGGAGGTCTCAACACACAAACAAATGTAACAAACACACACTCCCCCAGCACGCCATGTATACAAATATGATGTCCAATAAACAACTATGTATATCAGAACAATTAACGAACATTTACCATATAATTATACACTCCTACTGTCTCCTCTTCCCAACTGTACTCTCCCCATTCACCCACCCACTTCCTCTTCTTACAATACCCTTAATTAAAAAAAAAGAATAAAAGCAGAGAGGGTGTAGGAGAGGAAAATGTGATGTGGAGGATGTGGCAATTAGTGAAGGGTGTGGCTTTTGTGTTCTCGTGTGGTGTGATTGAGGATGTGGCGTTGTTTTGTAAGGAAGGGAGGTGGTGGTGGTGGTGGTGGTGGTGGTAATAGTGGTGAGGTCTGCATAAAAGTGGATTGTTGCCTTGGTTAAGAAATCCTCCTCATGTTACGGGAGAGTTTAGGAACATTATTATATCGTACGTCGAGAGAACAAACAGACACACGAAAAAACACCGAAAAACTCCTTGAAATATCGTATTGAATCACTGTTGAATTAAAGACAAAACCGCATAGCCATTTTTTTTTTATCAAACGCAAAATATTCAATCTCTCAGGTAACTCGTTCATGCAAACTTTGTGTATTTATTATATTATTCTATAGTTTGTAGTGGCAAGATCTCTTAACTCTGGTTGCAACTTGATACGAGGCGTTGAGGAGTTTTGTCAAGCCGTCGTGTAAGTGTAATCATAAATGTTTCCAGTTCGTTGATATAATAAAGTTCTTTGCCTCACAACAGCCTCGTGGTTACTTGATCTTAGGTGGCGCTGCTCCTCTGTAACTTGATATACGTGCAGCTGACAAGGTTTGTGTGTGTGTGTATTTTAGCTATTTCCACGTGTTGAGGTTCTACACGTAATGCCAGAAGAACCATATAATTGATAGCGGTCTTGCCACACACACAAGCTCGTGGATTTCAGGTCTCAGATAGCGTTCCTCTGTAAGCTTCGTTAGTGGCTGGGTTTGTCTGTGTTTGTGTGTTAGTTTATTTTAGGCGTTTCCACACATAATGCCAGCAGAACCATTATTAATATTGTTCTTGACACACTCAGAGTCTCGAGGGTAAAAGGTCTCAGATAGCGTTCCTCTGTAAGCTTCATCAGTGGCTGGGTTTGTCAGCTTTGTCTCTGTCTGTGTGAGAGTTTATTTTAGGCATTTCCACACACAATACCAGCAAACCATTATTGATAGAGGTCTTGACACACACACACACACACACACACACACACACACACACACACACACTCACTCACACACACACACACACACACACACACACACACACACACACACACACACACACACACACACACACACACACAGGGTCATGGTTATTAGGTTTAGGATTACATTCCTCTGTATATAAGCTTCTTCACTGGCTGGGTTGATGATGGCCTCACCTGTAACCTGTAATGGCTTGGGTTAATGACTTCACCTGTAAACTTCTAAACAACGCTCAGGCTCAGCGGTAAGTCTTTAACGCGAGGTGCTTTAATGACTCCCCTGATGAGCGTTTTAGCCTAAGCACTTAACCTAACTTTCCCATCTAGCCAACGTAAGCTATTGATCCTTTAAAGCTTAACAGAAATTCCAAAGAGAGCATCGGCGGCGGTGTAATATTCCGTAAAGACACATATTCTGAGCTTTGAACCTTCTGGCCAGCCATGTAACCAACCGCAATGTCTTATTAAGTGAACAAAGAGTTTCTATGGATTTTTTTAAGTTGAAAGAAAGTGGAAAAAAAGGAACCAGCAAGTAACGTACGTAAGACATTTCCATATGACTCCCTTCCTTAGGCGGTACAATCACTAACAACAAATATTTTTTATACCTCTGGAAGAACGATTTGCAGTCAGTTAGGTAAATATCTACAATCCACAGGAGCTCTGGAGGGAAAAAAAGGAACTAGTCTGTAACGCATGCATAGACATTTTCATATAGCTCCCTTCCTTAGACGGTACAATCACTAACAACAACTTTTTACACATTTAGAGAAAGAAAAATAAAACGCCTGAAGTCACTAATCCAAATACACAATCAGACAGAAGCTCAGAAAAAAAGAACCACGTACATATATATACATATTCAGATGGCTTCATACATGCCATCATACATACCATTACATAAACCATCTTCAGGCAGTTAGGCAAATACACACACACACACACACACATAACCCAAAGGACGGGCCAACCAATGATAACCAATTCCAGCTACAGTTTAACCCCAAAGGCACCGATGACCAAGTACTTCTGAAGCGTTATCGGCGGCGGCGGAAGCGGGAGCGGGGTCGGGAGCGTGGGCAGGAGCTAGATCGGCGGTGGGCGGCGGAGGCGGAAGCAAGGACCTGGTCAAACACACGCGCTTAAGAAGACTCGTCAGCCACGCTTGTTCGTAGTCATAGAGCCATTCAGACGTATCATTGGGGCGAAACGCATTATCCGGCGCTCCCATTGTGTCGGCGGGCGGTAAGGGTCTCCACGTGCTGGCCCGCTGATCGGATCTAAATATGCAATGTAATGTATACACGCCCGGAACTACAAAGCCCTGATGGTAAAGGAGATTGTAGTAAGATAGCGTGCGGGGCAGGTACAGGGTAAGGGTTGGATGTGTGAAGGGTGGGGGTTGGGGGGTCGAGGGGAAGGGAGGGGTGCTACCTGTGTGGAGATACCTGTATTGGTTTGGGTATTGATTGGTTAATGTATTCTAGTTGTTGTTGTTGTTGTTTTCGTTGTTGTAGTTGTTTGTTTTCGTTGTTGTTGTAGTAGTAGTAGTAGTTGTTATTATTGTTGTTATTACATTATTACAACTATTATTAATACTCGACTATACCGTTTCTACTACTATTGCTACTACCACTACTACCACCACAACCATTATCACTACCACTACACTCATACTACCACCACCACCACCACGTCTATCAACACTATTGAGAGAACGCTACAAAGTGGGTCTCCGTCGCGTTCCTGAGTAGCAGCGATGTTCTCACTCCTCCATCAGCACCAAAGAGACTCATGAACCTCCCATCATGACTATTAACAGGAATGAGGCAGCGACCTGTTTATGCCTGCCTCAGAGCTCAGGTGTGTGTTTTGGGTGGTGGTGGGGGGATGGGTTGTGTATGTGTGTGTGGGGGGGAGGTGAGGGTGGATGTGTGTGTGTGTGTGTGTGTGTGTGTGTGTGTGTGTGTGTGTGTGTGTGTGTGTGTGTGTTTGCTTTATTGCAACTTGTACTACTACTACTACTACAAAAAGACAGACAAACATAGGCTGATGGTGGATAGGGAAACAGACAAACAGGTAATGATATTCAAACAGATGTAGACAAAGATATGGTGAAAGAGACAGGCAAAACTAGACGGACAAATTGGCACACACAGACAGACAGACAGACAGACAAACAGACAGACAGACACAGAACGAAAGGCTTCCATCATGCACGTCCTTTATGAAGTGAGTGACGCCGCGTTGGGCTTGTGACGCGGTTTTATTGCGGATGTTTTCGTTGTAATTGCCGCCATAATTATGTGTCACGAACGCGCTATTTCCTGTGTTGAAAAAGGACGTTAAAATGACGATGAAAGAGAATGAAAATATCGGTTGTCCTATTGTTTTTGCTGTTATTACTGTTGTTATTATTATTATTATTATTATTATTATTATTATTATTATTATTATTATTATTATTATTATTATTATTATTATTATTATTATTATTATTATTATTATTATTATTATTATTATTATTATTATTGTTGTTGTTGTTGTTCTTGTGGTTATTACCTCATTCTAATTAACCTTTTCTTTTGTTTCAGGTGAGTGACAACAACAGGAACAGCAACAACAACAACAACAACAACAACAACAGCAACAACAACAACAAGGTTTGGTGTTTGTGAGCATGAGAGAGAGAGACAGACAGACAGACAGACAGACAGACAGACAGTGTTTAGTTCCCATCACAACTTGCATAAGACTATCAATGATACACTTTCATTCACTCATGCATTTTTCACGTTTATTAAAACTCCAAAGCAATTCAAACAGTGTATAAATACCCGGCCGGCTGGACTCGCGCTGTCGCCGAGCTGCAAAAATATATAAGAAGAAGAAATTCCAGCAAAAGTTTGGTTTAATTATAGAAACTCATTAAAGAAGACAAAACACTCAAGTTTATTTCAGCGAGGTCAAAAGTTTATATAAGAAGGGAGAGCGAGAAAGTACGCTCTGAAAAAAAGGGGGAAAAAAAATTAAGAAAAATCATGAGGCGAAATGCGGGTAGTTATAATAAAACAAAGTGTATAAGACGCATTAATTCTGAGGTACCTGGTCCTTACTTTACAAACAAAAGGTAGCCTACTGGTAAAACTAGACTCACCTTCTCACCTTTCATAAATACATTAGAGAGATGAATAATTATTGTCCTTAAAATGTGTTCCTATTGTTAGTGACATTGTTCCTCTTCTTCTTCTTCTTCTTACTCTTATTCATATTCTTAGTCATAGCCGACATTGAAAAAGGAGTGTGAGATTGTTTCTCTTATATTTTCCTTATCAATTATGTATGTTTGTGTTTGTGTGTGTTACAGAGACGTAGAAAAATAGATGAATGGATAGATAGATAGATAGATAGATAGATAGATAGAGAGAGAGAGAAACTTACCTCGTATCATGAACTGCCCCCACCCAAGAAAGTCATGTGGAAGAAGGATAAAGAAACAAAGAAATAGCCGGGAAAGTGAAGTAGTAAAAGAAGGAAAGAAGTCAGAACAATATTTATAGACGGAGAGCAAGAACTGAATTAGCAAACACAGAGACAGTAAGTTCGTTCAGAGGAGGAGGAGGATGAGGAGGAGGAGGAAGAGGAAGAAGAGGAAGAAAAAGAAGAAAATCTGGAGAAGTGGGAAAAAAAGATGATGATGATAATGATGTTTTTTTTTTGTCAGTATCATAATCATCTTCTTTTCCACATTTATTTCTTTTTTTCCTTTTTTCTTCTCTTTATATTCTTTTTCTTCTTTGACATCTCAGTTCTTCTTCTCTTCTTCATTATGTTTATGTCAACAACAACAACAACAGCAACAATAACAATAACAAGCAGACTATACTTCAACAAAAGATATCTCTCTCTCTCTCTCTCTCTCTCTCTCTCTCTCTCTCTCTCTCTCTCTCTCTCTCTCTCTCTCTCTCTCTCTCTCTCTCTCTCTCTCTCTCTCTCTCTCTCTCTCTCTCTCTCTCTCTCTCTCTCTCTCTCTCTCTCTCTCTCTCTCTTTCTTTCTTTCTTTCTTTCTTTTTCTTCTTCTTCTTCTTCTTCTCCCTGCTCTTCCTGTTCCTTCTCTTCCTTCTCCTTGTTTTTCTCATCTTCCCCCTTCCTCCTTCTCCCTTTTTCTTCCTCCTCCATCATTCCCCACTTCTAACTTCGTCTTCTTTCATTTCTCTCCATCTCTCCTTTTTATCTTTCCCTCCTTCCTCTCCTTCCTCTCCCTTACCTTCATTCCCCACCTTTCCCTCCTCCTCCTTTTTCCTCTCCTTTCTCTCCCCTCTCGTCAAGATGCAATCCATTAAATCACCGTGTTTCTACTCCTCCTCCTCCTCCTCCTCCTCCTCCTCCTCCTCCTCCTCCTCCTCCTCCTCCTCCCTTTACTTTCCTTCCATGCAAAATCTCTTCCACAAATACGCGAATTCGTCTCTTCTCTTCAACCCTCCGCTGTATTTCAATTTTCCTCCCATTCTTCCCTTCCTCCCTCCCCTCTGTCGAGCTGGAGGAGGAGGAGGAGGAGGAGGAGGAGGAGGAGTGGAAATGTATATAAGTGTACGAATATTGCCTGTCGGAGAGGGGAAGGGGTGAGGGAAGGGGAAGGGGAGGGCCGAAGAATGTTATACTGCCGAAAATGCCTGCAGGTGTTTTGGCCGAATTTTGCACGACACCGATTTGTCCAGCGTAAAGAAGGAGGAGGAGGAGGAAGTGGAGGAGGAGGAGGAGGAGGAGGAGCTACATGCATCAACTATTCTCCAGACTCAGCATTAAAATATGTAATGTAAGATATGACTCTCTCTCTCTCTCTCTCTCTCTCTCTCTCTCTCTCTCTCTCTCTCTCTCTCTCTCTCTCTCTCTCTCTCTCTCTCTCTCTCTCTCTCTCTAAGTAACAAAAAAAACAGACACACACACACACACACACACACACACACACACACACACACACACACACACACACACACACACACACACACACACACACACACACACACACACACACACACACACACACACACACACACACACACACACACACACACACACACACACACACACACACACACACACACACACACACACACACACACACACACACACACACACACACACACACACACACACACAGACACACACACACAGACACACACACACACACACACACACACACACACACACACACACACACACACACACACACACACACACACACACACACACACACACACACACATACACACAGGATTTTAGTTTTCATTCACTCATTCATTCAAAGAAACACTTCATTTTTCATATACATACAGATTAAGTTTTATGTGTTTTGTTACGGATTATCTCTCTCTCTCTCTCTCTCTCTCTCTCTCTCTCTCTCTCTCTCTCTCTCTCTCTCTCTCTCTCTCTCTCTCTCTCTCTCTCTCTCTCTCTCTCTCTCTCTCTCATAACTCAATTACCTGCTCAGATTACATTGATGCATGTACCCCCACGCCCCACCCCCGCAGATTTTCGTGATTGGAGGGCTGTGGGCAGGTGAGAGAGATGCCACAAACTTCCATTACGTTAATCTAAGCAGACTTGGAGGCCTTACCCTTCCTATCCTTCGGGCCATGGGGACAAACCACACACAGGCACGCACGCACGCATTTGATTTTGTTATTTATTTGATTTTTTATTATCATTTTTCTTTTTATGGTTGGTGTTGCCGTGTGTGCGTGTGTGTGTGTGTGTGTGTGTGTCTCTCTCTCTCTCTCTCTCTCTCTCTCTCTCTCTCTCTCTCTCTCTCTCTCTCTCTCTCTCTCTCTCTCTCTCTCTCTCTCTCTCTCTCTCTCTCTCTCTCTCTCTCTCTCTCTCTCTCTCTCTCTCTCTCTCTCTCTCTCTCTCTCTGAAATGACACCCTTCCCTTCAAATGATGTCCATTAATCATATTTTTGTTCTTTTTTTTTGGCTATTATGTCATTAGAGAGAGAGAGAGAGAGAGTAGGTCTGTTGCTGAAGCTTGCCACAAAGTAAACAAAATGAAGAGAATAGAAAATAAGCCTTTGTGTGTGTGTGTGTGTGTGTGTGTGTGTGTGTGTGTGCGGATTGTTTTAGCGCGTTTGTGGTAGACTGACTGTGTGTTTTTGAGAGAGAGAGAGAGAGAGAGAGAAGAGAGATCTTGCCTGCTTGCTTTTAATGTCTTGCCAATATATCACCACGTCGTCGCTTTCTCTCTCTCTCTCTCTCTCTCTCTCTCTCTCTCTCTTAAATCTCTCTTATGTTCTTTCATTCTTCCCCTTCTCCTCTTCCTCCTCCTCTTGGTCTTCCTCTTCCTCATGTCTCTCCACTTATCCCTTCCCTCCCGTTGACCCTCCTTCCTCCCTCCTCCCTTCCCTTCCTCTCCTCTTTGCCTTCTTTCCTCCCTTCCTTTCTTTCCTCCAGATCAATAAGTCAATCGAGGGCATCGGAAAACCTTTACATTCTACTCAGAGAAAGACAAGCGTAATCCTCCTCCTCCTCCTCCTCCTCCTCCTCCTCATCCTCCTCGTCCTCTCCTTTCGCTACTTCATTTCAAGAGAACGGACTTGAGAAGAAAGAAAGGAAAAGTCGAAAATCAATTTCCTGCTTTTTTTCTTCTTTCTGGTTTCTCCTTTTTTTCTTTTTTTCCATTTCTTCGTTTCTTGTGTTATCGATTTTTTTTTTACATGAAGGGAATAGTAAGGGGCGAAGGAAAGGGGTGTAGGGAGGGAGAGAGGGAGGGAAGGGAGGGAAGGAGCAGAGATTGAGAATAGAAGGGTAAGTGGAGGAAGGGAGGGAGGGAGGTATTGAAGGGGAGAGAGATTAAGGGGGGGGGGGGAGGTAAAAGGAGTAATTTCCGGCAAAGCAGAAGGCACGAAAAGAGGTGAAGGAAGGAAGGAAGGAAGGAAGGAGCTAGTGGGAGGAGGGAGGGAGGGCGGGAGAGAAAGAGGGGGAGGGAGGAGGAGAGAGAGGAGAAAGAAAAGAAAGAACGGATATCTTCTGCTGCCTGATGTTCCTCCTCTTCTTCTCTTTCCTCCTCCTCCTCCTCCTCCTCCTCCTCCTCCTCCTTGCCTCTCTTGTTTTATCAGTCTCAGTCAGTCAGTGTGTCTGTTTGTCTGTCTGTCTGTCTGTACATGTTTATCTCTCTCTCTCTCTCTCTCTCTCTCTCTCTCTCTCTCTCTCTCTCTCTCTCTCTCTCTCTCTCTCTCTCTCTCTCTCTCTCTCTCTCTCTCTCTCTCTCTCTCTCTCTCTCTCTCTCTCTCTCTCTCTCTCTCTCTCTCTCTCTCCTGAAATTTAATAAAGGCAAAATATCTGGAATATTTTACAGAACTATAAGAGGAACGGGGGGGGGGGGGGGGGGAAGAAGAGGAGGAGAGGAAGAAGAAGAGGGGAAGTAGCGGAAGAGGAAGAGGAGGAGGAGAGGAAGAGGAAGAGAAGAAGACGAGGAGGAGAGGAAGAGGAGGAAGAGAGGAAGAGGAAATGGAAGAGGAGGGGAAGAGGAGGAGGAGAGGAAGAGGAGGAGAGGAAGAGGAAGAGGAGGGGGAGAGGAAGAGAAAGAGGAGGAAGGGAGGAAGAAGCAGGAGTCGAAGAGAGAGAGAGAGAGAGAGAGAGAGAGAGAGAGAGAGAGAGAGAGAGAGAGAGAGAGATAATGAGAGAGAATGAGCGTGTTTTACTTGCCCAAAGAGAATTTATACAAGCAGATAAATGACGAAAGACATTTTTTATTTTTTAAATCCCCGCCTATAGCGCCGGTAGGCTTTTTTCAGGGGCCAGATGGTCGGCCCAAGCACGTCATGGCGCAGGCAATTTTTTTTATAGTGGCGCCAGTTATGCTTGGCTCATGCTGCCCCCCGGAACGCCTTCTTGATTCACTGGACGGTTTCTTCTAAAGTCCGGGTTGATGGGTGGTTTTCTGGACAGCATGTGGGTAGTCTTCGGTTTATTCGTTAATTTTTTTTGCCGGTTGAGGACACGCAGTTTTTTATGATGGTCTGCAGGAAATCTATGTTATTTTCTTATAGTCTACGTCCTCTAGCTTTCCTAATGTGTCTCGAAACTATTTGAATTGGTCGAATGGAATATTGCAGTCCTTTACCTCACAGCCCTTATTAGAGAAACAAGCGAGAGGTGTTGCATTTCCGCCTCTTGCACGCCGAGGGACTGGATGGCGAAGTGCTGCCCCCTACTTACACGGTGTTAGGAAAGCTACCCATCAGAGCCTTTGCCGGGGCGGGGTGGAGCACGCTAACGTTAAATAAATACAGTGTAGAAATAGGCGGAGAAGGTTTTTTTTATTACTTTGACATTTATTTATACTTACTCGTTTATTAATTTTTTGTCTCGTTACATTTTTTCTCTGATGTTTTTTAATCTTTTTATTTCTTTGGAATTGGAAATGATAATGCTGAAATATTCTTCGTTTATCACTTATTTTATTTATTCAAGTTACTAATTTGTTGTATATATATTTTTTCTGACTTAAGGTATTTTATGCTTATATATTTGTTTATTTACTTGTATTTGTTTAGAAACGCTGGTGTCTTTATTGGTTGAAGATTATGATAATGGTGATTTTTTTTATATCGTATCAACTAATATATTCTTTTACCTTAACATTTCTAGCTTATTAATTTTCAGTGTCGTCACGTGTATCTTTTTTCTTTCAGTATATTTGTGGATTTACTTATTTCTTTGTTAACATATTTTCTTATTCAGTCATTGGGTTGTTTCCTCTTCCTTGCAATTCATTTTTCTTGTTAAACATTTACATTACTTTCTTTTTCAACTTTCAGCGTCGTCACGTATATATCTTTTGATTATCCTATGTTTGTTTACTTATTTGCTTGTTTATGTATTCTTTTATCCAGTCATCGCGTTGTTTCCTCTTCCTTGCGATTTATTTTCTGTTTTTTGCCAAAGCCGCGGCGCCTCTTTGATGGTTAATAAATAGTTTCGGTTGTTGCTCTGAATCCCTTTATAGCCCCCATTCCTTTGCCTGTCACTCCCTGGCTTCCTCCCTCACCGGCTTCTCTCTGCTCTTGCCTCTTTTCCTCTTGTTTTGGGTCCACTTCCTTCTTCTATTATTTTCCTTTTTTTTTTTCATTTTCTGGCTTCCTTAGTTTTCTTCGTTTTTCTCTTTTTCTCGTTTTTTCCTTTCGCCTTTTTTGTATTTTTTTACGGTTGTGTTTTTTTTTTGTCTTTTTTTTTCTCTTGTTTTCTCTCTCTTTCTCTGTCTCCTCTCTTGCCTCCTTTCCTTTTGTTTTGGGTCCATTTCTTTCCTTATTTATAATTTTCACCGTTTTTTCATTTATTCGTTTCCCTTAGTTTTCTTCAATGTTCACGTTTTTCTTCTTTTCCTTTTATCATTCTTTCATAATTTTCACTGTTGTTTTTGTCTCCATTTTTTTTCTTTTCTTTTGCTATTTCTCTCTCCGTCTCTGTTTGCGTGTCTCACTATTCTATTTCTTTTTTTTTTTTTATCTTTTGTCTCATGCTTTTTCTTTCTCTTCGTTTCTTGTTTATGCGCCTTGAATAGACTGTGTACACGCGCGACCCCATTACACACACACAACATCCCCCCTCCAACATACCCCCTCCCCCCCCCAACACACACACACTCACGCAAACACGCACATACATATTCTTAAATTTTCTTTCTCTTTCTGTTAAAATTTTCATCTCAGTCAATTAATCAATCAGTATATTTATCCACCTATTACTATTTAACTTTTAAGGTATGTCCTTCTGCCTGCCTGCTTGTCTGTCTGTCTGTCTCTCTGTCTGTCTGTATACCTATCAATCTATCTATGTCTGCCTTTCTGTGTGTGTGTGTGTGTGTGTGTGTGTGTGTGTGTGTGTGTGTGTGTGTGTGTGTGTGTGTGTGTCTTCAGGGCGGGGCAGGTGGCGGCATTCAATAAGACGTGTTTAATCTGCTCCGGCCATACAGGTATGGCTAATGAATCATCACATATTCAGGTAAACACTGCGACTTTCTCCCCTTCTGTCCCTTTCTCTCTCTCTCTCTCTCTCTCTCTCTCTCTCTCTCTCTCTCTCTCTCTCTCTCTCTCTCTCTCTCTCTCTCTCTCTCTCTCTCTCTCTCTCTCTCTCGCTAATTATAATTCTCTCCCAAGGGCAGTGTGTTTTGGAGAGAGAGAGAGAGAGAGAGAGAATCGTCTCATCAAAATTATGACTCATGACGTCGAGTTGGCGTGAAGCGATGAAAAGTATGGAGAGGAGGAGGAGGAGGAGGAGGAGGAGGAGGAGGAGGAG
The DNA here is from genome assembly GCF_024679095.1 of Eriocheir sinensis. Classification (NCBI taxonomy): domain Eukaryota; kingdom Metazoa; phylum Arthropoda; class Malacostraca; order Decapoda; family Varunidae; genus Eriocheir; species Eriocheir sinensis. The sequence continues at coordinate 15,838,354 of NC_066511.1, forward strand.
GAAGGAAATTATAATAAGAGCAAGAATAAGAACAGTTAGAGAATGAAGAAGTTGTTAAAAAGTTTTGGAAGTGAAGAAGAAAGAAGAAAAAGAGGAATTCATGAAACTGAATAAGAATAAAAATAAAAAATAATAAAAATAATAATAAGAAAAAGAAAAAGAAGAATGAATTATGGAGAAGGAAGAGGGGAAAGAATATGATGAGGAGAAAGAATGACTAGGAGGAGAAGGAGGAGGAAGATGAAAAGCAGAAAGAAGAAGAAGAAGAGGAGGAGGAGGAGGAGGAGGAGGAGGAGGAGACAGGAGGTATATGAGTTGGATAAAGCGAGGGAACGGGTTAGTGACATTTCATTAACTTTTATTTGCCTCGCTCACCTGCTTAAGTGGCGCGCAGATTAATTAGTGTCGATGGTAAAGGTGTTTCTCGTCCGTAGAGTTACCTGTCAAATCAGAGAGAGAGAGAGAGAGAGAGAGAGAGAGAGAGAGAGAGAGAGAGAGAGAGAGAGAGAGACTGATATAGACAAACATAAAGACACAGAGACAGACAGATAGACAGACAGACAGACAGACAGACAGACAGACAGACAGACAGAGACAAAGATAAAGAGAGAGGGAGGGAGAGAGAGAAAAAAAAAGAGAGGACGTTGAGCGTATGAAGAGGGTCAGAGTTTAAAGAGAGAGCAAAAAATGGAGTGCTTCAAGGAATGGAAGAAAGACTTGAGTGAGATTAAGAATGAGATGAAGCGGAGGGAGGAAGAAGAAAGGGAGAGAAAAAGCGGAAGAACAAAAGGAGTCAAATTTAGCCCGACGAGAATGGGAGGAAGGGAGAGCGGACGGATTTAAAGAACGAGGAAGGGGAGAAGGGAAGGAGAGAAGAAGAGAACGAAGAAGGAGAAGTAAAAAAAAGTAGAAAGAAAGAAAAAGTGAGATAATGCAAGGAAAAAAATAAGAAGGGAACGAAGAAGGGAACCATAACGCAAAAGGAAAAAAAAAAGGACAATGAAAAGATAACTCACCGCTTTAAGAATGAATAGAAAAGAAGAAAAGAAATGGTGACATGAATGAAGAAACCAGGAATTAGGAAACAAGTAGGAAAAGATAGATAAAAAGATAGGGTATGAATAGATAGATAGAGAAATACATAGATAGATAGATAGATAGATAAACATATTGCTAGATAATAATTATAAAGCGTAAACGAAATCAAAAGGTAGAATACGATAAAGCGAAAGACAGGAATTAGCAAAGAGTAAAATAAAAGGGAAGCAAAGAAGCAAAAATGATGGAACGGAGGAGATACGAATGGAAATCACAGAGGAAGAAAAGAGTATTGAGAGGAAGAAGAGAGAAAAATGAAAGCTTGTGAAAGGGAAGGTGGAATGAGGAAAGAGGGATAATGCGATGGGCTGAATTTAGAAAGAAGGGAAGAAATGAATTAATGATTTGTAAAAGAAATAGAGAGAAAAAGAAGTTGATGAGGGAATGAAGGTAGGAAGGAAGGAATGCGTGGAGGAATAAGTTAAGGATTGAGAGAATAGCTGAAGGGAGGAAGGAAGGAAGGAAGGAAAAAATAAAGAAAGAAATAAGGAAAGAAAGAAAAGGAGAAAGAGAGGAATTAAGAAAGCTAGGAAGGAAAGAAGGAATAAGAAAGAAAGGAAGAAAGAAATGAAGGAAGGAAAACATAATAATATAACAAAGAAGAAATGAAAGAAAAATAACAACCAAAGGAGCAAATGCATGAAAAAAAATACTGAAACGAAGAAGAGAAGAAGGAAGATGATGAAGAAGGAAGGAGGAAGGACAAAAGAAGGGAGCGAGAGAAAGGGGGAGAATAGAAGGAAAACAGGCAGAAGCAGGAATAAAACGGATAATATCACAAAGGGACTTACAAATGAGGAACTACGTGGAAGAGAGAGAAAGGGGACAAAAGATTAAGCTGCAGGTAAACGGAATAAGAAAAAAAGAAAAAAAAAGAAAGAAAATTAAAGAAAATATTTAAGAAAACTGGGAAATATAAACTTAAGAAGAGGAGGAGGGAAGCAAAATTGTCATAAAAGAACGAAAAAAAAAAAACATAATTGAACGTACCAGGCAGTGAATGACGGTCGTTTGCTCAGCTCTTAATTATTTTTTGTACCTGCAATTAATGATCTTGTTCCCTAATTAAAGTGTTGTGTGTCGCGCGTCAGTATGCTTCTTACCTGATTAATTAAGCCTGCAAAGGTGTGTGTGTGTGGGTGTGTGTGTGTGAGGTGGTGTGGGTGTGGGGGGGGGGGTTGGTGTGTGTGTGTGTGTGTGTGTGTGTGTGTGTATGTTATCGTTTCCACAAGCACACACCTTTTTTTTATATCATCCAGTCCTTAGTTTTCCTCTCTACTCATCCTTTTTCCATCTATCCTCCTATTTATTCTTCCTCTCTTCCTGTATTCGCTGTTTTCTCCTTGTCTGTTCATCCTGTTTATCATCTTCTTTCTTTTACTCACACTTTTTTGTCATCTCATTCTTACTCTTCTTCTATACCCATCTATCTTATCTTTCTTCCTATTCTTCCATCTATTATTTTCTCATCTTCTTCTCACTTCATCCTTCTTCCCTCACATCCCTATTCTTTGCTATATACTTGATCATTCTCTTCCTCTCTTATCCTTCTGTCTTCTGCTTCCTCTTCTCTGCTGATTCTTAACCATATTATACCTTTTCTCTTTCCCTTTCCCTCCTACTCTCCTGTTCTCTATCCCTCTCTTCTGATTCTTCACCATTTTTATACGCCATCTCCGTCTATCTCTCTCTTTCTCTCTCGTGCCCTTTTGATCTCCTCTCCTCCCTGTCTCCTTATTCTTTACCATATTATACCCCTCTTCTCTTTCCCTTTCTCTATCCTCTCTTCCTCTCTTCTGATTCTTCACCATTTTTATACCTCTTCTATATATCTCTCTCACTTACCCTTCTGTTCTCCTCTCCTCCCGGTCTCCTTATTCTTTACCATATTATATCCCTTCTCTCTCTCCCTTTCTCTTTCTGTCCTCTCCTCCGTCTCTGTTAACTCTATTATATTATATCCTTTCCTTAACTAACTCTTACCCTTATGTCCTTTCCTTCCTCACTCCTAATTCTTCGCTATATTATAACCCTTTTCTTTCTCTCTCAAAGTTTAAAGCAACACAAGAAAGCAGAAAAAGGAACATATTAGTCTTCTTTCTCTTTCTTGTCATATCCATTCTTTACTCTTCTCCTCTCTCTCCTTCTTTCTCTCCTCCCGTCTCTCTTCCTCTCTCTCTTCCCCCTCTTCTTCCTCTTTGTTGTCATATCCCTTCTTTACTCTTCTCCTCTCTCTCCTTCTCTCTCCTCCCGTCTCTCTTCCTCTCTCTCTCTTCCTCCTCTTCTTCCTCTCTCCTTTCCTCTCCCTTCCCTTGCTCTTCGGTAACCGCTGATTGAGATAATTTTATGATTGCAAGAACAGTGAATCTCGCGTCGCCGTTCGTCTGTATCGCCTCTCCTTCCTTTATGCAGCAGTTTGGGTTACGTTGCTTGGGTCCCCCTCCTGCTGGGCGAGTGTTTTTACCTAATAATTTGGTTTTATTGCCTCGCTGGGGTCCAATATTGTGTGTGGTTCATGTTGTGGATTCCTTATTTCTTTCCCTCCTTCATTCCTTCCCTCCCTCCCTCCCTGCCTGTGTGTGTGTGTGTGTGTGTGTGTGTGTGTGTGTGTGTGTGTGTGTGTGTGTGTTCGTTTATTCCCTCCCTCCCTTCTCCCTCTCTCCCTCACTCTTTCCCTGCTTCCGTCGCTTTTTTCCTCTTTTTCCTCGTCTTCTTCCTCTTGATGCTGCTTCTCGCTTTTTTCTTCCCCTCTTTCTCCCTTCTTGTTTTTTTTTTTTATATATATATATAACAATGTTTTCCTTCTTCAATTGTTTGCTCCCTCACACTCATCTTGTCCTTCGTGTTCGTTGTTTTATTTTCTCTTTTCTTCCCTCACTCACTCACTCACTCACTTACACTCCCACTCACTCACTCACTTTCTCGTTTCCTTTTTTGTTCTCACTAATATTGTTTTCATCACTAACACTTACACACACTTCCTCCCTCCCTCCCTCACTAACACTCAAACACTCACTCACTCACTCACTCACTCACTCACTCACTCACTCGTTTCCTTTTTTATCCTCACTATCAAAATCATCCTCACTAACACTTACACACCACTTACGCCACCAATGCGTCAAAATATATAATACTACCACCACCACCACCACTAATAATAATAGTAATTTGATAACGATAGTAACGATGATTGCAGATATTATTAAAGCTGTGAGGCCGGCGAGATAAATACACACACACACACACACACACACACACACACACACACATACACGAAGTAATACATTTAGCAGCGTCCAGCACCAAAATACGTCAAGACTTAAACAAACAAACAAACAAATAAAAAAAAAACGTCCAATAATCGTTCACAAAGAGAGCGTGTTTATTTGGCTTGCTTCGTGTGTGTGTGTGTGTGTGTGTGTGTGTGTGTGTGTATGTGTGTGTGTGTGTGTGTGTTTGGCGAGGAGGGGTACGGGTCAAGGAGGAGAGAGAGAGAAAAAAAAAAAGGATCACATGCTATATTTGGCCTTCTAAATCCTTCAGTAAGTCGCCTACTCTTTTATTCGATGCTATTTGCCTTGTTAGCATCGTGTGTTTGGTTGCCACGTGTTGCCATGAGGGTGTTTGTGTGTTTGGTAAAGGCTCGAGGGATGGAGGTCGTTTTTTTCTTTTTTCTTGCTTTACTTCAATACCAAAATGTGTGACAACCGTATGTGAACCTGCCTTTCCCCTTAGTGCAGTATTTTTGCATGTGAAGTTTTTCTTGTCACAAATGTTGATATTTTGGTGTTTGTTAAAGGCTTAAGAGATGGAGTTCACTTTTTTTTTTCAGTGCTCAAATACGTGAGGTAACCGTTCAGAAACCTGCCTTCCCTCTTTGGTTTAAATATATTTTTCGCTTTCTTTGTGTTTCTTTATCACTAATTCTGATGTTTTGGTGTGTGTTAAAGGTTCAAAGGGATGGAGGTTCCTGTTGCCCCTTATCAATACTCAATGATATGATAGTTCACAAACCTGCCTTCCTCCTTTCGTATAGTTATTTTTTGGTAGCTGTTTGTTTTCTTGTCACAAATGATGTTCTGGTGTTTGTTAAAGGCTCAAGGGATGGAGGCCGGTGTGTTTTCCTTCTCAGTACTCAAACAAGTGATATATTCGTTCACAAACCTGCCTTCCCCCCTTTTGATTAATTTTTTTTGCCTGCTGCGTTGTCAGTGATAGTGATGTTTTGCTATTTGTGAAGAGCTCTATGGGGATGAAGGCCGCTGTCATTGCTTCCTCAAGGCTCAAATAAGTAATACAGTCATTCACAAACGCCTTCCCCTTGTGGTTCAGTTATTTTTGCTTGTTGTTTCCTTCCTTGTCACCGATATTGATGTTTTGGTGTTTGCTCAGAGCTCAAGGGATAGAGGCCACTGCGATTTTCTTCTCAATACCTAAATAAGTGATATAGTCGTTCACAGACACGCCCTCCCCCTTTGGTTCACTTTTTTGCTTGCTCTGTCTTTCCTTGTCACAAATTCTGATGTTTTGGTGTTTTCTTGCGTCGAGGGATGGCTTCAAGGGATGGTGACCGCTGTTTTTACCTCCTCGGTATTCAACCAGGTGACATAATCGTTCACAAACCCTTCCTCTATGTTTTTCCTCTTCAGAAATGTTGAATGTTTTGCTGTTTGTAACGTCATGGGGATGGAGTCGAGGGATGGAGGCCGCTCTGTTTTGTTTTGCGACTATATTTGAATATGTGAGGATCGTTCACACACCGACCCGTCCTTCCTCTATTTCCGTGTCGCATATTGGTGTTTTAGTGTCCGTAGCGTTGGGTTAGAGGAAATCAGAGGGATGGAGGGAGCCCTTGTTTATCGTCTCGATCCTGCTCTGGTGGCTGGTGGTAAAGAGAAGTTAGATGGAGGTTAGGTTATGTTAGGTTAGGGTAGGTTAGGTCAAGTTAGGGTTGGGTAGGGTAAGGTAGTTTAGATTGTAGTAGGGTAGGGTAGGGTAGTTTAAGTTAGGTTAGGGTAGGTTAGAGTAGGATAGGGTAGGGTAGCGTAAGATAGTGTTGGGAAGGGTAGGTTAGGTTAGGTTAGGTTAGGTTAGGTGTGTCATGTTGCTGATCTGCCGAGTTCTCCAATAGCTAAGGTTTACTAAATAGAAAGATACATAAGTAGATCGATGGATAATTAGATAGGTAAATAGATAGATAGATAGATAGTTTGAGTTTGAAGTGTGTCATGTAGCTGATCTGCCGGCTTCCTCACCAGCAAAGGTTTAAAAGATAGATAGGTAGATGGACAGATAGATAGAGATACAGAGAGTGGGCGAGAGAGATATCTAATCCCAAATAAGGTTATACACATAAACCTGTTAATGAGAAATGCAAACACACAAACACAGACGGGCAGGCTCTCACCGGCGCACAAATTACACACACACACACACACACACAGGAGAGAGAGAGAGAGAGATATGGAAGGTGGGGCTAATGACTTTCAATCCCTCCCTCTCCTCCCTTTCCTCCCTCCTTCCCTTCCCTTCCCTCCCCTCCCCTCCCCTCCCCTTCCTTTCTCCGATGCCGTGTAGGTAAATCTAGTCTGATGATTATTACAGCGTCTTGGGCAAATATATGTTAATGTTATAATCACTGCCACAAAACTGAGGGAGGGGAGGTGAAATGAGAGGGGAAGAAAGAGGGAGAGGGGAGAGAGAGGGTAGAGAGAAAGGAAACTATGCTGAAGTTAAATCCAGCTACATCTCTCTCTCTCTCTCTCTCTCTCTCTCTCTCTCTCTCTCTCTCTCTCTCTCTCTCTCTCTCTCTCTCTCTCTCTCTCTCTCTCTCTCTCTTTCTTCCTTCCTTTCATCTCTTTCCCTTCCTTTCTTTTTTCCTTTTTCCTTCCTTTGCTTCCCTTTCCTTCTTTCTTATCTCTTCCCTTTCATCGGTGCATCCTTTCCCTTTCTCATTTCTCCATTCCCTCTTTCCTTTCTTATCTCTACTACATTTTCTTATCTTCTTTCCCTCCTTCCTATTTCCTCTCCGCTCTTCGTTCGGTTTCTCTCTTCCCTTTTCCTTCTCTCTCCTCTCATCTCTTTCCTTTTCTTTTACCTTTTCTTATTTCTCTCCTTTCCTCCCCTCTCTCCTATCCCCTCCTTCCATTATCCCTCTCCTCCCTCTCCCTTATTTCCTTTTACTCTCCTCTCCTCTTTTTCCCCTTTTTGGTTCCTCATCTTACTCTTTCATCATATCCTTTCCCTCCCTTTCCCCTTTCTCTTCGTTTTACGTTCCGTTCCCTCTCCTGCTTCCTCTCCCTCCTCACCCTTCTCTCCCCTCTCCCCGATGTCCACCATTATAACTTCTCTTCCCTCCCCTCTTCCCCTCCCTTCCTTCCCCTTCCGTCCCCTCCTGTCCCCTCAAATTATTCCCGTGGCTGTCGTGGGGATGGGCAGTGTCGCCGCGGCCAGAATAAATATTTCCATTTGTTTTCTGTAATTGAAGGCATTATTGATATCAAGGGAAAGGCAGGAAGCAGCTCAGGCGGAGGTTGTGGGCCTTTGAAGTATTGTTATCGTTATTGTTTTGTTGGTGGTACAAGGGTGGTGGTGATGGTGGTGGTGGTGGGTGACGTAATCGTGTATAATTTAGATGTAATTAGGTCTGGTTGTCTAGTTTATTGCTATGTATTATCTCTCTCTCTCTCTCTCTCTCTCTCTCTCTCTCTCTCTCTCTCTCTCTCTCTCTCTCTCTCTCTCTCTCTCTCTCTCTCTCTCTCTCTCTCTCTCTCTCTCTCTCAGTTAAACCCTCGATCTGAATTTTCAGAGACACGTGAACTCTGAGTATATTTTATTAATCTTATGAAAGTTTGCTGACCGGAGGAGGAGGGAAGCCATAAATTATTGGATTTTGTACACATCTACATTTTACGGATTATCATTAGTTCCCCATCATGATTATTATCATTACTGTTATTATTATTATTATTATTATTATTATTATTATTATTATTATTATTATTATTATTATTATTATTATTATTATTATTATTATTATTATTGTTTTACCACCACCACCACCACCACCAACAACAACAACAAAAGCAACAACTACTGTCATCATCATCGTTATCATCATCACCATCCTCCTCCTCCATCATCATCATCACCATTATCATCATCATCATCATTATAGCCATACTTAAAAACAATATTATGAAGAGTATGAATAAGAGAGAGAGAGAGAGAGAGGGAGACTGCAGCACTGGTCACTGTTTAGTCACATGGACATTGGCAGGCAGAGCAGTGGGCAGCATGCAGTGTGCCAGGCAGTCGTATTGCTTTTTCTCTCTCTCTCTCTCTCTCTCTCTCTCTCTCTCTCTCTCTCTCTCTCTCTCTCTCTCTCTCTTTACCTCCTTCCGTAATGCTCTCTTATCTTCCTCCTCCTCCTCCTCCTCTTCCTCCTCCTCCTCCTCCTTTTCTTCACTATTCTTTCGTTTTTAGTTTCTTCTTCCTCTCTGTTGTCTTTCTTACTTTCTTCTTTCTACTTTTCTTTTTCGTCTTTTCCATGTTTCTTTTTTCTAGTTTATTTTCTTGCTTTTTGTTCTTTGTTCTTGCTCCTGTTTTTGTTCTTGTTCTTTTTGCTGTTGTTATTCGTGTTCTTTTTTATTTTGTTTGTTCTTATTGTTATTTTTTTGTAGTCGTCGTCCTCTTGTTGTTGTTGTTGTTGTTGTTGTTGTTGTTGTTGTTGTTGTTGTTGTTGTTGTTGTTGTTGTTGTTGTTGTTGTTGTTGTTGTTGTTGTTGTTCTTCTTCTTCTTCTTCTTCTTCTTCTTCTTCTTCTTCTTCTTCTTCTTCTTCTTCTTCTTCTTCTTCTTCTTCTTCTTCTTCTTCTTCTTCTTCTTCTTCTTCTTCTTCTTCTTCTTCTTCTTCTTCTTCTTCTTCTTCTTCTTCTTCTTCTTCTTCTTCTTCTTCTTCTTCTTCTTCTTCTTCTTTCTTCTTCTTCTTCTTCTTCTTCTTCTTCTTCTTCTTCTTCTTCTTCTTCTTCTTCTTCTTCTTCTTCTTCTTCTTCTTCTTCTTCTTCTTCTTCTTCTTCTTCTTCTTCTTCTTCTTCTTCTTCTTCTTCTTCTTCTTCTTCTTCTTCTTCTTCTTCTTCTTCTTCTTCTTCTTCTTCTTCTTCTTCTTCTTCTTCTTCTTCTTCGTCTTCTTCTTCTTCTTCTTCTTCTTCTTCTTCTTCTTCTTCTTCTTCACCTCCTCCTCCTCCTCCTCCTCCTCCTCCTCCACATTAACACTCCCAAGGCTGTGATTATATTTATTCCCATCACGAACTCTCGACCTTGTGTGCCTCCTACTGTATCCCGAGAGAGAGAGAGAGAGAGAGAGAGTAGATCTAGGGTTAGTGAGGTCACTTTAGATATTGACCCAGAATCGAGAAGGAGGAGGAGGAGGAGGAGGAGGAGAATTAAGTTTGACATTCAGAGATTTTTATTTTTGTCGTGCTTCTCTTCGATCTGTTTGTCTGTTTGTTTTGTTTGTGTCAGTCTGTCTGTCTGTCTGTCTGTCTGTCTTTTTCAGTTGGGTCTACTGAATTGTCTCTCTCTCTCTCTCTCTCTCTCTCTCTCTCTCTCTCTCTCTCTCTCTCTCTCTCTCTCTCTCTCTCTCTCTCTCATATCCTCATCCTGATCGAGCGGTGTCTAGACGGGTACGTACGGTCTAAATTGCTCTATTGAGATAGGTGCTCCTCGCCCTTATAACTCCTCTTACAGGCGTGGAGAGGAGAAATTGAAGGAGAGTAGAGGAGAGAAGGAGGAAAGGAGGAACGGAGAGGTGGATTGGGTCAGAGAAGGGGTGATGGATGGAAAGAGGGAGAGAAGGACACAGAGAGAGAGACATAGGAATTATAGAAAAAGACAGGAGAGAGAGAAGAGAGGCAAGTAGGGACGGATGAAAACTAAGAGATCGAGTTTCCAGACGAAGGGAGAATGGGAAGGAAGAGGAACAGATAGATAGAGAGAGAGAGAGAGAGAGAGAAAGGAAACGGAAGGAAAGAGGAGAATGTGAGGGACAAAGAATAAATGAGGAATGGAGGGAGTGAGAAGAGATAAGGAGGAGAGGGGGAAAATGGAGGTAGGATGGAGGGAGAGAGGGTGCAAAAGATAAAGAGGAAAAAGGGGAATGGAGTAGGAGCAGAGAGACCGAGAGAGAGGAGATAAGGATGACAGGGGGAAATGGAGGAAGAAGGAACCGAGAAGAGGGAAAGAGATAATGAGGAAAGGGGAAGAAATAGCGTGATGGAAAAGAGAGAGGGAGTTAGGGAGGAATGAAAGAGAGCAAGGAACAGATGACAGAGTGGATGAGGAAGGGAGAGATAAGGAGAAAATAGAGGAATGGATAAAGGAGGAGCAGAAATAGGGGAGAGGGATGAAGAAGGAAGTGGGAGGATGAAGTAATGAAAAGCAGAGATAGAATTAGGAAGGAAAGAGAACAAGGAAAAGGAGGGCGAGAAGGGGAGAAATAGAGACGAAAGGGAGGATTGAATATAGGAGGAACAGAAAAATGGGTATGGGGTGAGGAGGAAAAGGGGGGATGAAGTATGGAAAGCAAAGATGGAGTTAGGAAGAAAGGAAATACAACAGGGAACGAAATGATTGGAAGCATAGTGGGAGTTAGGAAGGAAGGAAAGAATGAGAAAAGGGAACAAATGACAGAGTGGGTGGGTGGGTGAGGAGGTTAGGTCGGATCAGCTGATGGGACGAGGCACAGTGTAAACAAACAGTGACGCCAAGAAGCGAGGTCAGCAGTTGGTGATTTAAGGAGGGATGGGGGGAGGGAAAAGGGATGAGGGAGGGGGAAGAGGCGGAGGGTAGAAAAGGTCAAGGAACTATTATTGGCATGTATTAACTAACGTACTGATGGTTTCTTTGATGTTTTTTTCTTTCTTTTTTTTTTCTTTTTTTTTTGTATCTATAATTTTGAGGTTCCGATTTTGTTTGTGGTGTTTGATTTTGTTGTTGTTGTTTCCTTGTTTTTGATTTTTTGTTTTCTTGTCCCTTTTCCGTTTTTTTTGTTGTCTCCAGTCTTGTTCTTGTTTTTGTTCTTGTACGCCTCTTGCTTCCTCTACTTTTTTTCTCCTCTTGTAGTAATTGTGATTTGTCCTTTTTCCCCTCACTCTTTTTCTTCTTCTTTTTCTTCTTCTTCTTATTATTATTATTATTCTTATTATTATTATTATTTCTCGTCCATCTCCTCCTCCATGCCCTCCTCCTCCTCCTATTCCTCCTCCTCCTCCTATTTCTCCTCTTCCTCCTCCTTTCTACTTAATATGATCATCACCCACCCCCACCCACCCCCACCCACTCCCACCCACCCTGTTAATAACTTTTAAGCGTCATTTTTAACGTGGTTGTGTTTAAGTGTTACTTTTAATGTTTAAGGCGCGAACTGCTATCTCACGTCAGGTCCGGTGTACCGTTGCCTGCTTTCACAAGTTGATTGTAGTAGGTGAGATAACACAATAGCCTTTTAGTTGGCCGAGCGGTAGCCGTTATAAGCTCACTTTAGTTCACTTTAGTTCTCTCTCTCTCACATGGACAGTCAAAGATGTGAATAGCATTTTAACTATATTAACAGTATTACACAAAAGTTTACAGTTTGCGTGAGCGAGTCGCACGAAATCAGAGACAGCCACACCACAGGCCGCGGGGCAGCGGAGCACCGCTCGCCTGCCCGTCACCCGTCTTCTCTCTGGCTTCTCCGCGTTGTTCGCCCGTTTTATTTGCTTGTTGTTTGTCCGGAAGTGTGTGGGTTCCGGTTGATGACTGTTGATGAAAGTCATCATTTGCTGATCCTAGTGTCAGTTCATCATAGCTTCCCACGGCCAAAAGCACGACGTGTTGTTAAACATCCTGTTGCGCGACACCGACCGGGTGTCGCCACACGTACAGTCATACATTCACATGTACATTATAATATACACATTACATCGCTCGGTTCCCTGAGTCGCGACTAGTTAAACGAGGTCCTGTTATGGTTGCATTACAAAAAATATATACAAGTCAGAGTCCGCCTAACGATACAACATCGGGAAATGCCAATGATAATAAAAATAATCATGGAAGTAACAAGAAATGGGCAAAGTACATACAGGGCGAGGTAAACAGGACTAGAGTCGTGGACATGGAAGCTCAGTACAATTCCGAGAAAGCAAAATAATAGCTCGAAAAATTATTTACATGATACATCCTAGAAAAATTAAATTGACTAATCTGTCATTAGGATACATGGTAATGGAGCTATTTGGAATAGTAAAAAGAAAAAAGGAACAATCCTTGAAGAAGATCTGCTACACACTGAACCACACAAAACTGTCGCAGAGAAACACTCATCCGTTGCGTGACAATTAATTGCCAGTGTCGTTACCCTCGGCACGCCTTCGAGACGGGTGGGGCTTACAACAATAGATAAGGTTGTGTGAAAAGAGGTAATGTTATCCGCAGAGTCTCCTAATAGTTACAATGTGATAACAAGGACGAGTCTGGAGAACCTTAGATGCATCGGCAGTCAGCACCACTAACTGCTAATACTCCGTTTTTCAGGTCTACTGTACTATAAAAGAAAATCCTGTCACCAAGTTGTGAAATCACTGTTGTAACAAATCTCACTGAAATATATAACTCCAGCATAATTGATTAAAGTAATTCCAGCACTAATAAACATCAAATTAAAAAGACAAATTTCCACCTATCCCCCGATCGTAACGAACGTGGATGACTGACATCTGTGACGCCAAAAATAATTCCCGTAACGGGTAACAATTGTATGTCAAGCAAAGGGTAAGTAAGACTTGTCTGCTGACTTCCAAAGCTTACAGGTTACAATAAAAGTTAGGGACAGCATCTGCTCAAGTTCAGTTAAGTTTGTCATTGCAGAGAAAAAAGTCTGTTTTAAGCAGAAGCACATGAGGTTCAAGGTTAAAAAGTACCTATCCCTATGTTAGTCTACACCCTCGGTTATTACGGCTCCAATTAAATTAAGAAGACTGACTGCCTTGCATCAACTCAGCAATTAAAAGAAAATAGTGGGATAGAGTGAAAAGTTCAAATTTCCGTCCACCTATTTATCTGACTATTTCTGCCTAAACCACGGGTAAAAGAACACACCAAGGATTTTTTTATTTTTATTACCGCTGGTGACACCCAAAAAGGTTTAGGTCAGAGGGTTGAAGGCCCCCTTCCCCGACGAACGTGTCGACGGCAAAAGAAGCTTCAAAAAGGACCCAAAATTATTTTAAGTGCCATAAAAGTTGGCTGATAAAACCGTGTAGGTTGCCAGTGGGGCTGTAGTCAAGGGATACTGCACTCCTTCGAAGAGGAACTTTAAGGACAATCATGTACACAAGGAACTCTAGTAATAATCCAGCATTAGCTACAGAAATGGTTTCTCCATCTGTCCAGTTTCCTTGTTTAAAACACGAAATCAAATCAGTAGATAGCCTATAGGCGTCCACTGGCCTGTTAAAAAGGCCACTCGTTTGCACAGTGTCCACAGCAAAATTTACACCCTTTACGAGGCTGTGTTGCCCATCTTCCCCAAATGTTTCAAGAAAAAGTGACCGAAACGCATCATAATCCTTCCGTCCAGTGAACGCGCTCCTGTTTATGAGGGCCGTGCTCCCGTTCCCGGGATTGACCTTCGAGCGGCTGAGAGATATTTTATCTCCCGGATTTGACACGAATGAAATGTCCATGACAATCTCACTTTGAAACAAGAAGTCCCTGGCCGACTAATCTGCCTCCCTTGCTACCCTGCGAAAGGCCTAACTGCTGTTGCTGTTAGCGGGTGATTAGGGGCAGAAGCCATTGTGGGATTAGTAAGGTAAGTAAATACCTCTTGGTTGCTCATGCAGCGTAGAAGGAGGAGCAAGCACCCTTTGAAGACTGCTACACTCCTTACATGACAGTTACCGTTATCCTTGACGGCACTGTCATTTCTCTCTACCCACCCCTCATAGTCCTCGGTGAGAGCTTGTAACTTCGGGTCAGGTTTCTCTGCCATTAAAAAGAGTTACTAGTAAAATGAGGAGTAAAATGGTAAAAGAAAAAAAAATATCGCTGCAAAAATAATTAAAGTAATAATCATTCACCGCTAAGTATGTGCTCACTCCTCCCCGATGCTTTTAAAATGCATAATAAAAGGGGAAAAAGATAAATGAGTGAGGCTTAGCAAGACAAAACTTCTCCACTGTGCAACAAAACACACAAAAGAAAGGAGAAAATGAAATGAATGATTATACATAAAATGCGTAACAATGTTACTCAAGAGAAATATTAAACTTCTCCACTGTGCAATAAAATACACAAAATAAATAAATAAATAAATAAAACCCACACCCACACCCACCCCTACACACACACACACACACACACACACACACACACACACACACACACACAACCCCCTCCCCCCACACTTTTCCTTGCAAGTGGCGTCATCTAAGAAATGAGTCCCTTCAGAAAGTTCCTCCTCCTCCTCCTCCTCCTCCTTTCTTATCTCGTCGCCCAGTCTTCCGGCAGAGGATGCACCTGAGTTACCTGGGCGTCAGTTAGGCTGCTCCGGAACGCTTTACCTGACTCTGGGCGTGCGAAGTCGTGGGGTTCTTCGTGCGTTCCGTCCGTGTCATGAAGAGCGGAAAGCAGGCGGGCCGCGGAGGAACTGCTTTCAAGGGGAACGTGTGTTGTGTGTGTGTGTGTGTTTCCTTGTGTTGGTTTGGCTTGGTAATGCTGTGTGTGTCCTTTGTTACTGCACTTTTGTTGCTCTCTAGTTCTTGTTACCTTTTTCTTAGTTCCCTCGTATGTTGGTTTCTTTCGGTCTGCTGTGGGTCTTTTTTTTCTTCAGTTTTGGCTCTTCTTTCTCTTTGTTTCCTTTTGTCTGGTAACGCTAATTGAAACTACTATATATCTATTGGTTTGATTACTGTCGGGGTCTTAAAATCTATGTCGTTCGCACTTTTTTCAAGAGTATAAAATTAAACGAAGACAAATTCGAAGATGGGTCCTGTATTACGTCAGTTTTGGTGCTTCCTAGTTATTGTTTCCCTCCTCTTGGTAATGAATGATAACTGAAACCAACCATATATATGTTGATTGGAGGACTGTCGGTGTCTTAAAGCCTATTCCGTTCTCACTGTTCTCAAGAGGATAACGTTAATGAAAAGAACATGAAAAGTGTGCAAGGGGAATGCAAAGAAGGGTCGAAAAACGTCGCTAGTTCTTAGGTTAGTAGTTTTCAGTATGCCGTGGCTTCTTTGGTTCTTGAGTCATTTTCTCTTTGCGACTATTAAAACAAAGAATACTGTAAGGATTGGAAAAACGTTGGCGGTTTTGAGAGTAGCTGTTTCCAGATTGCCGTGGCTTCTTTGTTCCTTCAGTTATTCTCTTTGTAACTATGAAACACAAAGAAAGCCTGGACAGGAAAAGACCAATAAAACAACAAAACGATACAAGAGAGAAAAAAAAAGAAGATATAACGTATTCCTTTTTTTTTCTTTGCTTTCTTTTGTTGCTTTATACTTTTTTACATCAGAAACTTTATACTTTGTACGGCGAATTCCTGGTAGTAACAATAACAAAATATCGGTCAGCCAATCAGTCAATCAATTAGGGGTTAAACATAACACGAATAACATGCGTATCCTTCCTTAGACTTAAACTTTGCCCTAAATCAAACTTTTGAAAATTATAATGTTATGTTTCGAACCAGGGATTTCTAATTTTCACGGCAAGAAATTACCGGTCAGCCAATCAACCATCAGTGGGAAACCGCGTCAGGGCATACAAACTCTTTCCTAGATGGTTTTCCTGACTTGGGAGTATTTTTAACAGTAAAGGAATCAGTTCAAGGGCAAAAAATTAAGATTAAGACCCCCGCAAATAGTTCATAGAGTAGCCGAAGGAGTGTCAAAATCGGAGAGAGAGAGAGAGAGAGAGAGAGAGAGAGAGAGAGAGAGAGAGAGAGAGAGAGAGAGAGAGAGTCTTGATATTCCCCTCTTGAAAGCGTATAAGCAGTATAGGCGTGAGGAAAGACGGATAAAGGAAGGTTGTTCAGAGTTTACATCACGGAGGAAATACATGGATGGCGGTCACCTCAGTTTTAGTCCCGCCACGTCGCCAGCCACCGATCACTGCCCCGGGTAAAGAGGTCAGTGGTAAAAGTCCACTCCCGCTGCTCCACCAACGCCAATAAAGCCATGAATCTCCACCCACAAAGCGCTTTAGACCCCTTCAGCACAGCCACCACCACTACAATCACCTCCACCATCACCACCACTATTTTTTCATCCTTCTTCTCTCCCTTCTCCTCTTCCTTCTCCTTCTCATCTTCCTCCTTCTCTCCTCCTTTTCTCCTTCTCCCGCTCTCCTGCTCCTCCTTCTATCGCCACCAGCATCATCACCACCGCCACCACCATTACCACCATTATCAACACCACCACCACCACCACCACCACCACTATCGCCACCACTATCGCCACCACCATCACCACCATTATCACCACTATCGCCATCACTGCAACCACCACCACCACCACCACCACTACCAACAATATCATTCTTCTACCTCAAGAGCAAGAAGTAAGGCGGGACAAAGAGGAGAAGGATAAGAAGGAGGAAGAGAAGCGTAAAAAGGGGGAGAAAGAAAAAGATTTAAGAAGCAAAAGTAGGAGCAGAATATGATTAAGATGAGGAAGAAAAAAGAAGGAGGAGAAGGAGGAAGAACAGAATTAGCAGATATAAAGCAAAGCCAAAGGAAGAATTAGTGATGAAAGAAGCAAAACCAGAACCCGAATGATATAAAGCAGAAATGAGGAAGAAAAAGACGAAGCAGCAGCAGGAGGAGGAGGAGGAGGAGGAAGAGGAGGAGGAATATATATAATTAGCATCAGCAGAAGAAAAAAAGAGGAGGAGGAGGAGAAGAGGGCGAGGCAAGGAGAGCCAAGAGCCGCAGCATCCCTACAAGGTGTTCATCTCCCGCCGTCTTCTCTCGCCTTACCTGAAGCCCTTCCTACCTGCCTGCCTACCTGCCATCGCTCTCTCTCTCTCTCTCGTCCTCTCATCAGCGTCTCGCCCCAGGGTGCAGGCAACTTCTCTACCACCCCGGGAGCTTGCGGCAGTCACACACACACACACACACACACACACACACACACACACACACACACACACACACACACACACACTCAAGGGGGGTGGGATGGAAGGGATGTTTGTGTGTTTGTGAGTGTGGAGGGGATAGATAATGCTTTTCCCCCCGTTGGCTTTGTTTGTTTGTTTGTTTATGTGTGTGTGTGTTGTGTGTGTGTGTGTGTGTGTGTGTGTGTGTGTGTGTGTGTGTGTGTGTGTGTGTGTCCCTCTTTCCCCATACATAAGTTTTTTGTTTACATTAATATATTTTTTGTCCTCTCTCCCTCCCTTCTGATTATATATTTTTTTCCCGACGTTTAAACGGAATATTTATC
>NC_066511.1:15858444-15935944 GCF_024679095.1 Eriocheir sinensis
GTAGGAAGAGATGTGAAAGCATTTAATGTAAAAAGCACGATGTCATGACATATTGAAAACCTGTAACTAGTACTGGTTAAATGATTTAGATTAGGACTACTACTACTACAACTACTACTACTACTACTACTACTACTACTACTACTACTACTACTACTACTACTACTGATCATATTATGCCAGCTTAATGAAAAACGACCTAAGCGATCCCATCTCTTTACGATGGAAGAGGCGCTTACGAGGACATATGATTCAGGTTTTCAGGTACATGAAGAAGTTTAATAACGTTGATCACTTCTTTGAATTGCAAACCAACACAACAGTTGGAAATAATGGTCTGCCCATTCAAGCGAGGCGAAATAATAGACATTTTTATTTTTTTCCCTCAAATCGAGTCATCCGTCATTGAAATAACTTTCCTAGTAGTCAGTGCGAAAACCATCAACTCCTTTAAAAATCGCATCGACCGTTACTTTGTTGCGTGAGCAGTGAGCTGACTTTCGAAGTGCTTTCATCTGCTCAACAGGCACTAAGTGACTGTCGAGGAGATCAATTTACAAGAGTAAGCACTCTCGTAATGAGCCGGTAGGGTTTATGTTACCTGTATTTCCATGTTTCTCCGTATTTTTTTTTTTTAACGTCGCGGGCTATTGCGCCGGTAGGCTTCTTCCCGGTGGGGCCTGATGGTCGGCCCAGCCCGTTCTTGCACAGGCGAGTGTTTATAGTGGCGCCATCTTGCATTGGCTCATGCTGCCCTCCCGGAGCTCATCTTTAATCCAAGAATCTAGAGTCCGGGTTGATAGGTGGTCTTCTGGACAGCATGTGGGTAGTTTTAAGCCACTCGGCGGCGGCTGAAAAATCCCAGCTTGGTGGCACCGGGCGGGGATTGAACTCGCGTCCTCCTGAACGCGGCGCCGTCACTCTGTCGACTCAGCCACCGCCTACCCTATTCTATACTTATCATCACTATTTTCATTATCAATTCCGGTTCTCTAACGGCTCAATACTACTAATCCATCCAAGACAACCATCAATAATACTCCGTCGTACACATCTCACGGGTGTTGTGATGATCAGCGTCCAGAGAAACGTCGAGTGTGTGGCGCGAGGAAAAAAGTGTGAGGTAAAGCAGACGTGATTGGCCGCGGGACGTGTTGGAAGCGAGGCCGGCTGGCTTAACGGGGCTTGGGGGGGGGAGAGAGAGAGAGATGACCGGACGCCCTGTTCATCTCCGGTGCTGCCCATCGTGACCCCGGACCCGTTCATTACGATAAGCGACGCCTGATTTCCTCCTTCTCTCTCTCTCTCTCTCATTTGTCTTTGTTTTGCCTTTTTTTTTATCAACTTATATTTTTTTTTTTGTGCTTTTGTTGCTTCCTCCTTTTCCTTTATTTTTCTTTTTTGTTGTTCAGTTCTGTCATTTATATTTCTTCTCTTTCTCTTTTTCATTCTCTTTCTCTCGCTGTGTCTTCTTTTTCTTTTATAAACTTTTCGTATTGCTTGTTGCTTCTTCCTTTTCCTTTTCCTTTGTTGTTTAGTTGTATCTCTTTTTCTTCACTCGCTTTTCCTTTTTTTTCTCTCTCCTTGGTGATTCACGACTCGCCCGCCTTGTATCTTTCTTATTTCTCTGCCCCCTCCCTCCATCTCCCTCTTTTCCTCTCCCTCTCCCTCCTTCTCTTCAATACCTTCTTCTCTCCCTTCTTCTTTTTTGATAAATTATTTCTTCTTTATTTGTCTTCCATTTCTGTATATTGACTTCCTCCTCATCCTCTTATTCCTTCTCTTCTTCCTCCTTTTTTTTCTCCTCTTTCTTTCTTTCTTTCCTTCTCCTCTTTCTTTCTTTCTCCTTTCTTTCTTTCTTTCTTTCCTGCCTGCCTGCCTGCATTTCTTTCTCTTATCTAGCGAAGGATTAATGGACTGTATGTGTGTGTGTGTGTGTGTGTGTGTGTGTGTGTGTGTGTGTGTGTGTGTGTGTGTGTGTGTGTGTGTGCGTGTGAGAGAGCTCCTTTTGACCTATTGTTGACACGCTCCCAGATCTCTACATCAATCTATCCACTCTTCCACTAAAACGTCCCTGCTTATTTTAACTTTTTTTCGCTATCATCATCGACGCAAACTTTGTTCCATTTATCCGCTCCCCAATTTGCGAGCCTCTTTTTGCTTGGCTCCTTGAACCCTGAATAATGTTTGTCATTCTTCGCGTGGACGGAAAAATACGCATTCTCCTCTGCCGTTACGGAACTAAGCGGCATTCTCCATGTGAGGCATAAATCTGTATGTATCTTTGGCAGTAATTTTCTCTTGCGCTTCATACAATAAGACCAAATACTCCTCTTAATAAATATATGGCTTGAAGGTTTGAATTCAATATAAAGCACACTTCATCCTTTTTACTCTTTACTTGGCAAGGCATATTACTCAAAGCATGATTACTAAGAGGATTAATAGGGGAAATACATAATAAAAAAGTGGTTTAATAGATGGGCAGTACTTTTCTCTTGCGCTTCATATAATAAGACCAAATACTCCTCTTAATCAATATATGGCTTGAAGGTTTGAATTCTATATATGGTACACTTGATCCTTTTTACTCTACTTGGCAAGGCATATTACTCAAAGCATGATTACTAAGAGGATTATTATTATTTTTTTTTTTATACGTTGTTGCCTATTGCGCCGGTAGGCATCTTCCCGGTGGGGCCTGATGGTCGGCCCAAGGCTTCTTCTAGGTGGGGCCTGATGGTCGGCCCAGCCCGTTCTGGCGCAGGCGAGTGTTTATAGTGGCGCCATCTTGCATTAATAGGGGGAATACATATAATAAAAAAAGTGGTTTAATAGATGGGCAGATATAGGTTGAATCGTTTTAGGAATCATATGTAGATAGTGGATTATTATGTGGAAATAGAATATTGTTATGAATACAGTTAACTGACGTCTAGGGGTTGATTTGTGTTGAAAATATAGCTAACTGTGACATAACATAATTGTAAGGCTAAGGGAAAGTAAATGGTAATTTTACTTATTATTAAAACTTAACCTAATAAGACAAATAATGACTTGACATCAGAAGAGAACATGACAAAATAGGCGATGCTGTAATGACAAAAGTGGTTTGGATCACTGAAGTGCTTAGTTAGAGTTACAATTATAAATGAGGAACCAAGTATGAGAATTACCATTGAGGAACCAAATATGAATTACAATTGTGGAACGAAATATTGGTTCACTGAGGTGTTTAGTTGAGAGTTAGAAATTACACACAAGGAACAAATATATATACACGTGAGAATGAGTATGTGGATAGATGTGTGTATGTAAGTGTGTGTGTGTATCAGACCCCTTGGTGAATCCTGGTTAGCTCACAAGTGATGAGTCCTTGCGTCCTCAGGAGAGTGAGCTACCTCGGATGAGACTGCCGGGGTTAGCAGTTGGAGGTATATTTATAACCTCGGCGGGCGAGACGGCCCGCGAAGTGTGAGGCTTAGTGACATTCAATTGAATGATGGGTGAAGCTTCGATGTGGAGTCACGAGTCCTCGAGTGAATGCGCTGGTGTTGCTGGAGCTTCGAGGATTTGTGCGTGAGTTGGTTATTGGTGAAGTGGTGATGTTTGATGGCGCGCTTCGAGGCTCGAGTTAGACGAGGGTACCATAACAATATAGATAAGTAGATAGACCAGTAGATAATAGTAGTAATTGTAGTAGTAGAAGTAGTAGTAGTAGTAGTAGTAGTAGTAGTAGTAGTATGCGCTTTAGTAGCAAACACATAAACGTTCATAGCTAATACACAACACAACATGAACCCAAACTTCTCACGCCATTACCACCCGTCCTAAAGGCAATCACAAAACGATCACCATGAAGCTGCCACACCTTACGACCCCGATGCCGCCCAGATACTACCGAATACTACTGTTAATACCCCGGAATACCACTAAATACCCCCTGAATACTATCCGATACCCTCTTAGCTCCCCGAGATGGCCCAGCGCTGGTGCGGAAAAGGGGTTCGAGTATATACAGAGGGTCGCTAAGAGTGGTCCCGGAAAGTGGAGGTGTGGGATTACTTTATGCAGGACCCAGGCGGTGTTTTGGCAAGTGATAATCTATACGCTAAGGACACAAAGGGTTTTAGTGGCGGAGACGAGGAGGAGGAGGAGGAGGAGGAGGAGGAAGCGAGCGAGCCAGCCAGATATTTTGCCTGCAATGTTTTCCCGTTTTTTTTTTCTTCTCGCGGGTTATAGTAGTGGTGGGTTTTAAAATACGTGGGACATTGGCTTTTTTTCTTTTTTGGGGTTGGGGGTGTAGCAAGTCTTGTTTTTATTTTAGGGTTGAAATTGTTGTGTCGATATGGATTTCAGTCCGAAGAGTACATATCGTCACCCTCATAAAACAATCGCCTACGTCATTTTTCAGCGATTTCCAGGTTTTTGTCTACATCATTTTTTTAACACGTGACACCCGTTTTTGTAGAGTTGCTTTCGTCATTCAGGGTTTGAGTGTTCTAGAATTGGCCTTTTCATTTCTGCCTAAATCTTAAGCCAAATGAGATAATGACAGTTCTTTTCCTATTTCCTGTAGAGTAGAAAATAATTACTTAGGCGGTTTGTTTACGGAGGTGACGATATTTTTCTTGCATTTTTATTCTCGTGTTTCAGCGGTGAATTTTGGAATGCGGGGAACGTCTACTATATTTTTTGTTTGGTAGGTAATCTAGTGTTTGTTTTACGAGGAAGAAGTTGTAGTGGAATGGGTTTTGGCGATAAAGGGACAAATTTCTCTTACAATGGGTTCTGTGTCATGGTTTGGTGTTTGGTTTTATGACACGTGGAAGATTTGCTATTTTATTTTTATTTTTTGGTGTTAGATAGCGAGTATATTTATCTTACAATGTTTTCTTTATTTTAAGGTATAATTTTGGCTTTTATAATACATGGAACATTTACCAGTTTTTCTTTTGGCTGTAATGTATTGTTGTGTTGATTTTACGGGTGAAGTTGCTGTGTCGATATGTGTTTTGAGTGTGATGAGTGCATATTTTACCTACAATGTTTTCTTTCTCTTAAGGTTTAGTGTTGGATTTTATAATACGTGGAACATTTACTAGTTTTTCTTTTAGCTGTAAGGTGTTGTTGTGTTTATTTTACGGGTGAAGTTGCTGTGGCGATATGGATTTAAGTCTGAAGAGTACATAATTTTTCTGCAATGTTTTCTTTCTCTCGTGGTTGAGTGTTGGCTTTCAAAATACGTGGAACAGTTACTATTATTTGGGATTGTTTTATTTTTTTGTTTCTTTTATGGGGGGACAAAGTTATATCGAAATGGGTCTTGGTGTTAAAGGTACATACTTTGCCTGGAACGTTTTCTGTCTCACGTTTTAGTGTTCGATTTTAAAGTACGTGGAAGACCGTTTTTTTAGGTAGTTTTTGTTTCTGTTATTGGGGGAAAGTTATATCGATGGGTCAAGGTGTTAAGGTACACATTTTACCGCGAAGTTGTTTTTTTTGTTGTTGTTTTTTTGTTGTTTTTTGTTTAGTGGTGCATTGGATATTATACCAGATGCTTTTTTGTCCCTTTAGTTAGTCAAGTATTTCTTTTAGACGGAAACAAGGGGATCGAAGTGGTTTTTAGTTTAAAGAGTGCACATTATGCTTACAAGATTTTCTCTATCTTGGTTTAGCGGTGGGTATTATACTATACTCAATCGTTTTTTTTCTTTTATCTACTCAAACTTCTTTTATCTTCCTCAAACTATATTAGTCTTCCTCAAACTATATTTGTCTTCCTCAAACTATATTTAGGTCTTCCTCAAACTATATTTTGTCTTCCTCAAACTATATTTAGCATTAGTTAGACCTCATCTTGACTATGCGGTTCAGTTCTGGTCACCTTACTACAGAATGGATATCAAAATGTTAGAATCGGTGCAGAGGAGGATGACTAAGATGATTCAGGGGTTGAGAAACTTGCCATACGAGGAAAGACTCAAACAGTTAAACTTGCATTTTCTAGAAAGGCGAAGGGTGCATGGAGACATGATCGAGGTTTATAAATGGATGAAGGGCTTTAATAAGGGAGACATTCATAAGGTTTTGTTGGTAAGAGAACCGGGTAGGACACGAAGTAATGGGTTTAAACTGGATAAATTCAGATTCAACAGGGACATAGGCAAAAATTGGTTTACTAACAGGGTGGTGGATGAGTGAAATGGGCTTAGCAATCATGTGGTGAGTGCCAATACAATTGTCACATTCAAAAATAGACTTGATAAATTCATGGACAGCGATATTAGGTGGGGATAGATACACGGGAGCTTAGGGTCAAAGGAGCTGCCTAGTACAGGCCTACCGGCCTCTTGTAGACTCCTGCGTTCTTATGTTCTTATGTTCTTATGTACTCATATACTATTAAAAGAAATATCAACACTACCAATATGGTTCTTAGCGTGAAGACGAAAAAACAAACAAACATCAATCACCTGTTATCGATATCTCCATATATACGGCCACACAACAGACAGGCAGGCAATCTTACCAACCCTCCCAGAGCACTGCAAACACCATCAATCACTTACCAAACCAAGGAACCTCACCCAAACCACGCACTACTTTGATCGTCCGTACTCATGCATACCCTGACAGCCACGGCACGTTGGTCGGCGCGCGGCACCACACAAACAACAACAGAGGCCGAGGGTTAGCGAAGAATACAGCGTTTAGGCCGGATGAGAGTGTCTTGAAGGGGCTGTTTGGTGGTGAATGGTGGGCGTGAGTGATGGAGGCCAGGGAGGATGATGAGTGGACTACAGGTGATGGATGGCTGACGGCAGGGAGGGAGGGAGAGGGAGGGGGTGGGAGAGAGAGGGAGATGGGATGGGAGAGGGAGAAGGAGGGAAAAGGAGTAGGAGGGAGGGGACTGGAAAGGGAGATTGATTGATAGATAGGTATATAGATATAGTTAGATAGGTATACATATATAGATAGATAGATAGATTGATAAATAAATATAGATAAGTAGAAAAATAAAGATCGACATAGATGAAGGATAAACAGAAAGATGGATAAAGATAGATATATAGATAGATAAATAGATATAGATGTATGGATAGACAGATGGATAGGTAGATAGATAGGCATGTAGATAGTGAGATAGATAGATATATAAATATGTAGATAAATAGATAGATAGATTAATAAATAGATGCAGGAGAGAGAGAGAGAGAGAGAGAGACTCGTTGACGTCATCACTTATGGGCCAATCAATGCTGGAGATTTTTTTTAGTATCCGTTTTCCTTTGTTTTCGAGATAATGATTTTTTTCACGCTTTTTAAAACTTTTTTCCATTATTATTTTTGTTCATTTATTTCGACAAAGTTTAATTAACTGATGGCTTTGCTGCAAGGTTTTATTTTTGCTTCTGTTTATTTATTCTTTTTTTTTATTATTCTGCTTTAGATAATTTTGTATAGAACATGTTAACGTAATTTCAACTATTTCCCAAGTTTGCAAATCAGAAAATCTATTATGATGTAAACGATATACAAATAGTTCATTAGTCTTTTTCATTTTTTTTCTTTTTCGAATATTGTCCAGATTTACACTGATATATATTTGTTTTTCATTGATCTAAACATACTTCTTTTATTTTCTTGATAACTATTTTCATGTCTATTGTTTTCCTTATTTACATTTTCATCCCTGTCTTTAAGTTTTTTATATCAATTTTCATGTATTTTCTTTTCTTTATAATTATATACTTTCATGTTTGTCTTCTGTTCTTTTTATATATTTTCTTGTCTTATTTTCATTTACATATATTTTCATGTCTTTTAATTTTCTTTATATATAATTTCATGTCTGCGCGTCTTTTTGGAATTCATGCTAATTATAGAATTGTATCTTAACCACTTGATTGCTCATTTACATACATCTGCCAGGATAACGTTTGTATTTATTATCATTTAGCATTAAGTACTTCCCACACGCGGCCGCCAACTTATTAACTCCATATCTATTTATTTGTTTGTTTGCGTATGTGCGTGCGTATGTGCGTGTGGGTGTTTGTGTTTACTCGCGCGGTGATTGGTGTGGCTCGGCATTATTGGGAAGGGGGGAGGGGTGGGGAGGGTAGGGAAGGGGAAGGGGAGGGGGAGGGAGGAAGGGATGAAGGAGAGGAGGGGGAAGAGGAGGGGGAGAGAAGAGGGAGGGAGGGAGGAAGGGATCGGAAAAAGGGAGGGAAAGGCGGAAGGGGGGAGGGAGAGATGGAAAGGGGAAGGGAGGAGAGGAGAGATAGGGAGAGGAGAAGATGGGAACGAAAGGGGAAGGAAAGGAAGGGAAGGGAGAGAAAGGAAGGGGAGGGAAGGGAGGAGAGTGAAGAGAGGGGAAGAGGAGGAAAGGTAAGGGGTGAGGAGGGGAGGGAAGGAATGAGCGAGCGAGAGGAGGGAAGGGGAAGGCAGGAAGGGGTTGGTCTGGGTCTGGGTTGTGTGTAGGGAGGCAACAACCAACCAATGGGCGGCCAGAGATTATCGAAACATTAGCTGCGATAGTGCGGGGTTCACTAATGGGCTCGTATTGTGCGCCCTCCTCCTCCTCTTCCTCTTCCTCCTCTTCCTCTTCCTTCTCCTTTGCTGTCCCTCTTCCTCCTTCCTGTTCCTTGTTCTCGTCCTCCTCTTCCTCTTCCTTCTCCTTTGCTGTCCTTCTTCCTCCTCCTTGACTGTTTCCGCATACGCTTCCTGTTCCTTGTTTCTCGTCTTCTACCTCCTCCTCCTCCTCTTCCTCTTCCTTCTCCTTTGCTGTCCCTCTTCCTCCTCCTTGACTGTTTCCGCCTACGCTTCCTGTTCCTTGTTTCTCGTCTTCTCCTACCTCCTCCTCCTCCTCTTCCTCTTCCTTCTCCTTTGCTGTCCCTCTTCCTCCTCCTTGACTGTTTCCGCATACGCTTCCTGTTCCTTGTTTCTCGTCTTCTCCTACCTCCTCCTCCTCCGCGTTCTCTTCCTCCTCCTCCTCCTCCTCTTCTTCGTCTTTCGTCAATTTCGTAGTTTTCCTTCTCCGTTTTTCTTTGTTTTCTTTTTGACGTTTCATTTCTGGTCTTTCGTTTCGCTTCCGGGTTAACGTCGATCTCTTCGCCCTTAATTAATCTTCTCCATTTCTTCATCTTCTTCCTGCTTCTCCTCCTCCTCTTCTTTCTCTGGATGTTCCGTTCCCTCTGTTCTTTTTCTTCATTTTCCTTTCTCTTTCCTCTTATTCTTCCTCTTCGTTTTCTCCTTCGTTATTTTCTTACTTTCTTCTCTCTCCTCGTCTGGGTTTTATTTCCTCCTCCTTCCTCTTCCTTGCAAACTCTTCTTTAAATCCTCCTCCCTCTTCCTCGTCGTCCTCTTCCTTCTCCTCTTCCTCCTCTCTCTTCTGAAATCTCTACCTCTTTGTTGTTTCCTCACTTCACGGTCCTCCTCCTCCTCCTCCTCCTCCTCCTCCTCCAGTTAGGTCTCTTGTTCTTCCCCTCCCAAGTCTGAAATCTCTTCCTCCTTGTTGTTTCCTCACTTCGCGGTCCTCCTCCTCTTCCCCTCCTCCTCCTCCCCCTCCTCCTGTTCTTCTTCCCTCGTCTTCCATGCAGGGGAGTTAGGAGTTTTGGTCTGGCCGCCTCTGAGCTACGGGTATCGAGTATTGCCCCGCCGCGCCCGCCGCCGATCCATACCAGATTATTGGTAATGCCATCCCGCCCCACCCTGAGGAGGAGGAGGAGGAGGAGGAGGAGGAGGAGGAGGAGGAGGAAAATGGTGTCAAGAGAGTAGAATAACCAAGAGAAGGAGGAGAAGGATTCGGAGGAGGAGGAGAAGGTGGTAAGGGAGGAGGAGAAGGATGTCAAAGAGAGTAGAATAACCAAGAGAAGGAGGAGAAGGATTCGGAGGAGGAGGAGAAGGTGGTAAGGGAGGAGGAGAAGGATGTCAAGAGAGTAGAATAACCAAGAGAAGGAAGAGAAGGATTCGGAGGAGGAGGAGAAGGTGGTAAGGGAGGAGGAGAAGGATGTCAAAGAGAGTAGAATAACCAAGAGAAGGAAGAGAAGGATTTGGAGGAGGAGGAGAAGGTGGTAAGGGAGGAGGAGAAGGATGTCAAAGAGAGTAGAATAACCAAGAGAAGGAGGAGAAGGATTTGGAGGAGGAGGAGGAGGAGTAGGAGGAGGAGGAATTAGATTTGTGATGGGAAGGGAAGGAAAGTTTGGGTGGCGTAAAAAATAGTGTGTGTGTGTGTGTGTGTGTGTGTGTGTGTGTGTGTGTGTGTGTTTGCTTTGTCTTTTACCAAGTTTCTCTCTCTCTCTCTCTCTCTCTCTCTCTCTCTCTCTCTCTCTCTCTCTCTCTCTCTCTCTCTCTCTCTCTCTCTCTCTCCCCATTACTCGCCCGTCCATCATGGCTCACTTGTTCGGAACGGTCCATATGAAGCCTCGTTTCGGGGATTCATTTCGAAACTCGCGTTGTGTTTCCTCCCTGACGGACGAGGAGTGTTCTTGCTGCGTCTGTGTTGCGGTTTTATGGTACACTGAGTTGCGGTTTGTGACACAGTTGCGGTTTTGGGGACACTGAGTTACGGATTTTTTGGCACATTGAGTCGCGGTTTTCGGTACCGAGTTGCGTTGCTTGTCAATGAGCTGCGTTTTTTTTGGCAATTGAGTCGCGGTTTTCGGTACCGAGTTGCGTTGCTTGTCAATGAGCTGCGTTTTTTTTGGCAATTGAGTCGCGGTTTTCGGTACCGAGTTGCGTTGCTTGTCAATGAGCTGCGTTTTTTTTGGCAATTGAGTCGCGGTTTTGGGCACACTTTAGTTGCGGATTTAGGTACCGTATACTGTGTTGCGGTTCTTGGGGACAGTTTGGCAGAGTTTGTATTGAGTACTTTTCCATTGTATCCTTATTTTCTGTTTCCACTATTCGCTGTTCTTATGTGCTGCTGACATCCACTAATTTGATGTATGTTGTTCTATTTCCTCGGGAGTTCTTAAGTCACTCCAACTGATGTATTTGTAAGTGTTGAAGTCGACGCTTTTTCACTCTTACTATGTCGACGTTTTGGTAATCGTTTCAGTGGCTAGGGAGATAAAAAAATACCCTATAGTGACATTATTTCCTGCTTCTCGTCGCTTATTCTTCCCACCGGCTCCACACCCTGCTAATGGCTCAAGCTTCTGTTGATTTCGTCGTTAACAGGTCGCATGCCGATGAATTTTAACCACTGTACTGCGGTCGAAATTAGTCAGTCAGCTGTCGAAGAGATTTGAGCGAGGTTAGGTAAGGTCAGTAGGCACGGATATGTTGGGATTACTCACAAGGTCAATGGTTTGTGATCCGAGATTGTATATATTTCTACTTTTTCACTTGCATTTGTTTATTCTGTTCGTGTTAATACTCTCTTCTTTGAATAATCCTTTGGGGGGGTCTCTATCGGTCGTTTACACACACACACACACACACACACACACACACACAGCTTAACCCTTCCTTTCGTCACTTTGCATGCATGTTTTTGGTAATCTTTTAATCACTTTAGTTTTGTCTTTCTATCTATCTATCTATCACCCTACCTGTATGCTCTATATCTCTCCCCCGCTCCCTCTCTCTTTCCCTCTCTCCCCCTCTCCCTCTCTCCCCCTCTCCCTCTATCCCTTCCTCCCTCCCCTCCTAAGGATCACGCCAACACAACACCGTCCTTCCCTGCCCTTCCTGACCGTCGTGGTGGAGTGGCGGTCGTTGTGCTGATTTGCTTATTGGACTCGAGAGGATCTGCCGGACGCTGGACTGGTTAAGGGGACTGGGTAAGGGTGTTGAGTGCCGGGCTGACCTTGATCCTTGCATGCCGGAGGGGAGCGCTGAGTCTGCCCTCCTTGCTGCTGGTATGTGGTGGTGGTGGTGGTGGTTGCTCTGAGTCTTAGCCGGCATGATGGTGGTGTGGATGGAAGGGCAAATGTTGGGTAGTGTTGCTTGGGGAGGACTATTAAAGTGTGTTTAATTGTTGGTCCTTGCTTTCTTCTACCTGTAAGCCGCGTGTGTCTCTGGATTTTACGATGTGTGAGTTTCTGTAATGTATCTTTCTGTATGTGTCTTGTATTATCTTGTTTTGGATGGATTTTGTGTCTTTCTCTGTCAGATATAGTGTCTTCTTCTGCATCTTCATTCCTCGTATAGAACTTGGTTTGTTAGTGGTGCAGGAGAGGTATATAATAAAACACAGATAACTGAAAAAACCAACACAAACTCCACGACTGAAAAGGGGAGTGAAAGGCAGGATCAGGTAGTCTTCGCGTTATCAGTAGAGCCTCGAGTAAAAGGGTGATGAAGCGAGTGAAGAGGAGGAGGAGGAGGAGGAAGAGGAGGAGGAAGAGGAGGAGGAGGAGGAGGAGGAAGAAGATTACACGGTGTTCAGGTGTCATTGCCGGCAAACACAACACTAACACCTGCCTTTACTGGCGAGGGGAGAGAGAGAGAGAGAGAGAGAGAGAGAGAGAGAGAGAGAGAGAGAGAGAGAGAGAGAGAGAGAGAGAGAGAGAGAGAGAGAGAGAGAGAGAGAGAGAGACCATAAACCAGGTTCTTTTTGAGGTTTTATAAGAGCTTAGAGAAACGTTTTGGCAGATGAGTTAAGAATGGCAAGACAGGAAAGGGAGGAAAGGAAAAGAAAGAAAGGGGAAGGAGAGGAAAAAGAGGGGTAGGAGGGGAAAAGAGGGGAGGGAAGAGGAAAAAGAGGGGAAGGAGCGGAAAGGAGAGGAAAAAGAGGGGTAGGAGGGAAAGAGGGAGAGGGAGAGGAAAAAGAGGGGAAGGAGCGAGAGAGAGAGAGAGAGAAGATTTGCCGGAGTTAAGCCAAAGCCACAAACGAGATCCTCCTCTGTTTTCAAGAACGGGATTTCGTATTTTTATCTTTCTCGCTTTCTTGAATGAGTAGCGGCTCTGAGGCGCCTTAAAAACGACCTTAAGAAGAGAGAGAGAGAGAGAGAGAGAGAGAGAGAGAGAGAGAGAGAGAGAGAGAGAGAGAGAGAGAGAGAGAGAGAGAGAGAGAGAGAGATTTTGCACTTCCTTACCTTAAAAGGCCTGTATTAATATAAGTGTGTGTGAGGGGGGACTGTGTGTGTGTGTGTGTGTGTGTGTGTGTGTGTGTGTGTGTGTGTGTTCTTGTCTGTTTGTTGAACTCGAATTTCTTTCTCTTCTCTCCCTTCGTTCCTATTTTTTTTCTTTTTTATGCCTATATTTCTCTTTCTACAGATATATATTTTTGTTCATGTATATAAATGATTTCTCTTTTTTTTTTCAGGTAAGCGTGAAAAGCAGTGAAGAACAACATTATAGTGTGAGTGTTCCCCTTGTGTGTGTGTGTGTGTGTGTGTGTGTGTGTGTGTGTGCGCGAGCGAGTATGAGGGTGGAAGATGATCGTTGTTAATGAGGATGGAGATGAAAAAAAAGTTGAATTATTAAGAAAAGGGAACAGGAGGAGGAGGAGGAGGAGGAGGAGGTATTAGTTAGGTAAAAGTTTGTAGCATATTAGTGATAAATATTCTCAAGGTAAGGAGGGTAGATTCTTATTGGAGCTTTTAACGTATTTTTGAAGCGCCAAGTTGAAGGTTATGAGTAGCGTTAGCAGGAAATATATAATGGTGAAAGAAGGAAGAGGAGAAAGAGCATGAAGGAGATGGATTAGAGGAAAGTGGAAGCAAGAAATAGATAAGGAAGGAAGAAGAGAAAAGGTTGAAGAAGGAAGAGGAAGAAATGCATGAAGAAGATAATCGGGTTGGCAGGAAAAAAAACACGGTTAAAGAAGGAAGAGAAGGTGGAAAAGAAGATGGAAAAGAGAAAAAGTTGAAGAAGAAAAAATATTAAAGAAGGAAGAGGAAAAAAGGCATGAAGAAGGTAATAGCGTTAGCAGGGGAAAAAAAAAGCGGTTAAAGAAGGAAGAGAAGGAGGAGTATGAAGAAGATGGGAAAGAGAAAAAGTGGAGGAAGAAAAAATATTAAAGAAGGTTGAGGAAGCAAGGTTAAAGAAGGAAGAGGAGGGAGAACATGAAAAAAGATGGAGTAGAGGAGAAGTGGAAGAAAAAATGATTAAAGAAAGAAGAGGAGGAGAAAAGGTTAAAGAAGGAAGAGGAAGAAGACGGAGAAAAAGAGTGGAAGGAAAAAAATGGTAAAAGAAGGAATGAAAGAATGATCAAATAAGGAAGAGCAGGAAGGCATGAAGAAAATGAAGAAGAGGAAAAGTGAAAAAATAAAATAAAAAAGGAAGACGAGGAAGAGCTTGAAGAAGATGGAGAGGAGGAAAAAAGAGAGAAAATGAGAATTCAAAAGAGGACCATATAAGGAGGTGAAGGACGCAAGGAAGAGAGAGCGATGAAGACGGAAGAGAAAAGAAGAAAAAGAGTAAAGCATAAAGAAAAATATGGAAATTAAAAAGAGAAAGAAGAAAAAGGAGAAAAGTAAAAACACACAAACGGAGAATTAAGAGAAAATCGCAGTGGAGTGCAATACAGACAGAGAAAACGTAGGAGAAAAGGGAAATAAGTGATATAAAAAACTAAGATAGAAGAAGGAGAAGGAAAAAACAGTGGAAATAAATGAAAGACGGTTAAACAGAAAGAGAAAAGGCGAAAAAGTAAACAAAACAAACAAACGAACAAAAAGACGCAAAATAAGAAAAAAAATAATGAGGAAGACGTAGTGAAGAGTAATGAAGATGGATGAAGAGAAAAAAAACGCAAAAAATAGGAAAATGAGGAGAAAGGCGAATAGAATGGACGAGAAAAAGGAAAAAGGAAAAAGTGAAACAAACAAAAAGGAAGGAAATAAAAACATTGTGAAGGATACGGAAGAGAGGAAACTAAAGTACACGGTTAAATGAAGAGGTCTGCAGGAAGGAACATATTTTTAGTATGAAAAGAAAATGTAGAGGAATAGTGACGGAAGGAAGGAAGGAAAGTAAAGAAGAAAAGAATGAAAGAATGGAAGAAAGAACAGGAAGAAGGAATGAAAGAAAGAAAGAGAGTATGAACATAAATTGAAAAACACGAACATACGGTATAATTAAAACAGGTAGAATTCAGGTCTTACGGGTAACTATCAAAAGGTGAAGCGTAAGGTCCGATTTTTTTTTTAAGGATGAAAAGACGAGAAGGAATTTTAATTACAGGTTTTTGTGAATGAGATTAATTTATAATGTAATTAATTATTCCCCCCCAAAAAAAGTTGCAAGTGAATATTATTACACGCTTAAGTAACGAATTTCTTTATGCTTTATACTACGTGAAAAAATGTTAGTTTATCGATGATCAAAGGACGTTGTGCCAAGTAGGAAGGAAGGAAAGGTTAGTGAATTTATGTATATAGGGAAAAGAGGAAATAAAGTAGATGAATAGCAACAGAAGGAAGGAAAAAAATAAAAGCAAAAGAAAAACAAGAAAGAAGGAAGGAAGAAAAGAAAGAGAGAATGACTAAAAGAAGGATGTAAAGAAGAGACGTGACGACAAAAGTTAGATAAATTGCGAGAGAGAAAGAAAATAAAGAAAGACTGGAAGGAAAATAGGAAGAAACGAAGGAAAGAAATGAAAGAAAGGAAAGAAGAGATGGAACAGCAGAAGGAAGATAAATTACAAGAGGAGAAAATGACACTCTGGAAAGAAGGAGAGAAGAACGAGAAGGAAACCAGAAAGGAAAGGACAGGAGGATGAAAGGAGATAATAAAAGTAAAATAGAAGGAAAAAGAAAGAAGAGAAAGGAAGGATGACTTGAAGAAGGAAGGAAAGAAAAGATAGGACCAGAAAATGAATATGAATTAAGAGAGAAAGAAAAAAAAAAGAAATGAATGAAATAATAACATGAAGAATGGAAGTACAAAAAAGATGGAACGAGAAAAGGAACATAAATCAAGAGAGAAAGAGAAAGAAAAGAAAGAAAATACTGAAGAAAGAAAGCAAGACAAGGAGAAGGAAACATGGAAGAAGGGAACGACAGAGAGAGAGAGAGAGAGAGAGAGAGAGAGAGAGAGAGAGAGAGAGAGAGAGAGAGAGAGAGAGATGAGGTACTTAGTGCGAGACGCTTCGAATTAACGAGACTGCCATTACAGAGATCAAATGAACAAGTCTGGGGCGCTAACGAGGAGAGGAAGAAAGGAATTAGGAAGAAATTAAAGAAGTAACGATGTGGGAAGGACGAATAAATGTGATGGAAGGAGTCATATCGTCAGAGAGAGAGAGAGAGTGAGAGTGAAAGTGGTATGTAACATTTTGACTCAGAAAGGACAAATTTTTCTTGGGGTAAAGCAAACTGGTCTTGTCTTTAAAGTTTCATGCAGTATAAAATGTCAAAAGAGAGAGAGAGAGAGAGAGAGAGAGTAGTATGTAATATATTGACGGCATACATTTTTTTTGTGTATGTGTTTGTGTGCCCTCTCAGAAAGAACAAATACTAAGGGTAAAACAAACCGGTCTCGTCCTTAAAACTTCAGTCAATCTAAAATGTCAATAACTATTACAATCATATTACTATTATATAAGAAAAACAGCGACCTTTTGAATCACGGGGGAGGTTCATTTTGGGGTTGTATCAGCTCATCCTACGGCAAATGATTTAAAACTAAGAAAACTCCCTCGTCCTCGTCTTGAACCTTTATATTAATTCTTCACTTACTTCTTTTCATCTCATAAACCTTTATATTAATTCTTCACTTACTTCTTTTCATCTCGTAATTGTCTCAACGTAGCATGAAGATGGAATACACGGCTTCCGGAATACGGGAACGAGGACACTCAATCTTTCTTCTTCGTCCCCCGTCACCGCCAATAAAAGTCAGGCGTAATGAGACGGCGAACACCGCTCTCCCGCCCTGGCACCTAACTCATTCAGTCAGCCAGTCAATCAGGCGTTCATTTACATTCACTTCGCGAGATGCCACCGAGTCTGCAAGTCAATTCCTCCTTTAAGAAACAGAATACCCTCCTTTGTGGCCTTGGGAAATAGTTGTCAGAGAAGAAAGCATAATAAAACTGGCCTTAAAACTGCACTTAAACCACCATGACCACAACAAACAGCAGACGTCAACCTCCTGGAAGTGTGATCCGGTGTAGACGAGGCTGCGGAGAACGGTGAATTAAACGATCATGTAAAACTCCAGTGTTAGATAAAAAAGTGTTTGTGGCAGTGATATTTTGATCTTTAATTGACGATCCTCTTCTTCAAGCCAAATCTTCTCCCTTAAACGATGATCTCAAACTCGGGTGTCAGAAAAAAAAGTGTTTATGGGAATAATATTTTGATGACTGCATTTGTGAACTTGACTGAACGGTTACTTCGGGGAGAGTAAATTGACCTTATGGACGATCATCTTCACGTCAGACTTTCCTCCTTGAACGATTATGTAAAACTCCAGTATTAGAAAAAAAAACCTTCTTGGCGGCAATAATATTTTAACTGCATTTGAGAACTTGTTTGAACTGTTACGTGTGGGAAAGCAAACTGATCTTAACGGACGATCTTCAACCTAAACCTTCTTCCTTAACGACTGTGTAAAACTCCAGTGCAAGAAAAAAAAGCTTATTGGTGACAGTAACATCTATGGACGATCTCCAACCTAAACCTTCTTCATTAACGACTATGCAAAACTCCAGTGCTAGAAAAAAAGCTTATTGGTGACAGTAACATCTTGATGACTGTATGTGAGAGCTTGATTGAACTGTTACCTCGGGGGGAGTAAATTGATCTTAATAAACGATCAGAGCGGAGATCACAAGGAGGGTTATTCCCCTCACAGTGAAATGAACATCAATCACGTGTGTCAGGAGGCTGAAGAGGAAGCTGTTGAGGAGGAGGAGGAGGAAAAGGAGGACTAGATCGAGGAGGAGGACGAGGACGAGGAGGAGGACGAGGAGTGGCATGTGGGAAAGACTTAAGTAAACCGATGAAATCCATGAGAGAGGCAGGAAAGGGAGAAGCTTATGCAGTGAAGCAATTCCAAGAAGCAATATCATCTCTCACTGGAATAGAAGGCCAATCCGATGAGAGAGAGAGAGAGAGAGAGAGAGAGAGAGAGAGAGAGAGAGAGAGAGAGAGAGAGAGAGAGAGAGAGAGAGAGAGAGAGAGAGAGAGAGAGAGAGAGAGAGAGAGAGAGAGAGAGAGAGAGCGCAGACCAGACCAGAAAATAAAATAAAATAAAAGAAAAGAAAAGAGATCCTCATGTTCACTTCCTTTATTAACTTATCAACGTTCAGTCAGCAAGTCAGTCAGTCAGTCATTCTTAAGTTCTGGAAGAGAAGCGGTAAACAGAATGTGATGGAAGGTTTGTCTTTGTCCATCCAACTAGCAGGCCGTCAGGAAGCCATGGCCGAAGAAGGGTTTTGATCCTCCTTAATTCTATACGAGTGAATTCGAATTGCATGCGTGAGCTCGAATCTTTTTTCTACCGTGACGTTTGGGATCTAATCTTTTTTCTTAGGTGTAATTATGGATGAAGATGACGTTTCCTGGTATAGATGTGGATTAGAACCCTTTCACTCGTACTAAATGTTGGTTCGAATCCCTTTCATCTCTTGAAATTGTGGCAGAGGTTCTTATTCTAGTGGTAAATAGGGTTCGAGCTCTTTCCTATGTAAATGTAGGTTAGCGTCCAGTTCATCGTTATTCATCTGCAGCTGTGCGTGGCTTTAAGGCTTTCCAGCTCATTTAGAACTTTGGTCATGAAATAAAAGCACATACAAACACACATTTGCCAAACGGTCATGCACCCCACCATGCCATGCACTGTAATATACTCCCATCAAAACAGATAGCATGAATAATCTATCACCTGACCCCGAGCCCCGCGCGCTGCAGCAAAAGGTCAGCTGTCACAAAACACATCCGTCAAACCGGCCCTGTTTATGGAGAGGCAAACACACCGTCTATCGCAGTGGCGTCCAAACATTTTTCGTACTGTGCACCTTTTGAACTCGTTTTATACGTATGATAGATTGATGATAAATTGATAGATTGAGATGATGGAATAAACTGAAGATTAGTTCCTCAAAAAACAGTCAATTAAATACTAAATAGCCCCGTATATCGTTGTAATTTGAATACTAGGAAATAATGAACAACTCTCTGTTATAATGCAAGGCTAAATAGGCAGAAGCAAAATGTTTCAAGATGTCTTTAAACTCAGGATTGAATATAAAGCTTGTGTTCATTACAATCTGTAGTCTCCAATGTTCTCTGATTATCTTACCCATTCTAGAAGATAATGGCTACTATAGTTATTTTTTATTCTTATTTTATCTTGGTTTTGACTCGATAACATGCAGTG
Source organism: Eriocheir sinensis (assembly GCF_024679095.1). Taxonomy (NCBI): domain Eukaryota; kingdom Metazoa; phylum Arthropoda; class Malacostraca; order Decapoda; family Varunidae; genus Eriocheir; species Eriocheir sinensis. Next base: position 15,877,729 of record NC_066511.1, read on the forward strand.
CCTAGAAAGGGGATTCATATACGGCACTTGTAGGTGGTTGATCCTAAAGATGTATAGTATTTTAAATGTGAAAAGTGTTCCTCGCAAAGCATAGCGATCCTCGGTTGTAATACTGAACTTTATGACTTGTTGCTGTGTTTCCTAAAGATAAATAAAACATAGCTATACACATATAGCTAAACAGTGGAATAAAAAAAAAAGGCATTGAATAAATCAGTCTGAAAAAAATATATACTACCTTTTGATAATCATCTTTCCACTTAGCGCTTCGAGTAATTCGGCGTACCTTCACCAGGTGTATGTATAGCCCACTTTGAAGAACACGGACGAATAATGCCACGTACCGCTACCAAGCGTACGTATGCGCAGCCCACCTTGGATAACACCTACCTATAGCACGCATCACACTGTCCGCAACACACACACACACACACACACACACGGGCCGCCGAGACAACCGAGCCAAGCCACCGCTGTTTGCCATCCAGAGATTCCCCGATAATGGAATTAGTAATTTGATCAGGCCCGGCTAGGTGAGCGGTGTGCGGCATCGGATTAGGGTTATAATAATCAGCCGCCACACGGGGAGGGCTGGTTTTGGTGTGTGCTGACCCCCCTGCTGTCCTCCCCCAGAGCTTTCCCTTACTCGCCCCCTTCCCCCCACGCCGCGCCAATCAACAACAGCCTCGCGCCAAATGATCTGACGCCCCGCTGTGCCGCCGCCGCCGCCACCACTAATGGCTTCCCGATTGTTGGCGGATGATTCAGTTCCTAAACGGCGGCGGAATGGCCCGGATTTTTTTTTTAAAGTTATATCGGCGTTTGCTTTTTTTAATTTTTTTTTTTGCAGTAATGGAAGCAGCTCAAGGGCAAAAATATATATGAAAAAAAAAAAAAAACCGTCATCTAGCATTGCTCCTATAAAATGAAGTAGAAAAGAGTGGCCATAAGAGAGGTCGATTCATTCAGTTTTCTTCCCAAATTATTCTTGTTTTATGTATTCGTTCACTCGTTTCATATATTTGCTTGTTTATATAACTTTTAATGGGCCGAGCTGACGTTGAAAGCCCCAAAAATATTAGGATTATTATTAAAGGCAGTCAGTATGGGTGACAGCCTCTAGAGAATTGCACCTCGTATGATCATCAGTACTATTCAGAGCGTTCCGCGAGGTTCCGTCTCCGTAAACTTTCATTTCCTTCTTGGTCTCCGTATTCCTTTTCTCTTGTTCCAAAACTCATAAATCACGTTTTGTTTTTTTCTGGTATGGTGTCCTTGTTGAAAAGCAGCTCTATTATTTTTTCTTTATCCCTTAGTAACTAGGTAATTTATATCTCCTTTACCAGTTCACAACCACATCATAATTTCATCTATATTGTCCTTATTTATAAAAAAAAGTAGTCAATATCCTCTTCATCCTCTTAAGTCAGTGGTTCTTAAATTTTTTTTTCAGTCCCGATACCCTAAAGTTCAACTCCAAGTCAACCTGATACCCCCTCCCCAATATTAGCCTACTACTCCCAACTTTTAACTTTTAATTTCCTGTGAAAAGAGAAAACAGGATGGCCATGAACAAACAGATGAATTCTATGGACTCTTTTTATTTTTGATATTTTCCAGGATGCCTTTTTGAATAACCTCAAGAACCGGTTTCGATACCCCCTGGGGGTCTTGAGGCACTACTTTAAAAACAACTGACTTAAGTGCTCCGTCATTTCATCATCTTTATCTGTACATAATTAATTCATTTTATCTCCTCTATGAACACTTTACTACGTCACTTAATCTTTTATTACAATATAGTAGACACGTATCTCTTTTTATCATTGCATAACTCTTTTATAGGTCACTTTATCTCCTTGTCCAGTAACTCAACTATCTCTTTAACCAGTAACACAACTATTTCCTCTACCATTACCCAACTATCTCCTCTACCATTACCCAACTATCTCCTCTACCATTACCCAACTATCTCCTCTACCATTACCCAACTATCTCCTCTACCATTACCCAACTATCTCCTCTACCATTACCCAACTATCTCCTCTACCATTACCCAACCAGAGCAAAGAACAGAGGCAGTCTATAAACCTTCTGGAACTCGAGGCGGCCTTAGAAGATCAATCGACGGGAGGAAACGAACCAAATTGGGCAACACGAAGGAGATTTTAAGCCCCTCGACCCTTAAAGCTAGAGGGAGCGTCCAGGACCAGAGAGGGAAGAAGAAGAAGGAGAAGAAGAAGGAACAGATGGAGGAGGAAGAGGAAGGGAGGGATCAGCAAAACCAACGGCCCAGTCGCTTCCAGTTACCGAGTTTTCGTTTAATTAAGCCAAAATTAGGTTACGTTAGACCAAGTTTGTTGCATGAAGTTAGTCGTTGTGGAGCAGATAAAAGGAGGAGGAGGAGGAGGAGGAGGAGGAGGAGGAGAAGAAGGAGAAGGAGAAGAAGAAGAAGAAGAAGAAGAAGAAGAAGGAGTTTCAAGACCAGATCCAGCAGGAGTCAGATTAGAAGGAGGAGGAGAAGAGGTAGAAGGAGAAGAAAGGAAAAAAAAGAGGAAGTAGAAGAGAAGGAGGAGGAGGAAGAGGAGGGTAAGGGGATAGAAACAAGAGGGAAGAGTTATTGTTAACAGGAGGAAGAGGAGGAGAGGGAGCCAATATTTTTCGTCTTTTCTTAATCTTTTTTTTTTCTCCATCAATTTTTACTTCTATTTCATCTTATATACTATTACCAATACTACCACCACCTCCTCCTCCTCCTCCTCCTCCTCCTCTTCCTCCTCCTCCTCCTCTTCCTCCTCCTCCTCCATATTTACTTCTTAATCCTCTTTCTTAAGACAGTTTTATCTCACTTACGCTTACTCTATGGCAGATTCTCTCTCTCTCTCTCTCTCTCTCTCTCTCTCTCTCTCTCTCTCTCTCTCTCTCTCTCTCTCTCTCTCTCATATTTTTCTTTTCTCTATATTTCTTTTTTTTCCATATTTCCCATTTTTTGCATTTCTCTGTCCATAGTTCCCATTCTTTTATTTGCTTGCCTTTTTTTTTTTGCTTTGTGTCTCCCTCGCTCTCTTGTTTCATTCTCTCCCCTTCTCTCGTTTCTATGGACCGAGATTTTCAGTTTTTTTCGTTTCTAACCTACTTTTTATTATATTTGTGTATGTATTCTTTTTTATATATTTTTTGTGTTTTGTAACCCATCTATTTTAATTATGTGTCTGCTAAGGCTCTTTCGAAACCACCATCACCACCTCCACCACCACCACCACTACCACCACAATCATCACTACTACTACTACTACTACTACTACTTCTACTACTACTACCTACACCATCACCTTCCCCCCCGCCTCATCATCACCATCACCATCTCCCCTCCATCCGTCACCACCACCACCACCATCACCACCACCACCACCACCACCACTACCTTAATTCTACCGGAAGTAAAAATTAATTAGATATACTTTAGAGGTTCAATATGCATTCCATTTACTGCACAAAGCCCTATCATTCAGTAGATAACATTAGTGTCTGTGTGTCTGTCTGTCTGTGTTTCTGTGTGTTTCTGTCTGTCTGTCTGTCTGTGTGATCGTGACCTTTATTTGTTTTTCTTTTTCTCTTCGTTTCTTTCATAATTTTTCTGCATGTTTGTTTGCCTCTGTGTGTGTGTGTGTGTGTGTGTGTGTGTGTGTGTGTGTGTGTGTGTGTGTGTGTGTGTTCCGAGGGTTTATCTAATCTATTTTTATTTTATTGAATGGTCCAGTAACTTGTCATTTAACAGTATAATCTTGTTTGTGCGGCTGTGTAATTTTATTTATTCTTTCCTTTCCTTTTTTCCGTTTTTTCTTTCAGCTGTATTCTGCATTTTCTGTCGTTTAGTCAACTGCGATTTCTTACCTTTTTCGCTTTTCTTTTTTAAATTCCTACTGCCACTCCTCCTCCTTCTCCTCCTCCTTCTCCTTCTCCTCCTCCTCCTCCTCCTCCTCCTCCTCCTTCTCCTTCTCCTCCTCCTCCTCCTCCTCCTCCTCCTCCTCCTCCTCCTATCACTACTACTACTGCTACTAAGTCCATCTTCCTCTTTCATGAAAACCGAGTAAATAAAACGAGAAGAGGAGTATATTTCAACTACGCCCTCTGACTAATGTAATGTTTCGAAGGAGGAGGAGGAGCAGGAAGAGGAGGACGACGAGGAGGAGGAGGAGGAGGAGGCCGGCTAAGTGGAAGGGTTGACGTGTAAGTTAGTGTTGGCCATTTTGCTGATGTGACCCCCTTGAGTTTGTCTTCTTAATAGGATCCAATTACAACCTTTTCCTCCTATCCTTCCCCCTCCGGCCCCCCTCCTCGATTTCTCTCTCTCTCTCTCTCTCTCTCTCTCTCTCTCTCTCTCTCTCTCTCTCTCTCTCTCTCTCTCTCTCTCTCTCTCTCTCTCTCTCTCTCTCTCTCTCTCTCTCTCTCTCTCTCTCTCTCTCTCTCTCTCTCTCTCTCTCTCTCTCTCTCTCTCTCTCTCTCTCTCTCTCTCTCTCTCTCTCTCGTATACCTTCCCCTTTATGTCTATCCCTCCCTCCTCCTCCTCCTCCTCCTCCTTCTCCTCCCCCCCCCCTCAATTTTCCCTCCGTAATTGTGTCTCCGGTCTCGTTCTGTAATTGTCTCCTAATGATCAGTTCCTCCTTATTCATCGCTCCTAATTTGCGACATTATTTTTTTAATCATTGCCGTTCCCTCGCGACCCGACCCCTCTCTCTCTCGATCTCTTTTTATCTTTTTTTTGCCTCTCCTTCCTTCCTTGATCTCTCTCTCTCTCTCTCTCTCTCTCTCTCTCTCTCTCTCTCTCTCTCTCTCTCTCTCTCTCTCTCTCTCTCTCTCTCTCTCTCTCTCACTCTACGGTACTTTCTGCTTTCATTTCATTCTCCTTCCCGTCCTCCTTTATTTCTTTCCTCCTCCTTCCTGTTTGTCTCTTACCGTTTATTCTCTCGCTCCTCTTTCTCGTTCTCTCACTTTCCTCATCCCTACCTTCTTTTTCCTTCTCTCCTTCTCCCTATTCCTTCCCCCTTCATTTCCTTCATTCTTGGTCTTTCTCCTTTTTTCCTCTCTCTAATTCTGCTTTAGTTTCTCCTTTTCCTTTCCTCTGATTGTCTTTTATCCTTTCTCTCCTCCCCTTCTCCTTCGTACTATCTCCCTCAACTTCCCTCCTCCTCCCATTCCTTCCTACAATTCCTCCCTTCAATCTCCATTTCTTCCCCTTTATTTCCTCCCTTCAATCTTAATTTCTTCCCTATACCTCCATTTCCCTTCTTCCCTCCCTCCCTCATCAATTACTCCCTCCATCTCTCCGTTTTATTTCCTCTCTTTTCCATTCTTCTTTTTCTCTTTTTCCCTACCTGCCTTCCGTTTCTTCCTCCTCCTTTCTCTCCTATCCATTCCTACTCTTCTTGTCATTTATCTTTATTCCCTCTCATACGTCTGTCCTCGTTCCCTTCTCTCTCTTTTGTCTCCTTCCCTTTCTTCCATCTCCTTTCCTTCCTTTCTTATCTCCTCCTCCTCCTCCTCTTCCTCCTCCTCCTCTTCTTCTTCTCACACCTTGTTACCAACTTCCTCTATTCCTTCTCTTTCCTTTTCTTCTTTTTCTTCCACCTTTGCATGCAAGCTTTATTGTTCACTTTCTCTCTTTCTCTTTCTTTTCTTCTTCTTTCTCACCTCCTTCCATCTTTTCTTCTTTTCTTTTCTTTTCCTTGTCCTTTTCCTTGCGTTCCTCCTCCCCTTTGCTGTTTCACTTCCTTTCTTTATTTCTTTTCTTCTTTTTCACCTCTCCCTCTTTTTTTTTCTTCCTTTGTCCTTTTCCATGCATTCCTTCTCCCCTTCGCTGTCTCACTTACTCTCTTTCTTTCTCTCTTTCTTGTCTTTTCTTTAACTTTTTTTTCTCTTCCTCTTTTATTTTCTTCTTGAGGGTTTTGTTTTCTTTGCATTCCTCCTCCCCTTTGCTATCTCACTTGCTCTCCTTTTCTCTTTCTCTCTTTGTTGTCTTTTCTCTAACTTTTTTTTCCAGCTTTCACGTTTTTTTCTCCGAGTTTTTCCTCCAATTCCTTGCATCCCATCTCTCGCTTTCATCTTATTTTTCGTCCCTTTTCGTTTCTTTTCATACACCGTTTATTTTATTTTTTTAATTTCATACGTTCTTTCTTGTTTATTCCTTTTTCATTTCTTTTTTTTTGGTTCTCATTTTATTTTTCACTTGGTATCTTAATTATTTTGTTTCTTTCTCTTTCCTTTCCACTCCTTTATCGTTTTCCTATTTGCCCATTGCCTTCCCTCTTCCTTTCATTCACTTAGTCTCTCTCTCTCTCTCTCTCTCTCTCTCTCTCTCTCTCTCTCTCTCTCTCTCTCTCTCTCTCTCTCTCTCTCTCTCTCTCTCTCTCTCTCTCTCTCCTACCCCCCCCCCCCTTACCACCTTTTCTGATAGCGTGAGGGAAGGACCACGCCCTCTCTCTCTCTCTCTCTCTCTCTCTCTCTCTCTCTCTCTCTCTCTCTCTCTCTCTCTCTCTCTCTCTCTCTCTCTCTCTCTCTCTCTCTCTCTCTCTCTCTCTCTCTCTCTCTCGTTTAATTTTCTTTATCAGCTCGGTAATTGCTTCGCGTCTTTGCATCTACTATTTTTTCGTCTAATTTAAGGAGAAACACAAGTCTGCAAACATCCTGAGAGAGAGAGAGAGAGAGAGAAGAGTCTTTTTTTTGTGCGCGCGCGTGTGTGTGTGTGTGTGTGTGTGTGTGTGTGTGTGTGTGTGTGTGTGTTCGTCCCCTCTTGGGAAATGATCAAAAGGGAACGAAACTGGGAAACGACAACACTTCGATTTCTTTTCGTAGGTCTCTCTCTCTCTCTCTCTCTCTCTCTCTCTCTCTCTCTCTCTCTCTCTCTCTCTCTCTCTCTCTCTCTCTCCCTACGCTAAAGAAAAAAAAGTCAAGGAATTTCCCAAGAATCCAAGTGCTCGACCTTGCTCTGTTTAATTACACACACACACACACACACACACACACACACACACACACACACACACACGGAGAGAAAGATAGAGAGGAAAGAATGTATTGATGGATAGATGGACGAATGGAAGGACAGGAAGGGAAAAGGAAGAGGTTGGAAGGAAAGAAGGAAGGAGTTATGAAGACAATAAGAGAGGCTGATAAAGAGTGCAATGAGGAAGATGGGAAGGTATTAAGAAATAAATTTAAAAAAAAGTTTGGGAGGAGGAAGGAAGAAAGGGAGGGGGAGGAAAGGGGGGAAGGAAGGCAGGGATGAGGAAGGTAAGGAAGAAGGATAATAGGGGAAGAGAAACGGGCGCGGAGTGAGGAAGAAAGAGAAAGGCAAAAGGAAGGATAAGAGGGAGGAGGAGGGAAGGAGTGAAGGAAGGATAGACAGAATAAAAGAAGAAAAAAAGGAGAAGAAAACAAACAAAGGGAAGAGAAAAAGCATGTGAAGTTTAGATAAAAAATAAAAGGAATAAAGAACAAGGGAAGGAAGGAAGGGAAGAAGTGATTGACGGAACGAAGTAAGGAAGGAAGCAAGGAAGAAAGTGAGGAAGATAAGGAAGGAAGGGAAAGCAGTAAAGGAGTAAAGGAATGCCAAAGTTCTCGCTTCCACCCTTTTGAGTTGAAAACACGAAGTCGAGATTTTATACGAAGTCATCATCATTATGCGAGAGAGAGAGAGAGATTTTTTTCCCCTCTCTTATCTCTCCTTCCCTTTACTTCCCTTATCTTCCTTTTCCTTTCCTTATCAGGCCTTCTCTCCCTTTCCTTTCCCTTCCCTTTCCCTTCCTTTACTTTATATACCCTTCCCTTCCGATCCCTTTTCTTCCCTTCCCTTCCTGTCCTTTGCCATCCCATCCCATCTTTTTCCATCCCATCCCACCCCATCCTATCCCAGTCCCATTCCTTCCTACTCTCTTTCTTTCTCTTCCCTTCCCATTTCTTCCCTTCCCATCTCTTCCCTTCCCTTCCCTTCCCATCTCTTCCTTTCCCTTCCCTTCCTTTCCCCTCCTAGTCCCTTCCCTTCCCTTCCATTCCCTTCCAAGTCCTTTCCCTTCCCTTCCCTTCCCTTCCCTTCCCATCCCTTCCCTTCCCATCCCTTCCCTTCCCTTCCCTTCCCTCCCTTCCCTCCCTTCCTTCCTTCCTTTCCCCGCCCTTCCATTCCCATCCTTCTCTTCCCTTCCATTCCTGTTCGCTAAATACACGTTTGTCTCATTTATCTACTTTTCCCGTGCGTGGTGAGGGAGGGGAGAGAGAGAAAAAATAATTGGCGTGAGTGGGGTGGATGATGAGGGTGACCGGCGGATAAATGAGCTGTAATAAATTGCGAAATGACAGATGTTAATTGATATAGAGATGGAGAGACCAGGATGGAAAATGAAATGTGTGTCCCGCGCTGGTAATACTAACAGACGAGGGAATAAGAGAGGGAAGAATCGTTGACTGTATCTACGATTTTTTTTTTTGGCTGTCGTACGATGATGGTTAGCGAAAATAAAAGGAAAATAGGGAAGAATCGTTGACTATTTTTTTTTTTTTTTCTGTTCTGCGATGACGGTGGTGGGTGAAGATTAGCGAAGATGTTAGATTAGGTTGTGCTTAACTGGTGATGTTTATTGATGTAGCTGTACTGACTGGATTGAACACTGAATTCGACGATGATAAACTGTGACACTGGCAAGAAATGGTTTACTAACAGAGTGGTAGACGAGTGGAATAGGTTTGGAAGTCATGTGGTGAGTCCCAATACGTTAGACACATTTAAAAAAAAGGTTAGATAAATTCATAGATAGTGATGTTAGGTCGATGGTTAGGTTCACAGGGGCTGCCTTGCATAGACCTACCGGCCTCTCGCAGACTCCTTATGTTCTTACGTTCTTAATTGTTTAACTTAAGACCTATATTCTCAAAAATTCGGGGCTTACATACTCACACTTTATAAGTTTTTGCATGGGTTGTATTTCCAGTTTTATGAGCCTAGTGATAGTATGACAAGGCTTCGGTACCATGAATGTGCAAAAAACACTAGCAAAAAATGGCAATCTCTTTTCTTTTGTATGGGGGGGAGGGGGACTCGTGATATACTGGTAATATTCGGTGTGCTTATCCCTGTAGTGCCTAATTAAGCTAACAGTAACAAACCTTTTTTGGGGTAGTGGTCGTGAAACAAGTAATACTCACAGTCCTAATTACTACAGTTCCCCCTAATTAAAGACACGACAGGTAACGAGAATATCACCTGCACTGCCACAAGGGAAGCCAAGGAAGGGGCCGCCACGGGGGGAACTTGCATTCCAGGGCGCAGGTGACGCTCTCGCATGCAAACGTGAATTCCATCCCGACTTAATTGGTTCCTCAAATAAATGTGACGTTTATGTGATATTGCCATGAGTATTGGTATTAGTATGCGTCAAGCAATTACAAGACAAAGCCATGCACAGCGCTGGTTTGATAGTCGAAAGGAGTGGGATTGGAGGAGGTAGAGGGGGGAAGGAGGAGAAGGGGCGTGAGTATGAGGGGTGAAAGGGGAGGGAGATAGTGGGCCAGGCAGCAACGTCAGTCAGTGTAGCGACAAAACGTATTCTGAAGTGGTTGTGTTGTGTGTGTCTTTCGGGGCAATAGTGAGTGAGGTAGAGGCTTGGTTTAGTGTTAGTGTAGCCCGGTCCAGGTGTGTCCGGTAGTCAGATATTGAGTAATAACAGCATATATTCACCTGTACAGTGTTTGCTTGTAGGGGTTGGAAGTGGTAATATGTAACGCACCTGTTTTAGTTTTCGCAAGTAAAGTTGAAGTTCGTTAGTCTTTCATATTAGCGTGAAACAAACACACATACGTTTAACTTAATGAGAGACCTGTCCGGCTTCCTTATGCGTTAGTCAGCCAGTCAGTCAGTCAATCAGTCAGTCAGTCAATCAGTCAGTCAGTCAGTCATGTAGTAATAAAGTGCTTAAAATAACAAAAAAAGACTAATGAGAAACGTGCTCCGCTTACTTGTTATGTACCATCCATCCATCCAGGCAATCAGTCAATCAGTCAATCAGTCAGTCATGCTGTAATAAAGTGTTCAAAAAGTGACAAAAAAAAGACTGATTAATGAAAAACGTGCCCGGCTTACTTATCTATGCATCAGCCAATCCGTCCGCCAATCAGTCAGACAGTAATATATTGTCAAGTGCCCCCCCCAAAAAAAAGTGTTAAAGGGCATCATCAGTATTCAGCGTCCCTGTTTTGATCACCCGGGAGCCTTTGACATGCAGGAGACGTGATCGGCGGGCGCGCGTAAATACATTAGCTCCTGAATACCAATGGCCCGATTAATTTACGCAAGCCTTGGCGGGAAAGTGTGGAAAATGAAAAGTGTGCGTTAACCGGCGTTCGTTCCTGAGTGAGTGTTGGAATTAAGCAAAAACACGGACATTGAACGATCATGGAGGAGGGGAAGGGGTGGGAGAGGTAGGGGAAAGGGTGAGGGTGAGGGGGAGTGGGATGGTGATGGGGAATGGAGAGGGGAAAGGGGAGGGGGAAAGGGGAGGGAGAGGGGAAGGAGGTGGAGGAGGAGGGGGTAAAAAAAAAAGAAGTGGTACGAAGTAGTGGAAGAAAAAGAAGAGGAAGAAAAAGAAGAGAGGAGAGATGGAAGTGTTGAAGCAGAACGAATAGGAGGAGGAGGAGGAGGGGGAGAAGAAGGAGAAGGCGGAGATATTGTGCCTGATCGAGATGTGTGTGTGTGTGTGTGTGTGTGTGTGTGTGTGTGTGTGTGTGTGTGTGTGTGTGTGTGTGTGTGTGTCCGCGTGTGTGTGAATCAACCAGTAATAGAGTCTAAATTCAGCTTAGTAACGCTGGCATGTTGTAATGAAAGGGAAATTATCCAATATACCTGTTTGAATCACGTTGCGTTTCGGGCCGCCGCGTGTCCGTCAGTCTGCCACTAAATAATTACGTCCAAATGCAGTTATGTGATGTACGCGCGGCCTGAAATGAAAGTCACACATTACGCGGTATTACCCTCCGACTTCTGAATACTAACAGATGAGGCAGACTGACCCTTGTTTATACTCTCACGCCTTCTTGGTTATTTCCTTCTTTCCTCTTCTTTCATTCCCGTCTTCACCCACTATCTTTTCTTTCCTCTTTTCTCTCTCTAGCCCTCCCTCCCTCTCTTCTCTCTCTCTCTCTCTCTCTCTCTCTCTCTCTCTCTCTCTCTCTCTCTCTCTCTCTCTCTCTCTCTCTCTCTCTCTCTCTCTCTCTCTCTCTCTCTCTCTCTCTCTCTCTCTCTCTCTCTCTCTCTCTCTCTCTCTCTCTCTCTCTCTCTCTCTCTCTCTCTCTCTCTCTCTCTCTCTCTCTCTCTTTCCTTTTTAGTGATGAAGCAGAGTGACCCTGATTTCCGTATTTCCCCTTCCTTCTTTCCCGTTTTCACTCGCTCCTTAATTTCCTCCATCGCTATCTTTCCTCTCCTCTTCTCTCCCTCCCTCCCCTTCATTCTGCAGACTGACCCTTACTAATACCTTCACGCCTTCTTGCTTATTTTCCTTCTTTCCCCTTCTATCCTGTTTTCACTCGCCCCTTAATTCCCTCCATCGCTGGCTTCCCTTTCCTCTTCTCTCCCTTCCTCCCTCACTCTCTGCTTTCCTTTCTCCTCTATTCCCTTTCCTTCCTCTCAATACTCCCACGCCTCACTGTCTTATAGGTCCCCCCCCGCCCCCGCCCCCGCCGCTCCTTTACTCTATCCTCCCTTCCCTGAAACCTCTTTTAAAATTCCTTTCTTTTCGCAATAATAAATTGGGAGTCTTAGGAGTATTTAAAAAAATGGCTATGTGTGCTTTGCTTTTTAAGTTTGCTTATTCATGTTTACCCAGAAGCTGATCCTGCTCATCGGGTTGTTTCTGTAAGAGACACTTATGAGTGGAGGAGGACAAAGGGACGCACACGGAGTTCATGGATTGAGCAAGGCGATAGATCCTGCCGGGAGGTACTCAGGATGGGAGGGGGGCCTGCGTGGAGACTCGTTCGAGGGGATCCCCGGACTTGGCGTCGTAGGGCGGGCGAGGCGTATCCCCCCCCCCCCCCCCCACTGATTGCTTGATAATGTTAGTTATTTCGCACACTATTTTTTTCACTAATTTTGGTATTTCCTTCCAATTCGTACTCACTCTTCACTATAGTATGTAACCGAAAATTCAGTCTTGAAGAATACACAAATTTAAGTGTTGTATCCATCCATTATCATCCATGGGGGGACGGCCTGTGAGCTCTTCGTTGAGTGAATACGTAATAACAATATAACGTAATAACCAATAATAATGATAACCCAAACTCCTTATGCCTACCTAAAATAGCACTACGTTAACTTTTCCTAAACACATGTTCCCAAAATATCCCAAGGTGTGTGTGTCTATAGCCAGATAGGTACTTGGGTAAAGGCGCAGAGTGGACATCCGCCTCAACACGTCACTATTTATATATTCCCAACGCAGTGGTCGTTTCTATCCGCGTGTGTAGGTGTGAATAAAAATTGATGTTGGCAGCATTCATTACCGGAGTGAGTGCAACGTGGGTGGGTGTAAAAGTGAGTTAGCAGGTGTGGGTGTGGGCAGGTGTCGAGTGAGGGAATGAGTAGGTGTGTGTGTGTGTGTGTGTGTGTGTGTGTGTGTGTGTGTGTGTGTGTGTGTTGAGGGGTGGGTGAGTGAGCGATGGATTGGTCACGGGTTGAATTTTGTGGTTTGTATTAGACGTTGTGTTGTGTTATGTGTTGAGAGTTATGTGCTAAGAGTAAATGAGTGAGGGAGGGGTTATATGTTGCGTGAGTGAGTGAGTGAGTGAGTGAGGATTGGTGTGGTTATGTGTTAGAGTAAGAGAATTTAGTTAGTGAGTGAGTGAGAGAGGATTGGGGTGGTTATATGTATTGAGTGAGAGAGTATTGTGGATGGGTGAGTGAGTGAGTGAGTGCGTGAGTGAGTGAATGTGTGAGTGAGTGATGCAGTGTGTGTGGGAGTGCGTGGTGTGGGCCGTGGAGGAGGGACACACACACACACACACACACACACACACACACACACACGCACACACACACACACACGAGGTCATGTCTTTCAAGTGCCAGAATCAAAGGCACTCAGACGTCTTTCAAGGAATTGCTCACGCGTCCGTTCATTCAGAAACATACTTTTTTTTTTTTTTTTTTACTGGCAATGAAGAGTTCAGGATAAGTTTTTGTTTTTAATTAAAGAAGCAAACATTGAAACTACATCGACATTGATTTTAATTATTTCTAACCTGCTCTACTAGAATTAAGATCACCACCACCACCAACAACACCAACAACTACCACCACAAACTACCACTCCCTCTACCACTACCACCACCACTAGACAGCATCATCATCACCACCACCACTATTACTATTATACTAGCTACCATTACCTACCTCCACCACCACCACCACCACCATAATGGCCAAGTGGTGTGAGGTCAAGGCGGCGTCTGGGTGTTCGAGCCCCGCGTGTGCCTGGTGTTAACTCTTTATCGACTGACTTAATAAAAACACCCCACTATTATCTCCCTCCCTCCCTCCCTCCCTCCCACCTTTACTTTCCTCTCTCCCTCCCTCCCTTCCTCTCCCTTCCTTCTGCACAGCTCCCCCTTTCTTTCATCCTCTTCTTTATTCCCTTCTCCCTCATTCCTCCTTTTCTCTCACTCACTCTTTCCTTTTGATCCTACTCATTCTTCTTCCTTCTTTGCCTCTCCATCTTCTCCTACCGTCTTTCTCAGTTGCTTCTCCTTTTTCCTTCTCCCTCCTCTTCGTTCTACAGCCTTTCTTCCCTCCTCTCTTGATTATTTCTTTCATTTCCTCTTCTCTCCTTTCTGTTTTCACTCCATCCTTCCCTCCCTCGCTATCTTCCCTTCCTCTTTTCTCCCCTCCCCTTCTCTCCTTACGTCCCTTTCCTTCCTTCTTTCCTTCCTTCCTTCGTTCGTTCGTTCGTTCCCGCCCAGACCATGCACATCGCCTCACAAATTTGCACCGTGGTTGTTTTTGTTGTTGCTTCTGTTGTTGTTGTTGGTGGTGGTGGTGGCGGCGATGGTGGCGGTTGTGGTGGTATTATCTCCCTTGTTTCTCTTCGCTATGTCTTGTTTCACCGCCGCTGTTTCGGGGCCAAAAGGGTTCACAAGACGGGAGGAAACCATTGTGTGTGTGTGTGTGTGTGTGTGTGTGTGTGTGTGTGTGTGTGTGTGTGTGATTCGTTAACTGTTCTATGTGTATGTGTGTGTGGGTTGGGGGCGAAGGGGGAAGTGAGGGAGCTGTTTGTTTGTGTGTGTGTGTGTGTGTTTGTTTGTAAATGTGTGTTGGTGTTGTTGTTGGTGGTGGTAGTCGGGGTCCCGTTTAATTGAAGCCTCCCACCACTTATTTAATTGAAAACAACCTCCCTCATTTACCTAATTAGCCAACCTTTCCAGCGCCGACATCATCAACGTAATTTAGTTTTGTTTCGAGGGTTAATGTTTTTTTTCTCTCACCGTTACAACACTATTACCACCGCTATCACTACTACTACTACTACTACTACTACTACTACTACTACTACTGGCTGTTTATCCATTCTCCTCTCTCTCCACTTCCCTCATATTTCTCTTCCTCCTTTTCTTCATGATATTCTTTGCTCTCATTCCCTTCTTCTTCTTCTTCTTCTTCTACCCTCTCACAACCCTCCATTTCCTGTCCCTCCCAACACCACCACCACCATTCATCACCACCAACTAACCAACCTTACAGGAAATTACCATAAAGATAAACTCCCTAAAACCACCACCACCACCACCACCACCATTCATCACCACCAACTAACCAACCTTACAGGAAATCACCATAAAGATAAACTCCCTAAAACCACCACCACCACCACCACCACCACCATCATTATTACCGTTATCATCATCAACAGCTAACACACACACACACACACAAAAAAAAAAAACATCTTTACACATAATTTCCTCTGTAACTCTCTCTCTCTCTCTCTCTCTCTCTCTCTCTCTCTCTCTCTCTCTCTCTCTCTCTCTCTCTCTCTCTCTCTCTCTCTCTCTCTCTCTCTCTCTCTCTCTCTCTCTCTCTCTCTCTCTCTCTCTCTCTCTCTCTCTCTCGCCACAGTCAGCTGGAAAGAAGCCAAAACAGATATAAATCCAGCCATTAATTATCTCTTATCAGCGGTGCGCGGCGTCGCTATCATCCCTATAAATGGTTAGCCCGGAGCCTCGTCGGCGGGGCTAATGGCATGTGATGACGCCCGAGGGGGGAAGGGGAGGCAAAGGGGAGGAGGGGGGGTGGCTGGATAAGGAAGTGTCGGAGGGTGAGGAGGAAGGATGAGGCAGGGAAGGATGTGGGTGAGGGTGAGGATGTGGTGGGAGGAAGAGTAGATGCCTGGGAGGGAGGAAAGAAGGGTTATGTTGGTGGGATTTGGTGGTGGCGGATGACGAAGAGGTGGAGGTGGAGGAGGAGAAGGTGGTGGTGGTGGTGGTGGTGGTGGTGGAGGAGGAGGAGGAGGAGGAGTGGTTAGCGAAATGAATATGCAGAAAAATAATAGGAGTGTAGTGTGATGAAACTAACTAGGGAAGGGGAAAGAAAGGAAGGAAGAATGGAATGACTGACTGAATGAATGAATGAAGTAAGTAAGGAAGGAAGGATGAAAGAAGAAAGTAAATAAAGAAGGCAAAGAAGAATGGAAGGAAAGAACGGCGATAGGATGCAAGGAAAAAAAGAAGATAAATTAGACAATGTATAGAAACAGAAACCGAATTTACAACAACAACAACAACAACAACAACAACAACAACAACAACAACAACAACAACAACAACAACAACAACAACTACTACTACTACTACTACTACTACTACTACTACCCTCACACACACCACCACCACCACGACCATTGATTAGTACTGTTCTCAGGTGGAAAAAATAAAGGTAAAGGGGAGGTAAGTTTGGGTTAATTGGGTGAGCTAGGGAGCCAAAGGGGAGGAAGTAGAGTAGAGCAGGTCAGGTAAATACAGGTGAACAAGACGGTGATTAGAGTTTGCATTAGACTTAGAGAACCACTTGATTTTTTTTTATAGTAGAGGAGACAGGTAGTAGAACATTCTCTATCTATCTATCTATGTCTATCTTTCTATCTATCTCAAAGGCAAATAATGAGAGTTAGGGAGAGGAGAGGAAAGAGGAAGAACAGAACAGAATAGAGAAGAAAGAACGACGACTAAATGACAGTGTACAAAGTGGAGGTGTGAGGGAAGAGTAATGAGAGGAAGGAGGAGGAGGAGGAGGAGGAGGAGGAGGAGGAGGAGAGATAAGGGAAAGATATAATGAAACACAACCGTAATTATGGGAAAGAAACGGTGACACACACACACACACACACACACACACACACACACACACACACACACACACACACACACACACACACACACATATACTCATCTATCTATTATATGCTAGAATAAATAAGAATATAGACTTTAGTAGTAGAATGCCCGCCTTACCTTTTTCTTTCACATTTGTTCTGGCAAGGGAGACTGACTTATTTTTCACCCTCCTAGTAGTCAATCCCCTTTTAAAGCCCCACGATTCTCTTTGTCATGATCGAGTCCTTACCATGTCCTTAAAAACTCCTGCTTTCCTGCCGGGCCCAGATCCATCTCCTGTCCTTCCCTCTCGGTTGAAATATATTTGCTTTTTATTTACTCGAAGCTGGGCTGGACAAGGGCAGTGGTGTGAGAGAGAAAGGGAGAGGGAGAGGGAAATAGGGAGGGAGAAGAGGAGGGGTGACTCTTCTTCTTGCCGTTTCAGTGACGTAGATATAAAAGAATTCCTCGAAGTTCGGGTGGTGGCACAAGGGCTGTCTGCGAGAAGGGTGACCGCTGGGATCCTTTAGCCTCGTTAGTGACTCCTTCGTGTGTCTCTTAAGGCGTCTAGGGGGCGCGAACTCGATATTCTGGGTAATGTCTCCTTCCCATTAGCTGCCCGTCACTGCTCCTTTTTTCAACAGCAAGGGAAGCAGCTCAAGGGAAATGAAGAGAACAAACAAAACAAAAGTGCTGCTCCTGTCAAGAGAAAAGAATAAGGGGCCAAAAAGAGGGGTCAGTTTTGGGTGGAGAGGAGTCCTGATACTCTCCTCCTCCTAGAAGAGTTAAAATCGTAGGCAGGAGGAAACACAGACGAAGTAAGGCTGTCTCTGTGTGTCACGATATGGTATTGGATGGGTCGTCTTTTTGCAAGGTCACATTCCATTTATTTTAATCTAGTGCCGTTAATATCTAGAATGCTTTTGATGTTTATTGGTGTCCTTCATCTCCTGTAGGATTGCTGTCATCTAGTATTTTGTCGTCGCTCAGTATAAGGAAAGATAACGATCGCCATGTTTCCGAGAGCTTTTTGAAATGTTAGTGTCACCCCATCTATCGTTTCTCACAAGTCTTATACATGAATACATCCTCCAGGCAGCTTACTTGAGTGAATGCAAGAAATGCTGTGTTTGTATGACTGATTACATTGTGTTACTTAAGTTCTATTATTGTATTTTCATTATTACGCTTTTAACCTTATCAAACTCTGGTCTTTAGAATTCGGCACCGCATGACCTCAGTTGTTGCGGCGCTATGATGGCGTACCCTAAATAGTTAATCAGTCACTCAATTTCGATGTTTACTCTTCGCAGTCTAACCTTTCGGGCGTTCCTCTAATCCTCCTTTTTGCTATCGTCAACTTTGTGCTCTCACTGAAGCTAAATTCCGACTTATGTGATATGTTCGTAAAAGAATATATATATTTATCGTCGTCCTTTCATGTTTTCTCGGAGCTCTGTTAGTCTTATTAACTTAAGTTGTGGCTTTCACTTCAAAGGAGTCATTTGAAATTCTCACTGTAGCTTATCGATAGTTTCTGTTAGTGTCGAAATCATGGCCCGTTGCTGATAGCCTTTTGCACGTCCTAACTCATTTCATATTGAGTTCTCCAAAATGCCTCTGACGATACCTTTGCCATAAGAAATAAGAAATAACCACTTTCGGTATTTCTTCTTATGTGTCCCTTCAGAGTGATCCGATGAAGCTCACAGTATTTTCTAAGACATTTACAAAGCCTCTTACACTTCTGAACTCCATATTGAGTTTCAAAATGCCATTGAGGAAACCTTTGCCATAAGGAATAATAAATGACCACTTTAGGAATTGCTTCATATTTGTCCCTTCAAAGTGGTCAGATGAAGCCCACAGTTTTTCCTAAGACATTTACAAAGCCTTTTATTCTTTCATCCTCAAGCTGTAGTGGCGAGAGTCCTTCTTCGGCTTATTTTCCTTATGTAACGTTGTTGATCTTTCTCCTTTTATCTGGACTCACTGCTGTTGAAAAAGCTGACCTCCTCCTCCTTCTTCTACTCTTTGGTCACCCTCTTAGTGGGAATGTACCTAGAGGAGTTTGACGTTAGCCTCTGATTCTTCTTTTGATCGTCTGTATTTCCTCCTTCCTAAGACGTAAACGCTCCCAAGAGGCACCAAGACACTTCTCTGACGGACCAAAATTCATGATGTTTTATAATAGCCAATACCATTTTTTTTCTGGAAGTAATGTGTTTGGAAGATTTATTATTCAGCATTTTACAAGGGATTATGTATTATATGTTATGTGTTAAGAGTGAGCGAGGGTTGGTGTGGTTATATGTTAAGTGAGTGGGTGGGTGAATGAGTAAGTGAGTGAGTAAGATACGGTAGGTGCGTCAAGCGTGAGTCAAATGATGAAGTGGGTGTGTGGAAGGTCTTCTTTAGTGCTGTTGATATCTAGAATACTATCGATGTTTATTCTTAGCAATCTCACCTTTCGGGCTCTCCTGTCCTTGGTCTGCCTCCTTTGCTGTAGAAAGGAAAAATAAACGCATAACCACCTTTCACCCTACTACGACAACCTCCCATTTTCTCTCCCACACGAAACCCAAAGAAGAAGAAGACCAACATGCTGCAAGGCACTAATATATATATAGGATCTTTACCATTGACAAAGAACACACACGTTACCCAAAAGACAACATTATAAAAACAGGTTACACGGCATTTCCACGTGTCTCCGAACTCCAAATTTCCAGTAACGAGTATAGTTTGGAGTATACGGTATAGCTGCGCGTGGCCTCGGTGTTTATATTCGTTACAGAAGTATGTTTAAGGGGAGTTCACAAATACAGTCCTTTCTTTTCTTACCCAGTCTGTCTTTCCTCCGTTCCCCGAGACCCACTAACGAAAAAGTCCACGTCTCGCTTCCACCTCAATTCACTGCGAGGGTCCTAAATAGTCTCCTCCAATTGGTCCTCTCCTTCGCCTCTCCTTCGCCGGCCATAAATGAGGGTCTCGTTAACACCTGTTCGTCGCACCTGCCCTTCCCGCTTCACTTACCTGGAGATGATTCTACACGTCCACGCATGTTTAGGAGGGCAGGGAAGGGTAGTGTTAATGGAAGGTTTAGGAAAATAGGGTTTAAAGGGGGCTGTTTGTCTCGTCAATTCTCCTCCTCGTCCTTGTCCTTCTCCTGCTCCTTCTTCTCCTTCTTCTTTTACTATGTCGCTAATTTTCTCGCCCCTAGTTTTGTCCTCCACCGTTTCTCCATGCTCACTGCTCAGGTCTTCTCCCTCCATTCACTAATCGTCCCCTACTTTAGTTTAATTTCCTTCGCCTCTTCTTCCTTCCATCTTATGTATTCCATCCTCTCCTTAGCTTTCCATAGTTTCTTTCCTCCAGTCAACAGCCTTCCACATTGTTCCTCACTTCTTCCTCGAGTTTTCTCTTTCTATATCATCCCCTCCATCTTCTTTTCTCTGTCCGCTTATCACTCTCTGTGTTTCTATGGCATCTATCTTTCACTATGTTCACAATTTTCTTCCTCTTTTCCTCCAGCAGATGTTTTCCTCTTCTCACGTAATTGACTGCTCTTTCGGCCACCTCTTCGGATTCTTTACAGGAGTAGCGGGCTTTTTTTTTGTGTCCTTTTTTGTGCTATTGTGCTGTCTCCTTTGCTGTAAAAAAAAGTTTCCTTCCATCCACCACTAAGTATTCCACTAAATGTTCATTCTCCTCTTTCCTTCTCTTCCCCCAGTCGTCCTCTGTTCCTCTATCGCTCTTTCCTCTAATTGTACTCCCACACTCCTTCCTCGCCTTTTATTCTTGTTCCCCCTCTGTGTGCACATGTTCTCCCTTCTTTTCTCTCGTTCTTTCTCTCCTCTTCTTTCCTTCCGTCGTCTTGTTGCACCTTTTCTTGTTTTCTGTCATCCTCTGTCCTTCTTTCCATCATTTGTATCCTTACACTTCATTCTCACCTTTCACTCTTCCTCTAAATGCTACTCATGCCCTCTTTTTCCTCACTCTTTCCGTCTCTTCTCTCTCCTTTCCTTGCTCTCGTTTATTTTTCTTTCCACCAATTGTACTCTTTTTCTCTCCTTTCATTTCTCCTTTCTCTTTAATACCAATCATACCCTCTTTTCCTCACTTCCTTCTCACTCCTTTCTCTTCTCTTTCTTCTCCTCTCCTTTCCCTTCTCTATTCTTATTTCCAGCAATTGTACTCTTTCCTCTCTTTTTATTTCTCCTTTCCCTAAACACCAATCCTTCCCTCTTTTCCTCACTTCCTTCTCACTCCTCTCTCTCCTCTCCTTGCCCTTCATAATGTGCCCCATCGCTTGTTCCCCGTCACCGTTAGCGCGAAAACTCTCCCTTCGAACGTGCTCAATGCCTGCTTCACCCTCTCCCGCCTCGAACTCGCCTCCTTAGTCCGTCCTGATAACCGCTGTTCACCTCGTAATGAGCGCGAGAACCAATATTGTGCTCCCTTCTCTTTCCCTTTCCTTCCTCCTTGTACTTGAAGACGCTCACCACTGCTGCTGCCGCCCCTTGTTCTGGTCATATTGTTGTTGTTGTTGTTGTTGTTGTTGTTGTTGTTGTTGTTGTTTCTTTGTCTGTTTGGTAAAGGAGATGTAGAGGAGGGGAGATAGTTGGTAGTATAGTATTTGTGGTTGTGTGGGTTATTTTTTTGGCTGAGTGAGTGTTTGTGTTTTTTTTGTGTGTGTGTGTAATAAAAGAAAAAGGAGGAAAGGCAAAAAAAAAAGGAAAACCAGGCAACCAATAAGTAAAAAAGAGAAAAGAAAGAAAGAAAGAAAGACAAACCAATAACTAAATGAAGAAAAAGAAAGCAATATAGAGGCGGAAAAAGAAGGAAGAAAAGCACCTAACCAATAAGTCAATGATAAAAAAAAGAAGGCAAGAGGAGGAGGAGGAGGAGGAGGAGGAAGGACGACGAGGACGAGGGGAAGGAGGATAAAGGGGAGAGGGTAGAGAGGGGGGGCATGCAGGCAGGCGTGTCTCCTCCTGGGCTTCAAGAACAGAATATTGTGGCCGCGAGCAGAACCGGAGGCACCTGGGAAATGAAATGGCCCCGTGATAACCAGGGGACCATGACGGCAGCGGGGGCGGGGGGGGGGGGGGGAGTGAGCGGGGGGCGAGGGGGGCGACCGTACTCAGGCGAAGAATGAACGGGGAAGGAGAGGCGAGGGTGAGGGGCATGAGGTTTGGGTACACGGAATGAGAGAAGAGTCAAGTTAGGTTACCTTCCATAATTATATTTTCCTACCGACGAAGAGTGTGTGGCAACGCGAGGAAGGATAAGAGAAAACACGAAAGAGTAGAGGATAGTTTTTCATACTTTCGGAGACATGACGCTCAAGAAAAAAAAATTCTATATAACAAAAACAGACAAAGAGGGAGAAGTTGCTTTCGTGCACTTAAAAAAAAAAAAAATCGACCTACATATTTTCACCTATAAAAGATTGATAGTTTCGTTCAAGTTATAATTTGTGTGCAAGTGAAACCCTAAGAAATACAGAGTTCAGTTAAATGTTATACTTCACTCTGTATTAAAATAAAACGACCGTGTAAAAGCTAGCCACACTTGAGAGATTGCTGCCCTAATTTCAAATTCAAGCGCATTCCTTGTACATTCAACTATTCTTTCCTTCAGTTCTTGAGCCAAAAGCGAATGGATAACCAGCATCGTCCATGGTCTCAAATCCTGCTTCGACAATCAGATCAGATCACCCGTATTCAGTTTTCCTATGAGGCCTTCCGCAAATGCTCAAGGGGAAGGTAAAACTTGAAAGAATGTTATGATTAGTTAAACGTTCGATGCGCGACCATGCGGCAACTCTTGCAATGAAAACGTTCGTGCCCTGAGGCGGCGGCGGCGGCGGTAAAATTTAATAAGTTTTCTCGGAAGAATGAATATTGCGGTTAAAAACTACGGTACTGATTGTTTAGACCCTTGAATGGAGGAATGCTAGTAACGAGAGGACCTGTGTGTATGTGTGTGTGTGTGTGTGTGTGTGGGTGTGTGGGTGCGTGTGGGTGTGGGTGTTGCTGGCCGAATAGAAATTAAAGAGAAGTTAGGATGAATAAGTGAAGGAAAATGACAAATGATAGAAGGTTGATGGTACGACGTGGATACCTTTGGCCTTGTTTAGTAATTGAGGGAAGCGCACCCGGCATTGTTGATTAAGCTTCGTCAAAACAACTCTTTTATTCAGGAGGATTGCTTCACGCAAGGACACACTGCAATCCTCTTCCTCCCCTTCCTCCTACTCTTCCTCCTACTTCTCCTCTCCTCTTCCACTTTCAACGTACCCTTTCCTCTTTCCATTTTATCTTTCCTTCCTTCCTTCCCTCTTTGTTTCCTACCCTTCTCCACCGTCCCTTCCTCCTCCCCTCTTCCTCCTCTTCTCTTTCTCCTCTTCCATCTCAATCTTATCCTCCCCTTGTCATCTTTCCTCTTCTCCCTCCTTCCTCGTCTCCTTTCCTTCTCCACCGTCCTTTCATCGATATTCTTCCTTCCCTTCCTCCCTCCTTCCTGCCCTCCATCCCTCTTCGTACCCTCCCCCTTCCCTCCTTTCCCCCCTCCCTCTCTCATTCATCCCTTGGACCAAATTTAGTCCACCCTTAGCCAGTTAACTCAAGCAGCCACACCAGTTACCTCCACTTTGCCTCCTCCTCCTCCTCTTCCCTCCCTCCCTCCCTCCCTTCCTCTCTTCCTTCAGCTTGTATTCATCTCTGTCTACATGTGTGCCAGAGAGAAAGAGGATGAGGAGGAGGAACATAAAGGAACACAAAGGAATAACAAACAACAGCAGACCTGCTGGTCCTTACGAAGCTGTTTGTGACAAGCTACATTAACTATCTAATCAAAGGTGGAAGATGAAGGACAGCAAAGGCGAAGGCTCCTCCCCCATCCCTCCAGCCAAAGCTGGCAGGAAAGGAAAAAGAACCATGCAGCATGGAAAAACTGCATTTAAATTATGTAGGAAAGAGGAAAGAACGACCATTACTGCTACCACTAATCGGGCGATAAAAGCGGACAAGGACACTAGTATTCGAAAGAACTTAACGTTATTACGACAATGAGTAATATCTTAGTTGCTGGTTGGATTCAAAATACTTGTCTAATCTATTCTTGAAGGCCGTAACTGTTGTACTATCAACGACATCACAGGGTAGAGAGTTCCAAACATTAACAACTCGATTGAAGAAGAAGTGTTTAGCTTCGTGCGACGAGAATCTTTTGCCACTCATCTTGAAACTGTTATTTCTTCTTGTTTTATTTGATCGATCAATTGTAATCTTCCGCATTAATATCACTGAATCCTTTAAACATTTTAAACACTTCTATTAGATCGCCTCGCATTCTTCGTTTTGATAGGATGAATAAATTTACTTCTTTAAGCTTTGTTCATAAGATAAATTTCTCAACCTAGGAATCATTTTTGTTATTCTCCGTTGAACCCGTTCTAACTTTTCTACGTCTTTTCTGTAATAGAGAGACCAAAACTGCACACAATACTCTAGATGGGGTCGAGCCAGCGAATTATATAGTTTTAATAATACTTTTTTCTGATTTATTATTAAAGACTCGTTCGATGAAGCCAACCAATTTGTTTGCGGTTTTAACTACCTCTGAACAATGCTGACTGGGCTTTAAATCGCTTGATATAGTGATTAAAAGATCCTTTTCTTTACTTACTGCAGAAAGCTGTTGAGGAGAAAAAGGAGTTTATTGGATGGGGTGGAGAGATTGTGGTTTTGCTGGGAGGGAGGAATGGAGGAAGAGAGGGAGGGAAGAAGGAAGAGGGAGTGGAGGAAGGAAGAGTGGCATATACACAGACAGTGGAGGGAGAGAGAAGAGGGGCAGATTGAGACATGGAGAGACGAAGGAGAGAAGAAGAGAGACAGATGGATACGGAATAAAGAATGGAATTGTGAGGAAAAAAGGAAGGGAGAGAAGGAAACTTGGAAGGAGGAAAATAACAGAGGGATAGAAGAAGAGAAAGAAAAGAAGAAAGAAAGGTTGGAGAGATAAGGAGAAGAGAGAGAGAGGAAGAAAGAAAGATAACGGAAGGAGGGAGGAAGGGGAGAAAGGGGAGAAAGGGAGAATGAGAGGGAGGCAAGGGAAGGGAAGGGAAAATGGAGGCAGAAAGTCAGGGAGAAAAGAGAGGGATTGAGGTAAAAAGAAAAAAAAGGGAGGAAGGCAGGCAAGAGAAAGGAGGAGGAAGGGAGGAAAGACAGGGAAGGGAGGGAGGGAGGAAAGCCAGGGAGGAAGGGAGGGAGGCAAGGGAGGGATGGAGGTAATTTCCTGATTCGTCGTGGAGGGTTTTCAGGGATTTCGGAAGGGAAAACAAAAGACGTTGTTGGTTATTGAACATAATGTTTTTGTTGTTTTGGAGACCGCGAGTTGTGTGTGTGTGTGTGTGTGTGTGTGTGGGGGGGGGAGAGAGAGAGAGAGAGAGAGAGAGAGAGAGAGAGAGAGAATGGTAGAGAAGAGTAGTTAAGAGGAGAGAAGACAAGATAAGAGAAGAGAAGAAGAGAGAGAGAGAGAGAGAGAGAGAGAGAGAGTGTCCTATGTATCATGCTTGAATCTATGAAAGGGAGTCAAAGTCGTTATGCCATACGCTCTCGGGATGTTCAAAAGGGAGAAAAAAAAAAACAGAAAAAAAACTCGTATGGTACAAGATTTAAAGGGAAAGGAATTTATTTATATGTTTTAGAAAAGGTATAGAAAAGACATTAGCGGAGACTTATCCTATCACACACACACACACACACACACACACACACACACACACACACACACACACACACACACACACACACACACACACACGTAACCGATTCAAGACCTATTATTATTTTGTCACACGTATATTGCTCAACGCAAAAATGAAGTAATAAACGTCGAAATTAAACGCAAAGGAGGAGGTTTAATGATCATGCGCGTTAGACTGTTTAAAAATGGAGATCTCATTACTAAAGAGCCTTAATTAGATACACGCTTAACACGTAATTAAGAAAGCATGTTGTTTGTAGTGGTATGTATATTTTTTTGTTAATTATAGAAGCGACCTCTGTCATACACACACACACACACACACACACACACACACACACACACACACACACACACACACACACACACACACACACACACACACTTTCCATGTAACTCAAAAGAGACAAAAAAAAAAAGTTGTTTTCGTTTACTGTAAAAAAAACAAAAACAAAAAAACAAGATGTATATACAATTTTTTCACCTATAAAAGATAGATATTTTCGTTCAAGTTACAATTTGTGTGATTTATTTATGCATATATTTTTATTTCTGTAATTGAGAACAAGGTTAATTTTTCACACCTACAGAATCAAAAGATACGTGCCCTCAGAAATGAACTAAAACAAAGTACTTGATTACTCTGTCAGAAGAAAACATTTATGCGTTCTTGAATTCTTGATATGCGAAAAAAAAGAACGATGCAAGGATTCGTTTAAAACTCCCGTCATTGATTTCTCATTCTTTAGTCATTACAGTAGCAGTAATACTAGGGGTTGTAGAAGTAGTAGGAGTAGTAGTAGTAGTAGTAGTAGTAGTAGTAGTAGTAGTAGGAATAGTAGTAATAGTAGGAGTAGTAGTAGTAGTAGTAGTAGTAGTAGTAGTAGAAGTAATAGTAGGAGTAGTAGCGGTGGTGGTGGTAGTAGTATTGATGAGAGTAGTTGAAATAGTAGAATTAGGAGTATTTGTTGTAGTAGTAGCAGTTATACCACCACCACCACCACCAACAACAACAACAAAAACAACAGCACCACCAGCAAGAGTAATGGTCGCTTTGTACAGGCGAGGTTTATTCGATCCAGCGCCGGCGTTGTGTATCGGCTAAACCTCTTAACAACGGATTCGCTGGCCCACGCCCGAACCAGGACAAGAATAAGCTCAACTGTAAAGTCTTCCTGCCCCCTCAACCCCTCCCCCCCCCCAGCCCCCCCCCCCCCCCAGCTTCCAGGAAAACAATGGCTGGGTGTTCTCCTTTTTTTCTTTCTCTGCGTTTTACTTACTCACTTTTCAGTTTTCTTTCCTTTGTTCATTTCATTCAATCCGCAAATCTTTATTCCTTCATTCTCCTTTTTCTTTTATATCCATTTTTCCTTTTATTATATATTTTTTTCATTTTATCATTCTTCCTCTCTTTCGTTCCTACCAGCATGCCCTCGTAAATATGATGATGATGATGATAATGATAATGATAATCCGAAGATGAATTCCAAAGAGCTCAGATTTTATATTTAAGTCTGGCAAAGAAGTTTATCTGCCTGTCTGTCTTTCTGTCTGTTTGTCTGTCTTTTCCTAAAAATAATAAATCCTCATAATCCTCATAAATATAACTGATTATAAAACACCAATAAAACAGTAATAATAAAAAGGTATAATTATTTTAGTACTTTCCTGTCCCTAATTATAACACCTGCTTAGACCTTGTATAGCGCATGTTAACTAATGATGATAATGATGGTGAAGCGCATGTTAACTAATGATGGTGATGATGATGGTGATGATGGTGATGATAGCTTAAAAAAAAACTCCAGCCCATCACACCATCTTTACACAATCCATCCTCTTGCAACCCCCGTCCCTCTACCCCCCCTTCCCCCCTTTACGTCCGTACTCGCCTGGTTGTAACGTAGCGACGGACGGAGTAAAAACGGTTCTGACTGCCCACCATCACCACCACCACCACCATAACTCTCCCCCTCTCCCCCCTACTACCTCCACCACCACTATCACCATCACCCCCAAAACGGTTCTGACTGCCCACCATCACCACCACCACCACCATAACTCTCCCCCCCTCCCCCCTACTACCTCCACCACCACCATCACCATCACCCCCCCTCCCCCCCGCGATAACCTGCCGGCGCGGACTAATCGCGGACCTCTGTCAAACCCTTCAGCGGGACAGTAAAAAAAGGGGGAAAAAAAAAAAGAGCGGTAATGGCAGAGGCTTGAAGGTTGTGTGTGGCTCGACGTGTTTTTTTCGGGTATTTTTTTTCTAGTTTTGTGATTATTTTTATCATTTTTTGTTTTGCTGTGATCGTTGTTGTTGTTGTTGTTGTTGTTGTTGTTGTTGTTGTTGTTGTTACTTTTATTGATTTTATTGGTATTATTATTATTATTATTATTATTATTATTATTATTATTATTATTATTATTACTGACGCGCTTCCATCACCAATGTCACTACTACTACTACTACTACTACTACTACTACCATTTCTACTACCACTACTACTTTCACTACTACCACTACTACTTTCACTACTACTGCTTCTATCACTTCTATTATCACTACTACTACTACTACTACTACTACTACTACTTCTACTACCATGCTACTACCACTACTTTTAATCGTCGTTGAAGTAATAGGAGTCGTTGTTGTTGTTATTGTCATCGTCGTTAAACACACACCCACCATTATCGCCCTCCCCACCCCCCTCGCCCCCCTCCTTCCCCACTCGCCACCATTAAGCTTCATGGAACAGTCCCGAACGAGCCGTGAGATGGTTCGAACGGTCGGGCGGCGCGAACCGAACCGAAGTGACCAGAACCGCCCCCTTCGGCCCGCCTCGATTGAGTTTCGTTTCCGATCCGAGCCGAGTTAGTGAAGCACCGAACGAGACACTTGAGAGGTTGAGTTCGATGCCGGGCCGGGAGGAGGAAGAGCTCGTTTGGAGGAGGAGGAGGTGGTGGGGGAGGGGGAGAGGAAGGAGAAGAAGAAGGAAAAGGAGAAGGTGGAAATAGAAGAGGACAAGAAGAAAAGAAGGAAATGAAAGTATGAGATAGAGGAGGAGGAGGAGGAGTGCATCAAATAAAAGACGCAGCAATAGATGTAGAAGGAGAAGAACAAGTATAAAGAGAGGTATAGGAGAGGCAGAAAAGGAGGAGAAGGAGGAGGAGGAGGAGGAGAAGGAGAATAAAGAGAAGGAAGAGAAGGCGGAGGAAGAGGAGATTTTTCAACATTAAATCCTGAAGAAGCAGAATTGGGAGAAGAAATTGGAGATGAAGAAGAACAAGGATGAAGGCAATCAAGAGAAACGAAATGAAGGAAGAAGAAGAAGAAGAAGAAGAAGAAGAAGAAGAAGGAGAAAAATGGAATTGATGAGGGGCATGTGAATTTAAGGAGAGAGAGAGAGAGAGAGACCAAGCAAGCAAGCAAGGAAGGGACGGGGCACGGAATACCAGAGGAGGAGGAGGAGGAGGAGGAGGAGGTATGCATCAGCTCTCCATCCCTAATGCACTAAGTTCCACCCTCATCACCTGAGAGAGATGAGGAGGAGGAGGAGGAGGAGGAGGGGGGTAGGGGTGATTGGAGGAAAGGAGAAGAGAGGAAGGAAGGAAGGAAGGAAGACGGAGAAGACTTTTAGGAGGCTCTTAACTGAGGAGGGAGGAGGAGGAGGAGGAGGAGGAGGAGGAGGAGGAGGAGGAGGAGGAGGAGGAGGAGGAAGAAGAAGAGGAGGAGGAGGGAGGAGGAAAGTTTCTAAAAGGTTGCCTAGTTATCTATTCTTTTCTTTCTTTTATGGCCTTTTTTCCTCTTTTCTCTCCTTTCTTTCCTCCCTCTGTTCCTCCTCTACCTCCTTCCTTTCCTCTCTTTCCTCCTCACTCTATCCCTCCTTCCCTCTTTTGTCCTCTCTATCCTTTCCTCTTCTTCTTCTTTTCCTCCTTACTATTCTTCCCTTTTCCTCCTCTCTTTCCATTCCTCCTTTTCCTCCTCTTCCTTCTTACCCTCCGGCATCCTTAAGAGAGATAACAGGGAGAGGAGGAGTAGGAGGAGGAGAAGGAGGAGGAGGAGGAGGAGGAGATAATGATTAAGTGCAACTCTTCATTAAACGTGTTGAGAGAGAGAGAGAGAGAGAGAGAGGGGGCGGAGTAAACAAAATAATCCTTTTCTTTGTTAGGTTTATTTTCATAGTTGTTTTTAAAAGGAGTAGGAAAAATATAACAGCGAAGAAAAAAGACTCAGGATCCATTTCACAATCTCTCTCTCTCTCTCTCTCTCTCTCTCTCTCTCTCTCTCTCTCTCTCTCTCTCTCTCTCTCTCTCTCTCTCTCTCTCTCTCGGTTAAGCTAATTGTCTTTTTTTGTCCCCTTGAATAATCTTTTGTGTGTGTGTATGTGTGTGTGTGTGTGTGTCAGAGAGAGAGAGAGAGAGAGAGAGAGAGAGAGAGAGAGAGAGAGAGAGAGGTGTGGCTACGTGATAATATGAGTAAAGAGGGAAATAGACCTTTAACATCCTCCTCCTCCTCGTCTTCCCCTTCCTCTTCCTCTTCCTTTTCCTCTTCCTCCTCCTCCTCCTCCTCCTCGCTTTCCTCTCTTTCCTCTCTTTTAGCCCTTCTAGCAACACCATATAATTAATTACAGAGAGAGAGAGAGAGAAAGGGCCGAAAACTAAATCAATGTTTTGAAAAATTCTCCTTCCATCCATCTCTCTCTCTCTCTCTCTCAAAGCAATTAATCTAGAGACTTACCTGGAGGATTGGAGAAACCTTTAATGGGATTTTTCTTACCTGAGAGAGAGAGAGAGAGAGAGAGAGAGAGAGGTGGGGGGGTGGGGGCAAATTACACGTGATGAGAGGGCTATACGAGGAAATAAGGTAAGGAGGTCTTTTTCGTGTCTCTCTCTCTCTCTCTCTCTCTCTGTCTCTCTCTCTCTCTCTCTCGTTTCTTCTTTCCTCAATTTTCTCTTTCAATTTTTGTCTCTTTACTTTTTCCTTTAAGCGTCTTTTCCTTGCCTTTCCTTTCGTTAACTTATTTTTTTTTCTTTTTACTTACTCTTCTCCAGCCTGTATTTCCTTTTGCTTCCCTTCATTTTCCTTCTCTCCTTAATTTATTTTCATTTCATTCATTTTTCACGTCCTAGTTTCTGTTAAGTCTTTCTTACCTCCAGTTTTCCCTCACTTTTTCATCATCTTCATCATTATTTCCTTTCATCATCATCACCTTTCTTCGCTTCCACTTCATGGCTTTTCATAGTGTTCTTCATCTACACCTTCTTTTCATCAACCTCAACCACCACCACTACCACCACCACCACCACCGCCGCTTCCATTCTCTCCTTTCCCCTTTTCCTCGAACTCTCAACGTTTCACCCTTCCATTTCTCCTTATTCCACATCTCTTTCCTTGTTTGTCTTTCGCCTTTCCTCGCATTCACTGCAGAGGAGAAGTGGAGGGTCGACTAAAGACGTCACGTGCCTATAGTCCGACACAAAGTCCGTTTGGGTGGGTCTCGAACCTCTTCACAGTGGTGCCGCATCACCCCCAATACATCACACTCTCTTTCATTTGTAAGCTACATGAGACTGGAAATTGTGTATCAAATATTCTGTATCCAATAAAGATTTGGCAGCACTATGTCTAGGACTCGACGAACTGGCCCCCGCCCAAACTGACTTCACCGCTGAGTCTGACTTAAATGGGTTTGATTTGGTGACAGATCCAACTAAACCTTCATCCTTCCAATCAGCCCTTATAGGAGAATCTGGGTTACTGCAAACAGGCTACGGACTAAGCCTAGCAGAACGATATGAAACCTAAACCAGTGGGGAGTGACTGGTATCCCCTCCAAGCCCAGTTAGCCTGCCAATCTTCACCATATATGAGTCCAACACCTACTAGAGCAAGGGTTCTTAACCAGGGATATCCATACCCCTTGGGTGTATGGGAACCAAATGCTGAGGTAATGGGACTCAGTATCTGAATATTGTTATATATTTGATTTATTAATTTATAGTTGGTTTGAATGATACATAGTAACTACCACTGCTATTCAATACTTATAATTTGTGTTATTTCATGAATCTAAAATTGAGGAGCACTCAGCTGTATTAGTTTATATATTTTCTTTTTGAATAGATATATTATTTGGTGTGTGGTTCTAAATATGGGCAAAACATCAAACCACCCAAAATATTTGGCAACCCTGGCACGAACATCTTGCGACTCTTCGCTGTTTTGAAACGGATGACAGTTGATTGAGTTGAGCCGCGGCGCAGGCAGGGTTAGGCCGGTGCCTGCGTCCATCCCATCCTGCCATTTTTCTTGTAAGTGTTTTCATAATTATTTCTTCTGTTTGCATTGTCGCTTCTATGACCAATATAGCTGTTTAAATATTATTAGAATAATAAACATTACAAAAAGCATTTGCATCTTCAGATGTAAAGGATAGGCCTATAACCTTTATTTTTTAGTTCAAATACTTAATTTCGTAAGTTACGTTTACCACCACTTAATCCACTATTTATATATTTATTTTTTAATGCATAATTTTTTCAGTTTACCGCACATGTTTGGATGCATATTTGGCTATTCTAAGTATTTATCATAAGCCTAACTATGATTACAAGATGTGGCACTCCTGTCCTAGAGTACCAGTTTGCACCACACAGAGCCTAACACCTACCATAGAGCTTATCAATTTGCGCAACACACAGAGTCCAACACCTACTAGCTTATCGCTTTGAACCATACAGAGTCGTAGTCCTACAATCTTATCAAGCTGCACCACATAGAGCCTAACATCTGCTCCTGGGCCGCCCTTTAACCAGGTTGGAGGGTGGCTCCTGTACAGTAAACGAAGGCGGTGAAGATCTAAGCTATTGGGTGATCGAGATTCCCGTGAAGGTGTGAAGCCATGCGATTAAACTACCTTTCGTATTCTCACGTCTCCATTTCCAGCTACCATTCGTATTTTTTTGTCTTCATTTCCACCTCTATATCACCCTTTTCTCCTATCTCTCGCCTTCATATCAGTGTCATCATGTTCACGTTACCCTCCTCATCTTCATCACCTTCTTTCCCTTCACTATTTTCTCCTACTCCTCACTTTCGTTTTCTGTTTCATCATGTTCACGTTACCCTCGTCATCTTCCTTATCTTTTTTGTGCCCTTTTCTCCTTCGTTTTAGTTTTATGAGGGTCACGCTACCTTACGTTACCCTCTAGTTTCCTATATTCTTTGGCCTTTGCTTTTCTTTTATTTATCCATTCATTTTTCACGGTAATCCCTTTTCCCTATCCTCTAATCATTTCCCCTTCTCATTATCTCCTTATGGCTCCCCCTCCCCTTCGCTCTTCGTAAACTCTCTTTCTTCCTCTCAGCTATTTCTTCACCCAATGTACTTTCTATCCTCTGCTTCGTGTTAGGTTCCTCGTGTCGTTTTCTTTCACTTATTTATTCACCCTTTCTGCTTTCTATCCTCGGCTCCGTGTTAGGTTCCTTGTATCGCCGTCACCCTCGTCACTTCCCATCCCTCCGTTTCCCGTCAGCAGCCGCCCAGTGACCCAGAGAGCACCGCAGCTTTACCTACTTATCGATCAGGCTCCCTCTCTCTCTCTCTCTCGCTCTCTCTATTTATGTATTTCTCTCTCTCTCTCTCTCTCTCTCTCTCTCTCTCTCTCTCATCTTCATTTATTCTTATTTTTTTTGTATTTTACGTTGTTTTTCATATTCTTTATTTGGATTTTGGTTTTGTTTTGTTTTTATCCATTTTTTCTCTTATTTTAATCTCTCTTCCATGTCCTCTTCCTGTTTCCCCTTCTCTTTCTCTCTCCGTTTCCCCCACCCCCTTTCTTCCCCTCATTCTCTCCATTTTTTCTTCACCCTTTCTATATACCCTATTCATCCTCACCCCGTAATTTATCTTTTCTCCCTTTTCCTCCCTCTCTTCCCTTACCTTTCCCTTCATCCATTTTGCCCTGTTATTCCCCTTCATTACTCTTTCACTCTCCGTTAGCTAGCTCTCTCCCTCCTTTCTCTTTCCCTCCTCCTCCTCCTCCTCCTCCTCTCCCATCAACACTCCTATTCCATTTTTTCCCTCCCTTCAGCTCGGTCAAAGCATACACGTCTTTTGATGAGAGTATCGTGTGCTTCATCAGCGAGTTACCTGTACACGCTGCCCAGGTAAGCGTGAGTAATTAAGTGACAGGTAAATGGGTGGGTCGAGGGATGGTTGGATGGATGTGGCTGTGGTTGTGGTTTGGTTGAAAGTGGAGTGTTTGTTTGGTGGTTGGTGTTGTGATGGTTCGGTTTGGTTGAGGTTGTTTTGTTTGTTCGGTTTGTTTTTGCTGTTGTTGTTGTTGTTGTTGTTGTTATTCCTACTCTGGGTTTGTTGTTTACTTGTACAATTATCATCAATAACATTCTCCTGTTCCTCCACCTTGTCATCATCATCATTTTCGTATTGTTTCCATTTTCATCACCATCATCATCATCATTATGACCAGTATTACCATCACCAGTGCCATCATATCCACCATTGTCATTTTCATCATCATCATCATCGTCATCATCTTCACCGTCATCTGTTCCGGTGTTTGATGAATCAGGAAAACAAAAAATGACAGGAGCAACAACATCGGTGATTGCTTATGAGTTCTTTCCGTTGCTTTCCCTTCCCATCAGTCAGTCTATCCCTGTTACTTTTTGCTGTTTGTCCAACCGTGAAATCGTACATGTGTGTGTGTGTGTGTGTGTGTGTGTGTGTGTGTGTGTGTGTGTGTGTGTGTGTGTGTTACTTTACACTCGATATGAAACTGTCTTGTTCCCCTCTGACTCTCTCTCTCTCTCTCTCTCTCTCTCTCTCTCTCTCTCTCTCTCTCTCTCCCTGCATGAAGAAATAACAAGCTGCTCAATCTTGCATGAGAAACGAACACGAGCATGCATGAAGGAGGAGGAGGAGGAGGAGGAGCAGGAGGTAAATAACAAGATAAGAAACGGGAGGAATAACAGGAATATCAGAGAACAATACCCATAGAAAACGAAAGGAGAGAGAGAGAGAGAGAGAGAGAGAGAGAGAGAGAGAGAGAGAATAAAAGACCTCTTGGCGGCTTGGCAGAAACGAAAGGTTACAAGGCGCAAAAGTTATCTAATTCAAGGAACCTGAATCTTTATCCCCTTCTCTCTCTCTCTCTCTCTCTCTCTTCTCTCTCTCTTCTCTCTCTCTCTCTCTCTCGCCATTCCTCCCACTCTCAAGCTCTTCCGTAAAAAAACACAAAGGGTAGCAGTAATTGGTTTTGTTAGGGCGTGTGTGCGGGCGTGGGAGAGGGCGTGTGTTGTACGGCTGGAAAGAGAGAGAGAGAGAGAGAGAGAGAGAGAGAGAGAGAGAGCATTCAGGTAGGGCGATTGACAGGTAGACAGAGAGGTAGAAAGAGATTTTGAAAGATACAAACAGAAACATGAAGCCAAAGTGAAGTGTGTGTGTGTGTGTGTGTGTGTGTGTGTGTGTGTGTGTGTGTGTGTGTATTCGGTTACCACTTAGAACTTGAGCCTCTTAGTTTATGATGACTTCGGAAGCTGTATTTGTGCTCTTCTTGTACTCTCTTTTTCATTCTCTCTATGTCTTTGTCTTTCTCTCTCCCTCTATCTACCTATCTATCTATATCTATCTGTCTCTCTGTATAATGTATATATCTATCTAGTTATCATCTCTATCTATGTAACTATCTCTGTATCTGTCCCTATATCTCTCATTATTTCTCTTGCAGTACCTCACCAACCTCCTCCCCTCTCCCTTCCTTCCCCCGTTCAGTTCATTGGATACGGGCTCTCCATCTTCCTCATGTCCCTTCCGAGGCGTGTGATTGGTGATCGTTGGGGATAATGCCTCCAAGTGGGGATCGCTCGCCGGAAGGGGGTCGGGTATTAGCCATGAAATTAATCTGAGCCGACCCGAAGTAGCGAAGTTTAGCAAAGAGGAGAGCGATCGAAGCATGCAGGCAGGTGAGGCGGCAAGGACGGGGAAATGAGAGAGAGAGGAGAGGAAGGAAGAGAGAGAGGAAGGGAGAGAGAGATGAAAGGGAGGGAGAGAGATGGAAAGGGAGAGAAAGAGATGGAAGGAGAGAGAAAGAGATGGAAGGAGAGAGAAAGAGATGGAAGGGGAGGGAAAGAGATGGAAAGGGGAAGAGATAGAGTGTAGGGAGAGGGTAGAAGGAGAGAGAGAGAGAGAGAGAGAGAGAGAGAGAGAGAGAGAGAAAGAGAGAGAGAGAGAGAGAGAGAGAGAGAGAAAGAGAGAGAGAGAGAGAGAGAGAGAGAGAGAGAGAGAGAGAGAGAGAGAGAGAGAGAGAGAGAGAGAGAATAGGGTTTATGAAAAAGAGAAGATATACAGGTAGTTTAAGTCGTGTATTCCAACCTGAGCAATCGTTTCGTGATCCAAAACAAGATTTACAAATTGACAGATAGATAAATAGATATACAGTTTCTCTATACTGTACCCGATTAACTTTTTACAAACACACGTATTATACTTTTTTATAGCAAGGGAAACAGTTCAAGGAAAAAAAAAGCAACAACAACAACAACAACAACAAAACCCGCTTTATGATGTGTATTTAAAAGTTAAGGATGAAAATAACTTGAAGTATACATATTCTTGTGGTTTTAGGCGACTTTTGTAGGTAGTATATATTATGTTAAATGGCTTCCGGTTCTCCAATTATATCTCGAAGTCTTTTTCATTACCAACGTTTTTTTTTCTTTTTCATTTGACTCGCGTGTGGTTAACTGAATGTCTCCTTATCTCAGGTGAGTGACGGAGGAGGCGGAAAGTGAATACATGCAGGTGTGGGGTGAATGCATACAGGTGTGTTTCCGCTGCTTATTACCTACGTGTTTTTTTAATAATTTAACTCGCGTGTGGCTAATTGAATGTCTCTTTATTTCAGGTGAGTGACGGAGGAGGCATGCAGATGGGAGGTGAATGGATGCTGCACAGGTGAGGTTGTCAGGTGTACTTGTGACAGGTTGCATGCTCCTCTTCTCCCTCCCGCTCCCTCCCTCCTCTTCCCCACCCTCTTCGCACCCCTCTTCTGCCTTCCCCTTCCTCCCTCTCTCCCTCACTATCTACACAGACTCATACATACACACA
Source organism: Eriocheir sinensis (assembly GCF_024679095.1). Taxonomy (NCBI): domain Eukaryota; kingdom Metazoa; phylum Arthropoda; class Malacostraca; order Decapoda; family Varunidae; genus Eriocheir; species Eriocheir sinensis. The sequence goes on from NC_066511.1 coordinate 15,914,052, forward strand.
CACATGCAGACACACACACAAGAAATGAGGTAGAGTTTTCATTATCTATATTAATCAAAATAGAACTCGGTAAATGCATCTCTTGTCACACTTCTTATCTCCGTCGTAGTTGCCTAGTTTAGTATGAGCAGAGGGAGGTACTTAAGCATGTCAGACTCCCATTACGACTATTTTCCAAGGCCACAGAGAAGATTAATCGAGTTTTCATGGCTGTTATTCCCCGTTCGTGGTGTGAATGTCGTGTAGAGCTGTCAGTAATATCACACAACAGTCCATAAAATCCCTGAACTTCTACGATAATATTTTCAAACAGGCGAATTGAGAGCGCCGATACGCTGAAAAATACAGGCTTGAGACCTTTCCTTGCGCTTGTGGTGTTTAATGTGCTCCACGCTGACAGACAGACCAAGCCGATATCCCAAAGAATCGAACACCCGAGGGAACAGACATCGCGGGTTTTGGTGCTAGTTTAATCGGTTAAGTAAATGGCAAAGGGTTCACGTTATAAGGTCGCTTTTTTTGTTTTTTTGTGTTTATTATGGTTTAGGTGCGTGTCCGTTGTTTTCTTAGTGATTATTGTGGTTTGTTTTTGGTAGTTTTTTTTTATAGTTTGATAGTTGTTGAGATTTGTTTTTGTTAACGTAGACAGTGCGGAAAAAGTAAGCAGTTGTTTTTGTTTATCTTTATGTGCATTTTGACAGTACTTTTTGGTGTTTTCTATTTTGATCGCTATAAGCTCGTCATATAAGCCTGAAAACGCGAGTGTAACGTAGTACTTATAAATATATCCGCGTAGTATTAATAGTTATATCAGGTTGATTGCATGATTGTGTTAATTTTGTTTCTGTATCGATTCCTTTTTTTATTTGCTTTAAACATTTATCTGGTAATATCGTTAATGAGGCACGTTAGTGATGACGTGACTGATTACTCTTTTTTGTTTGCTGCCTGGCCGAGAGGAAGGTCCGTTTTCTTAGACGCTTCCATCCCTAACATCAACTATTTTCAAAGGCCAAAAAGAGATCAATCAGGTCCATATGAGTGTTTATTTAGGTTCATGGTACAGAAGAACGATCAGACTACCACCAGTATCATGAAACTAGTCCTGAAAACGCCCACAACTCCCACGAAAGCCTTGTCAAAAAGATATGTGTGCTTGGCCGCGGGAATGCTTAAGAATTTGGCGGTATAATGTTTGAGCCTGTGTAGTTCCGCGCGCCGCCGCCGACAAAGAGATTCTGTTCAGGGCCAAAGCTTATTAAGTTGTTTTGTTTGTTTATTTATTAGTATTTTTATTGCATATTCTATCTATTTTGCCCTTTTCCTTGTTTGTGTGTTTGTGAGTGTGTGCGTGGGGGGGGTGGGGGGGTAAATATTATAGGCGTACCCCCAGGATCTAAAGTAAGAGAGAGAGAGAGAGAGAGAGAGAGAGAGAGAGAGAGAGAGAGAATCCCATTCCTGGCAGCGAAGAAGCAGCTCGTTTGTGGCTTTTGGTGAAATGGTCTAAATCCTTCCCTTTCCTTCCCTTCCCTTCCCTTTTTCCTTTCACATCCCTTTTCCTTCCTTTCCCTTCCGTCTCCTTCCTTTCCCTTTCCTTCCTTTCCCTTTCCTTCCTTCCCTTCCCTTCCCTTTCCTTCCTTCCTTCCTTCCCTTTCCTTCCCTTCCTTCCTTTCCTTCCTTCCTTCCTTCCTTCCTTCCTCTTCCTTCCTTTCTTGTCTCCTCTCCTTCCTTTCCCTTCTTCCCTTCCTTTCCTTCCTTCCTTCTTCCCTTCCTTCCTTCCTTCCTCTTCCTTTCCTTCCTTCCTTCCTCTTCCTTCCCCTTCTTTCCTTCCCTTCCTTTTCCTTCCTTTCCTTCCTTCCTCTCCCCTCCTTCCTTTCCTTCCCTTCCTCTTCCTTCCCCTTCCTTCCCTTCCTTCCTTCCTTTCCTTCCTTTCCTTCCCTCCTTTCCTTTCCCTTCTTTCCTTCCTTCCTCTTCCCTTCCTTCCCTTCCTTCCCTTCCTTCCTTCCTTCCTTTCCTTCCTTTCTTTTCCCTCCCCTCCCCTTTCCTTTCCTCCTATTCCTTTCGTTCTATTCTTCTCGTTCCCTTCCTTTCTTCTCTCCTCCCCTTCCCTTCCCTTCCCTTTCCTTCCCTTCCCATCCCTTCCCTTCCCTTCCCAGTCCTTATTGTGCTTCAGCTCCCACACCCTTTCCTGCCTCCCTTCCCTTCTCTTTCCTTCCTTCCCTCCTTTCCTCACATTCCCTTTACCATCCCTTAAGCCTAGAGAAGCTATTGTTTTATATGATTTTAGTCTTTTTCACTTTTCATAATTGTTTCATCCTGTCTGTTGTTGTTGTTGTTGTTGTTGTTAGTGCCATTCTTCTTTCTCCTTTACTTCTTTTACTTTTATATCATCATTATCATCATCATCATCATCACCATCACCAGCATCCTACCACTCACTCTCCCACCCCCTCCCTTCCTCCACCTCATTCCTACCCTCTCCCTGTTCCTCATCCCCCTTCCTCCTTCCCTCTCCTCCCTCTACCTCTTCCTTACCCTCTCTCCACCCCTCCCCCACCCCTCATCTCCCTTCCCTCCACCCTCCCCTTCCCTCCCTCCGTACCACCACTACCTCCCTGACTTTTGACCCGCATACATGATAGCGAGTAATTACAGCTCCCGCCAGAACGTGACAGCACCAGACAGACAGACATACACTCCGGATACACTCGCTTATACAACAACCACCCAATTTATTCGTGTTTTCCCCGTCCCTGCGCCTCCGTCAGATCATGTGGCATCCAAGTCTGTCCGTGCATTAGACAGCCTCGCCCAAATCATGTTATCCGCGTGTCACTGAGTCTGTTAATCGTGGATGTCCCGGGCAAGGTTCACCTCCCTCCCTTCCTCGCCCGCCCACCCGCTCTCACTTCCTTGTTTCCCTCTTTCCTTCCTTCCTTGTTTCCTGTTTGTCTTTTAGTGGTGGTGGCGGTGTTGTGGTGGTGATGGTTTTTTTTTTTATTGGTGCGGTGCTTCCCTTTAAAGTGTAGTAGGGATTGTTTGGAAGGATGTTTTGTGGGATGATATGTGGTGACGGCCTTTTATGGTGAGTGAGTGAGTCGGGGGTGAAAGGGTTGGAGGTGTGTGTGTGTGTGTGTGTGTGTGTGTGTGTGTGTGTGTGTGTGTGTGTGTGTGTGTGTGTGTGTGTTTGTATATTTCAGCGAGGTATTTGTCTCTGCTTTTGTTCATTATAGTGAGTGTGTAGATATTCATTTGTTTCTTTATTTGTTGGTATGTTAATTAGGAAACCTTTGTGTGTGTGTGTGTGTGTGTGTGTGTGTGTGTGTGTGTGTGTGTGTGTGTGTGTGTGTGTGTGTGTGTGTGTGTGTTATAGCCTTCAATAATGGCTAGATTGTTTCCGAGTTTCTTTACTTTTCTAATTATTTTCATTTGTGTTCTAAGTCTTCTTTTTCATCTTGTCATTATTATCATCACCACCATTACTATTATCAAACAAACTATGTAAGCATGGATGAATTACCACAATTTCCCCTTCCCCTAATTTTCCTCCTCTTCCTCCTCCTCTTGGCCCCCACCAATCCCCCTTTCCTCTCCCTCCTCCCCCTCCCTCACTGACCCATCCAATACGTCTCCCTTCCTTTCTCCCTCCACCTCCTTTCCCCACCTCCTCCCTCCACCTGACCCATCCCAAACCCCCCTCCCCTTAATCACTCCCTCACCTCCCCCTTACCCATCCAACCCCCTCCCTTAATCACTCCCCCTTCCTTCATACTTCCATCCAGATTATAAAAGTTGTGTCGGCTCATCGCAGACTAATGAGGCGCGATAGTGGGTCCTCCTGCGTGACTAACCTTGTTGGTGAGCTGCGGGTGAAGGAGGAGGAGGAGGAGGGTTGGGTAGGGTAATGATGGGCAAGGAACAGGGGAATATTACTAGGAATTAGGGAGAGAGATTGGGAAGGGAAGGGAAGTCTAGGAAAAGTAAATCAAGGAAAGGGAAGAGTAGGAAAGAAAAAGGAAGGGAAAAGAAGGGAAGGGAAACAGACAAGAAGGGAAGGGAAAAGAAGATAAGGGAAGAAAAAATGAAGGATAGGAAAGGTAATGGAAATAAATGGAAGGGAAAGGCACAGGAAGGGAAAGGAAGGGAAGGGAAATGAAAGGAGGATAAGGATTGTGAAAGAAAGGTTAAGCAAAGGAACGCAAACTAATGGAAGGGAAGGGAAGGGAAAGGAAGATAAGATGAAGTGAAGATAAGGAAAGGAAAAGAAAGTAAAGTAAAGGAAAGGAATGAGAAGGTAACGGAAGGAATATCAATAAATGGGAAGAGAAGTGTAGAACAGGAAAGTGAATGAAATAATTGAGAAAACAAAGACAGACAAGAAGAGGAAAAGATAAGGGAAGGAAAAGGTGAACCAGGAAAGTGGAAAGTGAGTGTGGAGAGGTGGAAAAGAGGAAAGAAGTGGCGGGGGTGGAGAAGAGGAAGAGGAGGAGTTACCAAGGAAAGGTAGGAAGTGGAGGAGAGAAGATAAAGGGGATGAAAAAGACGGAATGAATGGGAAAAGGATGGAAAGGTTGAGATTAGGTTTTGGGAGAGAGAGAGAGAGTGTGTAAAAAGAAAGGGGAGAGTACTAAAAAGAGAGAACTGGGGTGGTTATGGAGGGCTGATGAAAGGAAGGCAGGGGAGGGGAGGGAGGAGGAGGAGGAGGAGAATGGCCGGAAGCTACTCAAGATTAATGGATTTGTTGATTAAATTATTTCTTCATTCAGCGTTTATCTGTTTACGGACAGTCCTGTGTCATTATCTTCGCGCACACACACACACACACACACACACACACACACACACACACACACACACGCGCGCGCACAGTATATATTAGTTATTCAAATGAAATATAAACAGCTGATAAGTATAAGTAAACTATATAGTATCGGATCCCTTTTACAAATCAACATTCACAGATTATTCGAAAATGAGGAAGTGTCGTTATTATTTTATTATTACCTTCCGTTTCAATGATCTTTCTAACGTGGACGAAGAGGACACGTATCAGACACGTCATGTACAGGATAATAATTGTTTCCTTTTGGTGTAGGGTCGTGAGAAGTCTTACAGCACTACCACCACCACCACCAACAACACCACCACCACCACCACCAACAACAACAACAACAACACCACCACCAACAACAACAACAGCACCACCACCACCACTAACAACAACGTCAGCACCATCACCTCTCAGCCCATCATCACCTCCAGTCAGTCAGTCAAGTCATCAACACCTTCAAATCACATCCACGCATTTCACTTTCTTCGGTTCGAGTCCTCCTTTGAGACCAACTACAGTTACTACACCCTTGCTTGTCACCCTCCCCTACTATCTCCCTCCACCTTCCACAACACGTTAATTACTCGCATTCGGTTGGCTTTCCTCGTCTACTGCTCTTCCACCTCTTCGCCTTTCTTCACTTCCTCCCTGCACTACTCCACTGGGCAGGGGGTGAAGGAGGGAGAGAATGAGGAAGGGCAGGAGGAATGGGATAGGGAGAACGTACCATGATGAGGAGGGAAATTCATGAAGGTGGGAAGGAGAGAGAGAGAGAGAGAGAGAGAGAGAGAGAGAGAGAGAGAGAGAGAGAGAGAGAGAGAGAGAGAGAGAGAGAGAGAGAGAGAGAGAGAGAGAGAGAGAGAGAGAGAGAGAGAGAGAGAAGTAAGGATATTGGGCGATGCAAAGCAATCTGGCCTCTTAAGAAGTAAATTGCAAGCAGCAGGAGGGGAAGGAAAAGATGGAGAGAGGAGGAGAGGGAGGAAGGGAGGGAGGTAGTAGGCAGGCAGGCAGGTAGGCAGTGAGGCGAGGTAAGGAAAGAGGTTAGCGCGGAGGAAGGAGGAGGAATTGGGTGAGGGTCGTTAGGTTACAAGAGAAATGAAGGTGAACGGATTGCTGGGAACATCAAATTATCGACGGACTGATTGACTGTCGCGCTTTACTTTATCGATGTTAAAGAAAATAAAAATGGAAAGGCCCTAATTAAACAAGAACTAAAACAGATTGGGACTAGGAATCCTCAAATTATCGACTGACTAACTAAATGACGGACCTGAGTGCAGACTTATTTTCTCGGTGTCAAAAGATGGAAGGATTTTTTTTTGTTGTTGTTGTTGTATTTGCACTTAAGTTATCTCCTTTGCCGTAAAAAAAATTAAGTAAACTGGTTGCTGGGAATCATGAAATTATCAACGGAATGACTGACTAACTGGTTGACTGACTGGTGTGGCTGCAAACTATTTTCTCGATGTAAAGAAAAAGTGATAACGATTTCAGTTAAGCAAAAAACTAACGTAAACTGGTTGCTGGGAGATATCAAATTGTCGACTGAATGACTGACTGACTGACTGGCTGACTGGTTGATGTGAGCGCAGACTCTATTTTCTCGATGTAAATAAAAAAGGCGAGAGTATTGATCTTGGTAAAGGAAAAATAGAGTCGGATTTCAGCGAAGTTGTTGAATAATTATTGCGAGTGTGTAGTTCGTAAAACCGCAGTCCAAGTCCCATTAGTGATGCCGGAGGTTAATTGGCGCGCAAAGGAAGGTCCTGAATAATTACATGATGGTGTTAGAGACTTCAGGAAAATTAGCAGACCCCAAACTTGAAATAATGGAAAAGGAAAAATTGTGAATAAACTCCGCGGACTGCAACAAAGAAAAAAAAAAGCTGCAATTTATATTTCGACTAAACATAAAGGAGAACTGTGAGTATCTCGTTGGGATGCTAACTGAATACAAATTATATTATCTGATTATATGTAAAAGGCAGAGACCGACATTGATTCTCTCTCTAAATCTATCTTACGGGAGCAACACTTGGCGGCCTTTCTGCTATTTTTTTATTGCTTTATATTTTTACCCTTGAGCTACTTCCTTTACTGCATAATAAAGAAAATTTAGGCGTCAGGAGTAGAGTTAAAGCCAAGTGACGTCTTTCCCAATACCTTTCGGGAAACTCAAATCTATCTTACGGGAGCAACACTTGGCGGCCTTTCTGTTTTTTGATTTCTTAATATTTTTACCCTTGAGCTACTTCCTTTACTGCATAATAAAGAAAACTAAGGCCTCAGGAGTAGAGTTAAGGCCAAGTGACGTCTTTCCCAATACCTTTCAGATGTAACAGTTCGTCTTTGTCACATTTTATGCTAAGTATAGGCAATCTAGGGTGAAGAACAGACCTCTAAATCGTCGGAAGACCTTACCTCGTTAATTTTCTTTCACGGGGTATCCTCAAACATTTTTATATTCTCGTACTCAAGCAAACATTTTCGGAGCAAAGGTTCACCAAATTTAGGGGCTCACCGGAGGTCCACAGGGGAGGGAAATTTGAAGAGCTTTCGCGATTCCGTTTGTATGTGTTTGTGTGTGAAGTTCAAGCTGAGTTACGTTGATAAGGAGGGAACTTTCGAGCGTTATCTGGGTAGAGGGCAGCACCAGGGAAGGGAAATTTGAAGAGCTTTCGCGATTCCGTTTGTTTGTTTATGTGTGTGTTTGTGTGTGTGTGTGTGTGTGTGTGAAATTCAAGCTGAGTTACGTTGATAATGAGGGAGCTTTCGAGCGTTATCTGAGTAGAGAGCAGCACCGACTTACCGCACTTACAGGCCGCTCTCTAGCCCTTTAAGTCTCTGGTATGCAACATTGCCAGATTGTCTTACTCAGCCTCTCATATTTACCGACTTCCGACCCAAAATCTGTCTCGTGGACCCAAATAAGGAGATTCACTGATAATTATCGTTAAAATAGTTAATTCCTGATGTTTCTTGGCAATAGTTAGGCGTCAGAAACCGGTAAATACTATGCTCTGAGTACGACAATCTGGCAACGGTGCTGGCAGGGAACACAAGAACAGTGCTGCCCTCTATACTGCATTAGCTTTGACCCCCTTCCAGCGTTGCCAAAGTATCGTTCTCATTGCATTGGATTTTCGTAGCATCAATATTTAACAGTTTTAACGATAACTTTAATTTTCTATCGTTATTTGTGCGGTTACGACAGTCTTGGAGCCTAAAAATGATAAATGCAATGTTCAGAGTACGACAATTTGGCAACGCTGCGGGCCCCTTCTCCCATTTTCTTTCGTCCGGTTTCATTTTACTTTGAAGTGATATAGAAATTGGCCATACTTGTCATAAAAATAGGAGTTATTATTTCAGTTTCTACATCGTGCCTATGTAATTTTCTTCCTATTCGGCTCTGGGCTCCCTCGTCTTCCTCTAAATCCTTGCATGCATTAGAATAGCCTTCATGGGCGATACTTGTCTTCGTTAATTTTTCTGTGTTGAGAGGGGCGGTGTGGTTGGGGTGTGATGTGTGTGTGTGTGTGTGTGTGTGTGTGTGTGTGTGTGTGTGTGTGACGGTCCCTTAACATGAAGCTGGCAGGCGGCGGATGAGTGAAGTGTGGCCGGGGAGCTGATATTCCTTTGTTTTTCTGCATTAAAAAATATCTCGATTATAAAGACAGTTAATTTAAGGATTGTAACGTTTTATGTATTGTGTGTGTGTGTGTGTGTGTGTGCGTGTGTGTGTGTGTGTGTGTGTGTGTGTGTGTGTGGTAAATATCGTCTCATTTTCCTTTCTTTTATTTATTTCCTAGTCTTTCGTGAGAGTGCAAGGAACAATGAAGTGGAGTATGTCGAATAGGTGGTAAGAGTAGAGTGAAGGTTAGTTAGGTAGAGAAAGGAGTAACAGTAAAGGGAAATTCGTAGAGCAATTAAGAGTAGTTTTTTTTTGGAGTAAAGGAAGCAGCTCAAGGAAAAAAAAAGTGAGGAAAAAAAAGCCCGCTAATCATTGCCCCTATAAAAGAGTGTAAAGATGAGTGGCCAAAAGAGAGAGATCAGTTTCGGGTGGAGTGGTGCCTCGATACAACAGTAGTAGTGGAGGGGAGACTTAGTAGAATACAGCAGATTAGAGTACAGGCTAGAGAGCGATAGTATAGGTCAACAGTGGAGTGTCTAAAGTAGTTAAAAGTGAAGAGGAGATTAACGAAGTAGAGAAAGATATTGTAGAGAAACAGTTGAGTATCTAGAGTAGGCAGTGTAGTACTAGTGGAGTGGATATTAAAGTGGAATAGAGCAGATTACAGTACAGCGTTTTGTTAGCCGTCCAGAATCCAATATTGGCCCCGAAATAAAAGCTAATTTGTTTGGGCCACGCAGTACAGGACGGTTTTTAGGACACCATAGATTTGCTCCAGAGTAGTGAGGAGTAGAGTGGCGTGGAGATTGAAGTAGAAGAAACAACGAGTAGAGTGGAACAGAATACACTTTTTTGTCATTCATCCAGAGTCCAATAATGGTCCCGAAAAAAAAGTTCAATATTGTCCCTAAATGAAAAAGATAATTTGTCTGTTTGGGACGCAGTACAGAACCAGTTTTCAGGACGCCATAGATTTATTTTGCAGATTTAAGCACGTGCCGAACATTCCACTCATGCCGATATTACGAGCGATTGTGTGCCGGGTGGAGCTTCAGGGGGAAACAATCGTGGTATCGGTACTAATAACTTCAACAATATTTTTTTTTTACATTCCATTGTTTGGTGTGCGATCATGATTTGTCATTTCGATTTGTGATGTGGATAGTTGATCATCACCACAACCACTACGGCCACCACCAGCACCGACACAAACACCACCAATACCATCACCACGACCACTGCGACCACCACCAACATCAACACAAACACCACCACTGCCATCACCACTATTATCATGACCACCACCAATGTTACCAACACCACCACCTCCACCACCACCACCACTGCCATCATCACCATTATCATGACTACCACCAATGCTACCAACACCACCACCTCCACCACTGCCATCACCACCATCATCACGACCACCACTAATGCTACCACCACAAGCACCTACAGCACCACCATCATGACGACCACCACCAATGCTACCACCTCCACCACCTCCACATCCATCACCACTTCCACTGCCATGAAAACAATTATCATGACCACCACCACCACCACTACTACTACCACCACCATCACTACCACTAACAAAAAGGAAAAAAAAATGCTATAACCTCTACCACTCTTTAACTTTAGCTAACAACATTTCCCGAATAACACCGACTACTTGTTTTCCTTTATTTTGCAAGAATATTATAGACGGATAGATTCCCCCTTGAGTCGCCGGAAAACTGAAGTCTTTACAATTATCGCAGATTTATTTTTCACGCCATTTCCTGGTAAAGATAGGTCGCAATCTTGTTCTCTCTCTCTCTCTCTTCACGGATTACATTTCAGAGCAGGTTGCGTTTGTTCCTGATCTTGCACAAAGGATTAGATCGCCTCTCTTGTGTGTATTTGTTTGTTTGACTTGCATTGTATCTCTTTTTATCCACGAGTGTTTTTTTTTTCATACGCTCTTTGGCCAAGGTTCCAGTAATGATTTCCAGCGAGCAAGGAACGACTTTTAAATACGGTACCTTGGTTGAATGGGCTTGAGGAACTGATATTTTTTTGAGAGATTATTATTATTATGCTGTTGTTATTATCATTACTACTACTACTACTACTACTACTACTACTACTACTACTACTTCTACTATTACTACTACTACCACTACCATCACCACCACCACTACTACCACTACCACCATCACCACTAACACTACCACCACCACCATTACTTCTGTTATAACCACTTCTCTTGTTATACATACATTTTGGCTTACGTTGCACTAACCACCACTATATAGTAAGTAATGAAAAAAAAGCCGCTGAGTCGTGCATAATAATTGCCAACGAACCGACAATGGCCGAGCATGAGCATGAGCAAATAATGAGAACTTTTATAACGTGACCTTCATGTTGTTTTGTGCGGACGGAACAAACAACGGGCGCAGTAAACAAGGCCACCAGCAGCAGCATAAACAACAACAAACAGTAAACAACAATGAAAAAAATAGCAACAGTGACAGTAACAACAACATAGCTAACATCGTCATTGTCATCGTCATCGTTATTACTATCATCAGTCAAGAAGCGAATCTGCGTCAGAAACGAAAAATAACAGCAATAACAACATAAGTAACGTCATCGTCATCGTCATTATCATCATTATAAACAACAACTAGAAGAATTCGTCGACTTTCACTTGTTTCCCTCTCTTCTCTTCTCTTCTTCTCTCTTCTCTTCTATTTCTTCTCTTCTCTTCTCTTTTCTTTTCTTTTCTTTTCTTCTCTTCTTTCTCTTCTTTTCTCTTCTCTTCTCTTCTCTTCTCTTCTTTCTCTTCTCTTCTCTTCTCTTCTCTCCTCTCCTCTCCTCTCCTCTCCTCTCCTCTCCTCTCCTCTCCTCTCCTCTCCTCTCTCTCTCTCTCTCTCTCTCTCTCTCTCTCTCTCTCTCTCTCTCTCTCTCTCTCTCTCTCTCTCTCTCTCCATAGTCTTCTCTCCTCTTCTTCTTCTTCTCTTCATCTTCTCTTCACTTTCTCCTCTTCTTCGTCTTCATATTCTTCCTCCCTCCTCCTCCTGTTCCTGTTCCTCTTCCGCCCAGACTTCCCTTCCCTTTCACTTCTCTTCCGCTCGCTCTCGAATTTAGTTTTGTCTTTTCCATTTCCCATTGTAGTTTCTTTTTTCTTGGCTGTGATTGGTTGGCGGTGTATTGAAGCCCTTTCCTTCAGGCTCGTTGATTGGCCAGTTAACCCGAGAGACCCACCTGACCACCACCACCACCGCCACCACGTGAATTGTCAAAACAGTTCAAAATTTACTGCAAAAATCGAAAAAAAAAAAAATAGGGGCATTGGATTGGCCTTGGAATGAGGAGGAGGAGGAGGAGGAGGAGGAGGAAAAAAGATAAGTAGGGCTTTAGGAGAATGGAAAAAAAAGCATGATGAAGAGAAATTAGGTGAGGATAATGGTAGAAAAATTAGGGTGAGACGAAGGAGGAGGAGGAAGAAGAGGAAGAGGAAGAGGAAGAGGAAGGGTTTTACCTCCTCATGTTGCCTTGATAAGATTCGCCTTCATGAGTATTTTTTTTTAACCCGAAAGAAGAAAAAAAAAATAGGCGTAAGAATGCGGACAAGCTTGGTATGTGATCTCGTATATTCTCCTGATAAGACTCCTCCTCCTCCTCCTCCTCCTCCTCCTCCTCCTCCTCCTCCTCAACCTCTCTCCCCGCTATTGTCGACGCGATGTAATATTTTCTACTTTTTAAGATTCTAAGATATTCCCTTTTCCCCGGCGTCCATCCATTCTATCTTTAGGAAATTAGCGAGAGAGAGAGAGAGAGAGAGAGAGAGAGAGAGAGAGAGAGAGAGAGAGAGAGAGAGAGAGAGAGTGCGTTACCTTTTCATAATTCAGTGTTCATATCCACATCAAGCGACAAGACTTTGAGATTTTCCCACCGACGTCTTCTCTTTTTATTTGTTTATTGACGTGGCTGGAAGGAGGGAAGGAAGGAAAGAAAAAGGAGCATATTTATTGGAACGCCTCCGCCTCCTTCTCTTCTTCTTCTTCCTCCTCTTTATCTCTTCCTCTTTAATCCTTTCTTTCTCTTTTACCGATTGTTTCCTTTGGTATTCAATCTTGCCTTCTTCTTCTTTCCTTTTGTGTTCTCTGATTTCTCTCCTCTTCCTTCTCTTCTTCGTGTGATCTTCTTCTTTGTCTGTCTGTCTTAGAAGTCTTCGCTCTTTTCTTAAATCCTTTCTTTTGTTTGTTTGTTTGTGTGTGTGTGTGTGTGTGTGTGTGTGTGTGTGTGTGTGTGTGTGTGTGTGTGTGTGTGTGTGTGTGTGTGTGTGTGTGTGCCTAGTTCTCAATTCCTATTCTCTTTGTTTCTTCGTCTTTGTCTTCTGTCTGTTCCTCTTCTTCATCCTCTTGATTTTTTATTTTTTATTTATCGCATCGCTTTCGTTCTTATATCTCTGTCTGCTTTTACTTTACTTTCTTCTTTATCATGTCTCTTATAGTTCTCGTCATCATAATACTTTGTTTATACTTTCTTCTTTATTATCTCTTGTAGTTCTCCTCGTCGTCATCCTTCTTTGTTTATACTTTCTTCTTTATCATCTCTTGTTGTTCTCCTCGTCGTCATCCTTCTTTACTCTTGGTCTACCTTTTCCATCGACCGCGTTCTCGTTCCTTCTCTCTTTTCATCCACGTCTTTCCCTGTCTCCTTGTTTCTTGTCCTTGTTCTTATTACATTTCTCTCTCCTTTTTACCTATCCTCGACCTTTCTTTCTCTTCTTTTTTCCTCCTCCTCCTCCTCCTCCTCCTCCTCCTCGTCTTCGTTCACGCAAGTCCCTCATGTGCAGAGAAGTTTAATAATTGATGGGGGCACAAGAGGACGAAGGAGGGCGGGGAGGATGACCATGAGGGAAGGGGGGTGAGGGAGAACACTGGGGAGCAAGAGGGGGGCGGGGGTGAACACTGGGGGACGAGAGGGGGCAGGGGAGGGAGGGAGGTAGAATGTAAGATGTGAGGGTTTCCAGGGCAAGAGGGACGGACAGAGAGGAAGGAAGAGAGGAAAAGAGAAAAAGACTGAGAGAGAAAAAGAAAGGAACAGGAAGTTTAAAGGAAAATATTTGTTTGGCTGTTTTCTTCTTCGATATTTCCTTCGTTTTCTCTCATATACAGTATTATTTTCTTCATAAGGATCGTTTTGTAAGGTTTTGAACGGTATTTGTATCTTGAGTTCGTTTTGTGTGTGTATACGAGTATATGTGTTTTAGTATTAACCCCTTGGCTGCGTGTTTCCTACCAGAAGACATCACCAAGCTACAGGAGTGGAGCGAAAAGTGGCTGCTACAATTCAATGAAGAAAACTGTAAAGTCCTGCACCTTGGGAGGGGATATCCAGCTTACCAATACCACATGGGAAACACTCCACTATCCACCACAGAGGCAGAGAAAGACCTGGGACTATATGTTACTAGTGAAGGCAAAATCCGTACCAATCACAGCGGACGGGTCAAAGAAAGGAGTTAGAAACCTTCTCTCTCTGTTCTCCCTATTGTGTTATTATCTTCATGATTTTTGTGTGTGGTGTTTATATACACAATGTTTGGAAGGGGGTTATAGATATATTCCTTTCTTTATCTTCCTTTGATTTTTCTTGTCTTTCGTTTATTGTGTTCTTGTGTGGTATTTTTATATTAGTTGTTTATTTTATTTTATTCATTTTTTCTACAACCTCACTTTCTTTCGATCTCTCCTTTCTTCCTTCCTTTTATGTTTTCGTTTTTTTTCTTCTTTCCTCACTCAACTACTCACTCTATTTGATTTCTCTTTCTTCCCTCTTTCTTATTTTCCTTTCATTTTCGTGCAGAGTTCTTGTCAACGCCTCCGCCTCTGCTTGTTTGTTTGTTTTCAGTCTTTTCAGTCTTCTTTCCGTGCCGTGTGTGTGTGTGTGTGTGTGTGTGTGTGTGTGTGTGTGTGTGTGCGCGCGTGTGTGTCGTCTCCACCCTGCGTGAGGACGTGATCGTGTGTTGCCGGAAGGGCCTCGTGTGTGTGTGAGCCGACTACTGTTATTTGTAATGAGATAATGATGGGAAACCTCGCCTCTCAGACCCTATCCCATATCCATTCACTCTCAAGACGGGAGGAAGGAAGCGTTGGTCTGAAACTGTCCGTGGCATCCTTGTATCATGGTAACTACAAGTGGGAGTCAAGTAATGTTTTTTTTTCTGGAAGTCTTTTTATCTCGTCGACTGTCCCCATTGAAAACAAGTAGATTATTCCTGGAGTTAATGTTTCATGTTTACCGTACTTGGGAATATATATTTTTTCCCAGAAAGCTTTTAACTCGTCTACTGTCCCCATTGAAAACAAGTAGATTATTCCTGGAGTTAATGTTTCATGTTTACCGTACGTGGGAATATATATTTTTTCCCAGAATGCTTTTATCCCGTCTACTGTCCCCATTGAAGACAAGTAAATTATCTGTGGAATTCTCTATGTTGTTTACTGTGTGTGGGAATCGTTATTTTTTTTTCGTGGAAGGCGTTTATCTCCCCTACTGTCCCCGTTGAAGACAAGTAAATTATCTGTGGAATTCTCTATGTTGTTTACTGTGTGTGGGAATCAAGTTATTTTTTTTCCTGGAAGGCGTTTATCTCCCCTACTGCCCATGGAAATGAAGTTAAGTTACCCCTGGGAGTCTACGATCCCGTTACTCTACGTGGGAATCTTCGAAAAGGTCTCTTATTTCCGTCTTTCAGCTGTTTCATTGTAGATCTTAAGTTTGATATTCACTCCCCTGTTCTTCCGTACCGTTGCGTAACTAAAGTAAATTATTCTTGGAGGTTTTTATGCAGTTTACTCTACGTGCGAATTTTCAAAGGGTCTCGAATTTCCGTCTTTCAGCTGTTTCATGGTAGATCTTAAGTTTGATATTCACTCCCCTGTTCTTCCGTACCGTTGCGTAACTAAAGTAAATTATTCTTGGAGGTTTTTGTACAGTTTACTCTACGTGCGAATCTTCAAAGGGTCTCGAATTTCCGTCTTTCAGCTATGGCTTTGTAGATCTTAAGGTTGATTTTATCCTTCCTGTTCTTCCGTACCGATGCAAAACTAAAGTAACTTATTCATTGAGGTTTTCATCACTTTTTTCTGTGCGTAGGAATCTTCGAAGGGTGTCTTATTTTCGCCTTTCATCGTTGGCATTACGGATCTTGAGGTTAATATTCGCTTTCCTGTTCTTCCGTATAGCGATGCAAAACTAAAGTAAATTATCCTTGGGAGTTATTTTTTTATCCATTTCAACGTACGTGGGAGTTTACGAAGGGTCTCTTATGTTCGTCTTTCATCTTTGGCATTACGGATCTTGAGGTTAATATTCGCTTTCCTGTTCTTCCGTATAGCGATGCAAAACTAAGGTAAATTATCCCTGGGAGTTATTTTTTATCCCTTTCAGCGTACGTGGGAGTCTACGAAGGGTCTCTTATATTCGTCTTTCAGCTTTGGCATTACGGATTTTGATGTTAATATTCGCTTTCCTGTTCTTCCGTATAACGATGCAAAACTAAAGTAAATTATCCCTGGGAGTTATTTTTTTATCCCTTTCAACGTACGTGGGAGTTTACGAAGGGTGTCTTATTTTCATCTTTCAGCTTTGGCATTACGGATCTTGATGTTAATATTCGCTTTCCTGTTCTTCCGTATAGCGATGCAAAGCTAAAGTAAATTATCCCTGGGAGTTATTTTTTTATCCCTTTCAACGTACGTGGGAGTCTACGAAGGGTCTCTTATGTTCGTCTTTCAGGTTTGGCATTACGGATCTTGATGTTAATATCCACTTTCCTGTTCTTCCGTATAGCGATGCAAAACTAAAGTAAGTGATTCCTGGGGGGTATTTTTTATCCCTTTCAACGTACGTGGGAGTCTACGAAGGGTCTATTATATTCGTCTTTCAGCTTTGGCATTACGGATCTTGAGGTTAATAATATTCTTCCTGTTATTCTTTGGCGTTGTGTAGCATTCCTCTCCATCGATCGAAGCCTTGTTAGTCTGGTGAGAGAGTAATGATGCGTTATTATATTTTTTCCCTTTTTTCTTGTGCTCGTGGAGATTATAATGACCTTATTTATGCCCTCACAGTAATTAGATAAGATGATAACAATAGTCTACACGTAATGAATGGATGGAGTAGTATTTTTTATGTATTTTTTAATGTTCACGTAAACTGATTTAAGTCTTACAAGTTTGACGTTTTTTTTTTCTTTTTTCGGCATTCACAGTTTTAAAGGGTCTCAGTTTTTAAAGTTCTCTCTTGTTTTCGGCATTGACAGTTTTAAAGGGTCTCAGTTTTTAAAGTTCTCTCTTGTTTTCGGCATTGACAGTTTTCAAGGGTCTCAGTTTTTAATGTTCTCTCTTGTTTTTGGCATTGACAGTTTTCAAGGGTCTCAGTTTTTAAAGTTCTCTCTTGTTTTCGGCATTGACAGTTTTCAAGGGTCTCAGTCTTTAAAGTTCTTTCTTCCAAGTTCCGTTTTGTGTTCCGACTCACCTTACGAAACACAAGAAAAAAAAATAATGAAGAACGTGGATATTTTTACGGAGTCGGAATTTTATTTTATGACCCAGGATGATGCCGCCACACACGCACACGCACACGCACACGCACACACACACACACACACACACACACACACACACACACACACACACACACACACACACACACAAGTACCTTTGTGGACAAAAACTTCACCCATAAGTCTTGTTTGGCATTCTTCTCCTCTCTTTCCAACTCACTCGACGCCTCCTCCTCCTCCTCCTCCTCCTCCTCTTTTCACCTTCTCTTCTGCTCCTCCTTCACCTCTTCCCTCCTTCTCTCCCTCTTTCCTTTTCCCTCCGGCAGCCTTTTACATCTCTCCCTCTCCAGCACTAAAGTTACTCGCTATAATATTCCACTCACTACCACCTCCATCTCCTCCACCTCTCCTCCACACAAAAGACAGGTGGAGATGGAAGACGAAGGGGGGAAGGGAAGGTGCGGAGTGGGACAATCGCTCTATCTTCCCTCTCTATTTTTTCTTTACATTTTTTTTCTTCCTTTCTTCCTCGACGCCCGTAACTCGAAAGGGATGCGACAATGGAGGACTGCAGTGAGGAAGGGTATGGCCAACTCTATTTTATTTCCCATTCTTATTCGTATTCTTTTCCCATTTTCCTTGTCGTATCCCTCTTTTCCCCTCTTCTTCTTCCATCGTCACCACGAAATCCACTTCTCTTTCTTTCTCTCTTTCTGATCTATTTTTCCTCACCTCCTCATCCAAAAAACCTTTACCTTATCTTCTTTAGCCTTATCTTCGCCCCTTTCCTTCTTCTCCAGCCATCCTCATCTTTCTTCACCTCCCTCAGCCTCCTCCGGCCTGTATCTACTTCCCCTTCTTCCTTCAGCCTTCTGTTTCTGTTACCTCATCTTCTGCATCCTTCTTCACCTCCCTCCCTTTCTTCCTTTTTTTCCTCCCTGCCATTTTTCATCTAGGGTTACTTCAGTCCATATACTCCCTCACCCCTTCTTCCTCAGCATCCCTCCACCAGTGCCTTCCTTTCTTCTCTCGGACCTCTTCCACCTCTTGTCTCTCATTTTCTGCGGTGGTTTTTTTTTTCTCCTTTCGTCCTAAACATCTTTCACATCCTCCACCTCAAAGTCTTTTCCACCTTATTTATCATTTCCCCTATTCCCCTATTTCTCCCTCTCCCTCCTTATCCATTTCCACGTGCTCCACATAATATTATTTCCCTTTTACTACCCTTTCTTCTCTTCCTCCTCTTCCTCTTCCTCCTCCTCCTTCTCCTCCGCCACGACCAGGCCGCTGCGAACACTGGGTAACGATGTCGTAAAGAAAAACACAACAAAACATAACAACGACCTCTATACAACGACTCAATTCTGGTCGTGCCTCCCTCTGTGTGTGTGTGTGTGTGTGTGTGTGTGTGTGTGTGTGTGTGTGTGTGTGTGTGTGGTGTATATTTATTTCGTTTCTCTCTCTCTCTCTCTCTCTCTCTCTCTCTCTCTCTCTCTCTCTCTCTCTCTCTCTCTCTCTCTCTCTCTCTCTCTCTCTCTCTCTCTCTCTCTCTCTCTCTCTCTCTCTCTCTCTCTCTCTCTCTCTCTCTCTCTCTCTCTCTCTCTCTTGTTACTTATGGTTTCGATATGAATTTACTGTATATTAGAATTTCAGAGGAGGAAACAGGGAAACATGGAAGAACAGGCAACAGTTATCTTCTTGGCATATGACGCGGCTGCCTGCTGAAGGGATTAAATGAGTTCGTCAGGCTCTTGAAATACCTGGAGAGCAGATTGACCTGGGGAGTAGATTGACGTGGGGATTAGACTGACCCGGGGAGCAGATTAACACACTTGCTGTTTTCTTACGGGAAGGTTTAAATTTCTCCTGCCTCTTCTTCCTTCTCCTCCTTCTCTTCTTCATTCCCCTCATCCTCATCCTCCCTTTCTTCCTCATCACCAACATTCAAAACACCAATATTAAATAAAATCCCAGCAGCAACAACAACAAGTCAACCAAACCAAGATTACGTAAAACAAAAGAATAAAAAGTAGGAAAACAAAAACATCGCCGAGAGGATATGGACTAGCAAATCCCCCCCCCACACACAAAAAAAAAGGAAGAAAATGGGAAAGAAAAAAAGGACGGAAGAAAATGGGAGTAGGAAGGACCATCTGCATATATGACTCTGTGCCCCCATTCCCCTCACCATCACCACCATCACCTCCTCCTCCTCCTCCTCCTCCTCGTGTCTCGTCTGAACAAACAAAACATGTGAAGGGAACACCTGATGGCTTCTCCGTGTCGAGTGTTTGTGTAATTATTGCCCTGTTTGTGTTTACCTCCGTTGAAGAGAGTTTAGAATAGCTTGGGGTATGTAAATAAAGATGTGTGACTATAAGACAGAAGAAGGATGGAGAAGAAGGGTTGGATGAGTAGAAATTGAAGTAGATGTAGGAGTAGGAGGAGGAGAATAGAAGTATGAGAGGAGAGAAGAAGAAATATGAGGAGATTGAAGAAATATAGGAGAGGAGGAGGAGGAGGAGGAGTAAGAACATCATAGTAATAAAAAAAATAAGAAAAAGAAAGTAATTAAAGGAGAAAAAATGGCAACAGGGAAAGAGAGCTGAAGAGGGAGAGAGAATGACAATTATAATTAAGGTACACTAATGAAGGGGGAAATAAGAGAATAACATAGAAGAAAATAAGAGGGGAAAGGTAGAAAAAGAGAATGATCATAATGATGGCGTTCAAAGAAGAAGAAAAGATGGAGGTGAAGATGATGATAGGGAAGAGGTGGAGGGAGATGTGGAGGTGAGAAAGTAGTAAAGGAATA
Organism: Eriocheir sinensis; assembly: GCF_024679095.1. Lineage (NCBI taxonomy): Eukaryota > Metazoa > Arthropoda > Malacostraca > Decapoda > Varunidae > Eriocheir > Eriocheir sinensis. The sequence goes on from NC_066511.1 coordinate 15,933,904, forward strand.
GCAGGTCGAAATGGAGGAGAGGTGGTGATGGTGGAGAAGGAGGTGGAGCAGGAGGAAGAGTAAATGGAGTAAGGAAAGTTGGAGGAGGAAATGAGTAGAGGTGAGGAGAGAGGAAGAGAAGATCGAAATGGATGGAGTAGGTAGGGGGTGGAGAGGTGGAGTAGGAAGTGGAGTAGGAGGAAGAGTAAATGAAGTAGTGAAAGTTGGAGGAGGAGTTGAGTAGAGGTGAGAAGGAGAGAGGAAGAGTAGATCGATATGGATGGAGTAGGTGGAGAGGTGGAGTAAGAAGTGGAGGAGGAGGTGGAGTAATGGAATAGAAAGTTAGAGGAGGAGATGAGTAGAGAAGGTGGTGGAGGGAGTGAAGATCGAAATGGAGTAGGTAAGGAAAGATGGAAGAGTGGAAAGGGAGTAGGATGTGGAGTAAATGGAATTGAGAAAGTTGGTGGAGGAGATGAGTAGAGAAGGTGGTGGAGGGAGTGAAGATCGAAAGGAGTAGGTAAGGAAAGATGGAAGAGTGGAAAGGTGGAGTTGGAAGTGGAGTAGGAGGTGGAGGACGAGGTGGGGTAAATGGAATAGAGAAAGCTAAAGGAGGAGATGAGTAGAGAAGGTGGAGGGAGTGAAGATCGAAATGGAGTAGGTAAGGAAAGATGGAAGAGTGGAAAGGTGGAGTAGGAGGTGGAGGAGGAGGTGGTTGAGTAAATGGAGTAGGGGGGAGTGTTCCTTGGCCTCGTCCTGTGTTGTAGTGGAGTGTTGACTTTCCTTTGTGTTGCTCGCGTGTCAAGTGGAGGGAAGGAGGGAGGGACCGAGGGACAGACAGCCATAAAGAAAGAGGAAGAGGAGGTAAGGAGGGAGGGAGGGAAAGGAGGGATGGTGAAGGAAGGATGAGACGAGAGAGATAAGAAATTAAAAAGATGGTTGCAACACACACACACACACACACACACACACACACACACACACACACACACACACACACACACACACACACACACACACACACACACACAAATGACAGACAACATTATTATTTTTAAAGGTTCAATAGAAACAAAAAAAAAAAAAAGCAAAAAAGAAAAAAAAACAGCGGCTGATGACAGTGAGAATTTCATGTCAGTCAACTTGTCAACACTGAAAGAAAAAAAAAAAGAAAAAAAGAGGAATTGGCAGCTGAGAACGAATGAATAAAAATGAAGAAAAAAAAACAATTATTCTGTCTTTTACACACACACACACACACACACACACACACACACACACACACACACACACACACACACACACACACACACACACACACACACACACACAAAGACTCATTATTATCATCATTATTATAGCAAAAGTGACATGAAAGCCTTAATACCAAAAAGACGAAGGAAAAGTAATTAAATTTGACAAAAGTTATGAGATGAGAGAGAAAGAGATGAGGGTACTAATGGTCATGACAGACAGACAGACAGACAGATAGAGAGACAGACACACAGACCGGTAGGTAAACACACACACACACACACACACACACACACACACGAACAGATAAACAGACACGGACAGACAGAAAGACAGACACATTCATCCAAACAAAAAGACAAAAACAGACAGTTGTTAAATATATAATTATGAAAAGTTATTATTGCAAGAGTACTGACTGGCAAGCGCAATCGTAAATGTTACATGGACGGCGCTGACTGATGTTGGCGTTAATACCTTAATCGCTAAACCCTCCGATGACGCAAGATTAATATTACATAGACGTCAGAGGAGGTAAAAAAAGCACATATTTTGATCCGCTAACAGAACGCGAAAATATTACCGCTGCTAAAACAGTTGGTGACAGGAAGAGTATTAATATTATTTTTTTATCGTCATTGGTACTACTACTACTACTACTACTTCTACTATTACTACTACTACTACTACTACTACTACTACTACTACTACTACTACTACTACTACTACTCGTGCTGAGGTTCTTGTCCCGTTGATGAAAGAAAAAACGTAAAATAGATGAAAAAAAAAGTTGCCTTAATATTTTTTTAAC
>NC_066511.1:15938444-15988444 GCF_024679095.1 Eriocheir sinensis
GACCTATGATATTTTTCCTTGGGTTTATTTTTTCCTCTTTTTCTTTATCATTTCTTATTTTTTTTCTCCGTCAATCTCATTTACAGTATCTTCTACCCGTACATAACTTAAAACGTTTGCTGTAGTGGAATTCTTCTTTTCAGGTTAATAATAGAGTTGAATAAAATCAACAATTTCACTCCTTTCATTTCTCTTTTTTCCCTTCTCATACTCCTTCCTTTCATTTCCTTTTCATTCCATTCTATACAGCTCTATTTTCCTTGCCTCTCCCTTCCTTTTCATTTCCCTTTTTCTTCCATCCACTACCTCTTTTGGTTTCCCATCCTTTCCATTCCTTTCTCTTGACTTCACTTCCTATGTCTTAGCTAAACCAAACATGTGTGTTAAAAGATTAAATTAAAATAGAAAAGAAAATATCCGAAATGAAGCATACTTGGCCATGGTACCTGTTGATGTTGAAGCGCCCTCAAGCGAACCTACCTGTGTAAAAAATGGTAATATTAAGACGCAGGGAGTACCTCTTACACCCGAACAGCAGCAGATACGCCTAGACAGTCTTTTAAATTGTATATACTCGTTTATTTCGGTAGAGAGAGAGAGAGAGAGAGATAGATAACCACACACACACACACACACACACACACACACACACACACACACACACACACACACACACAGTACAATGCAGTTACAATATATGCCAAGTTGGAATGTGATATGAGAGTGTGTACGTTATTCATTTCAACGAGGGAATTCTTCTGGGAACCCGAAGTCATGTTTGGGAGTGAGTGAGTGCGTGCGTGAATAATGAATGAGCGAATGAAGGAGTGCATGACTTGAGTACGTGTGTGAATGGATGAATGAGTGAATGGGTTGAGTGAATAATAAATGAGGGAATAAAGGAGTGACGAGTATGCGTGTGAGTGGATGAGTTAAGTGAATGAAGGGGTGACTTTCATACGTGTGTGAGTGAATAGGTAAAGTAGAAAGGAAAATATTGAAGGCGTGAATAAGTGTGTGTAAGCAGGCCTAGCCAGAGTGAGGGAGGTGTGTGAGTGAGTAGAGAGTAAGTGATTAGCCTCATACAGGTGTGTTTGACAGACTACATATATAATTTACACACCTGCCTACCTTCCTATCAATACCAAAGAAGGAAGAAGAGGAGGAGGAAGTGGAGAAGGAGGAGAAGAAATTACTATTATACTAAGACATAATGAGAGATGCGTGTCATTACTTATCTTCTTCCTCCTCCTCCTCTGTCTGTCAAACACACCTGTATGAGGCTAATCACTTACTCACTTACTCACTCACACACACTCAGTCACTCTGAAGCTAGTCCACCAACACACACACTTATTCACGCCTTCAATATTCCGTTCACTCATACTAACTTACTTTCAAGCCTTATGTCCCTCTGACCCTCACTCACTTATTCTCACTCACTCACTCATCCACATACACATACTCAGTTACTCCCCCCTTGCGCCACAAAGATGATTCCAACCTTCAGGGCTCAACCGTACGAGGAACGACTCAAGCGACTCAATCTCTTTACATTGGAGAAAAGACGCCTACGAGGGGATATGATTCAAGTCTTCAAGTATCTAAAAAAGTTCAATAACGTCGATTACTCCAAATTCTTTGAACTGCAAACCAACTCAAGAACTAGAAATAACGGTTTACCCATTCAGTCGAGTCGATGTAACACAGACATTGGAAGGAGTTTCTTTTCAAACCGAGTCATCCGCCACTGGAACAATCTTCCCTCAGAAGTAGTGAATGCGAATACCATCAACTCCTTCAAATATAGAATCGACCGTCATTTCGCTGCGTCGGGAGTAAACTGAATAACGAGGGGCTTCCATCTGCTCCTCAATATCGAGGTGCTTTCATCTGCTCACCAAGCCCCAAGTGGCGATCGAGCAGATTAAATCACCCAAGCGGGCGACCTCGTAATGAGCCAATAGGCTTTCTGTTGCCTGCATTTCCATGTTTCCTCCCTCCTCCTCCTTCTCAAGATGTTAATTTTCCACGTTTGCCTGTGAATGTGTCTGTTTTGACTTCTTCATCCGATTCTCCTTTGGCACATCCATCAGGGCGGGAGGTGGAGGCGAGAAGTGGATGAGAGGAGATGGAGGAAAGGAAGAGGAAGGAAGGAAGGAGAAGCACTGGGTGGGGAAGGAATTAGGGGAAGATGAGGAGAGGAAGGAGTTGAGGAGAGAGAGAGAGAGGTTTAAAGGAGAGAGAGAGAGAGAGAGAGAGAGAGAGAGAGAGAGAGAGAGAGAGAGAGAGAGCGTAATATGGTACTGTGCAAGGGAAGGAGATGATTAATTTATGCTCAGGTAGTGATATGGTTGAGTGAGGGAATAAGTTATTATTTTCGATAGACGGTATGGAGTAAGTGGATGAAAGCAAGTGGAGTTTTAAGTGGAAGGAGACTCAGAAGTTAGTGGATGGAGTGATGGAAGAAGATTTGAAAGTGGAAGAATATGGATGAAAAAAGAAAAACGAAAGTGCAGGTTATGATAATGGTGGCAGTAATAATAATAATAATAATAATAATAATAATAATAATAATGACAATAATAATACCACCCACTCCAATCAAATAAACCAGAACCCTTTATCTTATTAAGCGTGTAAGTTAATTAACAGTATAAAGGTACAGTAAACACTCAAGTTGCTTCATTATACCTCAAATGTTCTAAAGCTTCCTTTTTTTCACCTATTCGTTTATTTTCCATTCCCTATCATCACCCTTTTCACCTTTATCTTCATCCATGCGGTAATTTTTTTCATATCTATGCCATTTTTTTAATTTTATTTGTATCCATCTTGTCTGCTTTCTTTCTGTCAACATCCACTTCTGTCATCCTTTTCATTTTTTATTACTATCATCATCATCCTCATCTTCACTTCCCTCAACATCTAGTATTAGCATTATTTTCCTTTTTATTCTCCTCTTCTTCTGCGCTGCATCTTTTATATATCGGTCAAACGCATCATCCACTTCTATCATCACTTTTACTATCATCATCGTCGTCTTCACTTCCCTCAACATCCAGTATTATCATCCTCTTTCAAGCTTTCACTTTCATCATTTCCGTAACGTCTTTTTTAAGGTTCAAACACAATAGCCACTTCTTCCATCTTCATTTTTACCACATCATCATCGTCGTCATCCTCTCTTCCCTCAACATCCAGTACTAGCATCATCTTCGTGTTCATCTTCTTTCCACATCTTATCAACATCATTTTCTGGGTCAAACGCATCTTCTTACCCTCTGCAGCATCAGCGGTCACCAGCATCCCTTCAGCACTCATGTCTCCATCTCTCCTTCCCTCCCTCATGGCCATATTACCTGGACAAACATTTTTTTTATGGTTCAAATGCGTCTTCCTTCCTTCCGTTACTTTCCCTCACGGTCATCGGTCACTAGTACTTCCCTCACCTCTTATGTATGTCGCTTCTTCCCTTGCACATGACTATCACCTCAATTCACCTCAAAACGCCTCATCTCACGTCTGTTTCTCCCGTCACATCACGTTTGAACACATAGACACACGTTTGGTTCACTGTCCATATTTTTGTCCGTCACCTCAAAGCTATATTTCCTTCACCATTCTTCCTGTATCCATCTCCTATTTCTCTCTTTATAAACCTCCATCACCACTACTTGCGTCTTCTTCTTTCCTTCCATAAGACTTCTAACAAGGCATCTCATACCATACCTTCCATCACATCTACTCTCTTCATCTCCTATTTCCCCGCTATATATAACTTCACCACCACCCACGTCCTCTCCATTCCTTCCCCCAAGCCTCCTCTCACCTCAGCGCACCTCATGCTATATTCACCTCCTTTCCCACCTCCTCCTCGTCACATCACCTTCCAGCGCTGTACATTTCTCTCTCTCTCTGTGTCGCTGTGTGGTCCCTCCCTCCCTCGCCGCCTTCTCCTTCTCTGACGTTCTCCCACATGTGTTACTTATCATCGACATCGTGTTCCTCATCCCGTCTGCTGCCAGCCTATATATATACACACACTCTTGCCTCGTCGTAGCGTCGTATTTTAAGACATTTCATCGCCCAAGAACACTAATTTGACAAGGCTTTCGTAGGAGTTGTGGGCATTTCCAGGAGTAGTTCTATGATCTTGGTGATAGTGTGACCCTTCCTCTGTACCATGAACCTGTAGAAACACTCATTAGAACCCGATTGACCCCCTCTTTGACCTTTAGCAATAGATAATGTGAGAAGCGAAAGTGTCTAAGAAGAAGAAGAAGAAGCCTCGACTTTCCGACCGCTCCCATGTAACGCTGACGTCCCTCTCCTGCTTATGAATTATATGGTTGGTTGGGTGGTTGAGTGGGTGGCTGGTTGCGTTACTTAATGGAGCCTCTTACTGGTTCTCTTGTATATCAGTTTTTTTTTTGTATGTGTGTGTTTGTTAGGTGTTTTTTCTTTTATTCTTCTTGCTATTGCTTTGACCAGTGCGGGATATTCTTTTGTTTGTCTTTAATGTATGCTGTCTTTTTTTTTCTTCTTTCTTGATTTTTTTAACTATTTTTTCTTGCTTTTCTTGTTCGTGTTGTTTTTGTTCTTGTTCTTGTTCTTGCTCTTCTTGTTCTTTTCTTCTTTCTTCTTCTTCTACCACCACTTCTCTTCCTTTTCAACGGCATTACAAATTCAACACCACGAACCCATCATGATTATTACCCTTTTAATAATGCAAAACCTTCTCCACCTTCATAATAAGTAGCTCCACATCTAACCTTATCCATCATTCACAACCTTCTATTATTAAACTTTCGCATACTACTCTCTCGGGAACTGCCATTCATTCTTTATTCATTCCCCAGCGGCTTCACCATAAACAAAGGCGAAGAGAAAAAGAATGGCTTCCGCTTTATTTTTCTTTGATTCGGTTTTTCTACCTCTCGCCCGATTCATGTCCCTCGTCCATAGTCAATGCGTGCCCCCCTGAGTGCCCGGCTGTGTTCTGCCTTTGTTTCTCTGTCTTTGGGTCGTATTTTTAAACATTTCGTCGCCCAAGTTCACCGATTTGACAAGGCCTTCGTAGGAGCTCGGGACATTTCCAAGAGTAGTTTTATGACCCTGGTTGTAGTTTTACCCTTCTTCTGTACCGTGAACCTAAAGAAACACTCATTAGAACCCGATTGAACCTCTCTTTGACCTTTAGAAATAGGTGATGTGAGAAGCGAAAGTGTCATAATACCGGCCAATTTGTGACTCGCTTTACGAATACAACAGTCACCCTGAATCTCCTCATCGTGTTTTTCTTATTCATTGGTAGTCTTATGCAGGTCTGGTGTATACACGATGTTCCTCCTTTACATCACTTAACACTGAAAGAAGCATAAAGTGTGTAAAGTATAAAGAAAGGAAGGGAAGGAAAGAAAGGGAAATGAAGGGAAGTGGAAAAGGTATAAAGAGTAGAAAGTGTAAAGGAAAGGAAGGTAAGGAAAGGGAGGTTAAGTGATGTGAAAATAAGGGAAGGTAAAAGGGGAAAGAAGAGGAAGATTAGGAAAGACATTACATTCGTTTATGGATTTCTTAGCACTCAAAATCCTAAAACAAAAGTATAAAGAAAATAAAGGAGGGGAAGGAGAGGAAGAGACGGGAAAGGAAGTGAATTGCAGGAAAGGAAAGAGGAGAAGAGGAGGACGATAAAGACATCACATTCTATTTAATTTATCCGTTTATTAATTTCTTAGTATTCAAATTCCTAAAAAAAGTATAAAGAAAATAAAAAAAAAGGGGACTAGAGGAAGAGAAGGGAAAGGAAAGTGGAAAAGAGAAGGAAGAAAGGGAATTGCATAACATTCTACTTCATTTCATCCGTTTATTAATTTCTTAGCTCTCAAATTCATAAAAAAACTATAGAATAAAGAAAATAAAAGAAAGGAAGGGAAGGAAGGGAAACGAAAGGAAGTGCAACGAAGAATAGAAAATGGGGAAAAGAAAAGAAAGAAAGGGAATAACATCACATTTTATTTAATTTCATCCGGTTATTTATTCGTATTTTTATTTGTACAATTTTTTTCCCACCTTGAAAAAGAAAGACCAAATGTTACGAAGCAATAGTTACCTGCCTCCTTGTTAGTGAAGAATATAAGCACCTCTTGCTATCTATTCAATTTAATCCGATTATTGTTTTTTTTTATACATATTTTTTCCAGTAAGAAGAGACTACATATCACCAAGCATTAGTTTCCGGTATGCTTTTGTTATTGAGATACACACACACACACAAAAAAAAAACCTTCCTTCGCAATCTTTTTTTCCGTCACCCATGAGCATGCACCACCAGCTTCGAAGGATCAAGACTCGTTTCAAACCTTATTGACGTCACTTTCGATACTGCTCCTGTCCTCTGTATGATTGGCAAGCCTTTTTTCCATCCCTACACCTGCACCTAAACTGAATCTTTTCAAGGAAGAATACAAAATGACTTGATATATCAAAATGAATGTGTTTTGGCAGTGAAATGTCTTATAATGCGACCCTTAGCTAGTAGGGTCGCATTATAAGCATTTCGCCGCCCAAGAACACATATTTGACAAAGCTTTCGTAGGAGTTGTGGGCATTTCCAAGAGTAGTTTTGCGACCCTGGTGCTAGTTTAACCCTTCTTCTGTACCGTGAACCTGAAACTCTCATCAGAACCCGACTGACCCACTTTTTGACCTTTAGGAATAACTGATATGAGAAGCATGTGTCTTATAAAACCAACTTTATTTATTTAGGTTGCGACTCCGACTTTGGCTCCACTCCCCTTCCCCCTTCCCCTCGTCAGCAGTAAAGTGGTAGGCAAATCAAACCCCGCCACGCCCTAACACACTACACCACACCCAGCAACACAACATCACAAGTGTCGTAAAGGTTTCGGAATCGGAGATATTTTTTACCGACTCCGACCTCGACGCCGACTCCACACCCCTGAAAAATAAAACCATAAACAAGACGTGACCTACATTACATTTTGGTTTTCAGCTCTTCTACGGCAACATGCGACACTTATTTTCCTCTATTCATGGTTCTGTGTCCTTGGAAACAGTTTTATTCCCGGGTGTTTTTTTTCACGAAATTTCTCCCCGCGAACATTTTAACATTTTCATCCTTTTCATTCGTCAATCCTCTTAGCCGAGTTTTTACATTCGGCGTAATCTCTTCTCGCTCCTCAAGCCGCTTCATCCTTCCCTAACAATCATTCTCTCTCTCTCTCTCTCGTACACACACACACACACACACTTTTATCTCATCCGTTACAACCAATATTGCAACCATTTCATATTTATTTTTTCTCTCCCTCCCTCCTCCTCCTCCTCCTCCTCCTCCTCCTCCTTCCCAACCTCACGCACCTGTTCACACTTCACCTTCCGTTTACACACAGGTTAATCTTGAAGCCGGAAAACAGAGAAAAAAAACCCCGATAAAATTCATGCCTCTTCTTTTTACCCACTCCAGATTAGTTTTTGCCATACTCGGAATACGTATATAAATAAATCGTTTCGGCGTTCGCTTTATTTCGTTGGCAATGTCTGTCATGCAGGCCTCTTTTTTTTTTTTTTTTCTCTCACTGGAATCTCTTCATATTATTTACTTATTGTTTTTTCTATTGGCGTTCTGCTCTGTTTTTTATTTACTTTTACTATTTCTTTATATATTATTGTTTTATTTATTTATTTGGTTTTTTGAGCAGACGCGTTTTCTCCTTTCATCTTTTCCTTTACTAATGATGATGATGATGATGATGATAATGATAATACACCTTTTTTACCTTCTAACGTGTCTTTCCTTCTGTGTTGCAGGTGTGTTGCTGTGTGTTGCGTCTAACTGGTGTTATGTCTCTCTCTCTCTTCTGTAATCTGATTGTCAACGACATAAAGAATTTCTTGTCTTCCTTACGCGAAGGTGTGTACCCACCTGTTGATGAGAGAGAGAGAGAGAGAGAGAGAGAGAGAGAGAGAGAGAGAGAGAGAGAGAGGGGGGGGGGGGGGGGCAGGGTATAAGGAAGCCGGTACTTATTATATAGAAACAAAGTAGTTTGTATTTTTCTATTTATTTACACACACAAAAAATGTTGTAAAGAAAAGTAGACAAATGAAAAATGAGTTAGAATAGATGTTAGAGGAGGAGGAGGAGGAGGAGGAGGAAACAACATGGAAACATGGACTAGCAGGCAGCAGAAAGCCTGTTGGCTCATTACTAGGCTGCCTGCATTCAGTGATTTAATCAATCCATTTGCCATAGGAGTGGCTTGCAGGGAAGAATTAAAGCACTTAGTACCTACTCTTGGAAACGTTCAGTTCACACCTGTTGCAGCAAAGTGGCGATCAATGCGTTTTTGAAGGAGTTGATGGTCTCTGCCAACCACTTGAAAGAAGGCTGTTCCAGTGGCGAACAACTCTATTTGAGAAATAACTCCTGCCGATGTTTGTATTGGAGGAGGAGGAGGAGGGGAGGAGGAGGAGGATAGTAATGGAGACGAACAACACACATTGTAGATAGAGAGAAAATTGTTAGGAGTCTGTTAGCAGTGAAAATTCACTCCCTATTTTCTCTCTCTCTCTCTCATCCTTCATCCCCACCATATCACTTTTTGTTCTCCTTTTTTTTTTTTCCTTGGTCAGAATTAATCTTCATTGCTCGCTGCTCTGTCTTCATCCGTCTATCCACTTGGTTATTTCCCTCCATCCCTTCCTCATCTCTTCTCTCACTCATTTTCCTCTCTCCTCTTCCTCCTCTTCTTCCCGCCCCCTTTTTTTCCTCCGTTTACCTTTCTCTCCTCTTTCCCTTTTCCTCCTCCCTTCGCCCCTTCCTCCTTTTTTTTCTCTAGCCGTTTTTTCCTCTTTCCTCTTTCCCTTCCTAACTCACTCACTCACTCACCCGCTCACGCACTCATTCATTAGTTTACTGACGCATTTAATTTTCCTTCCCTGACTTCCTGCTCTATTTTGTTTTTTATTTCTGTCTATTTCTTTATCTCTGTCTTTTATCTTTTTTTTTCTTCCCTTCTCCTTTCTCTTCAAGTCTTCTGTCACTCCTTCTTTTTGTCTTATTTCTTTCCTTTCTTTCCTCTCACGTACTTTATTTCTTCCCTTTCTCTTTTAATCTTTCTCTTTCTCTCCCCTCCTCCTCCTCTCCCTCCAAGTCTTCTGTCACTCCAAACTTTTGCTCTATTTCTTTCCGTTCTCCCTTCGCCTCCGTCTCTTTTTTCCTCTCATCCCTTCCTTCCTTAATTCGTTTTCTCCTCCTACTCATCCTTCGTACACCTTTCCAGCCCTACTCTTTCTCCCCCTTCGTTCGTTCGTCAGTTTGTTTGTTCTTTATTCGTTCTTTCCTCGTCTCTTCCCTTCCTTCTTCTTTCGTTACTTATATTTAATTTTCTTTTCTCTCCTTCCTTTTTTCTGCTTTATCTCTCCTCCATCATTTTCAACCAAAGGTGCAATTAGGACATACCCTTTAAATTATGGAGAGAGAGAGAGAGAGAGAGAGAGAGAGAGAGAGAGAGAGAGAGAAATATGGTTTTTATGTCTTGTTGACATTCTTGACGCATCTGATAAATTAGATTCTGCTTGTAATCTCATCTCTGGTGTAAGGAAAAGGTGTGTGTGTGTGTGTGTGTGTGTGTGTGTGTGTGTGTGTGTGTGCATATGTAGCAATCCGAAAACATCGCTTATTATCTTAGTCACAGGTAAATTTGAGTTCATGGTACGTACTTTTAAAACTGTGACGGAGATGAGCACGGAGGCCACGCGTAACTGTAGAGTATGCCCCCAACTTTACTTCACCCTGTAACTGTTTTAAATCATTCTTACCAAAATGTTGTGTGTGTGTGTGTGTGTGTGTGTGTGTGTGTGTGTGTGTGTGTGTGTGTGTGTGTGTGTGTGTGCAGGGATTAAGTCAGAACGCCCGGGACCTTCGTGTCTATCCTGCTTACCTTCCTGCTCTTCAGCGAGTTTTCATTGAGGTGTCCTGAGCTTCCACCTGTGTATGTTGTCTTTTCATTTTTGTAGATTTCCCCTTCTCAACCTTTCATGGCAACACTGTCTGGAGGACGTCTTAAAGGCTTACCAATTTAGGCCATCTTCAAATACATTACAGGCAGGAACTAGTAGCAGCACTCAGTAAAAGAATGGCTCAGTATGTTAGATAATTTGACGTTATTGAGGGTGCTTATATGTGATTTTACCAAGGATATACATGAAGACTTTTATCTTGTACCAAAAATCAAGTCAATAAACAAAGGACTCAATAAGTTAGATGATAAGTTCCATTACTAAGGTTGCATTTTTTTTTAATTTACCGCGGAAACATGAAAATTTTGTTTATGTTATGGTTAGGTTAGTTTATGGTTATCTTCAAGTACATTACACGTGGCAACTTGGCTGGAGGCTGTAGCAAAACTAGAGACGAGCATTGACGTTTTTTTATATAGAAATAGAAGGATGATCGAGCACAAACTGTGTCATGTTGAGAGGTATTTGGAGATGTAGGTGTGAGCATTCAAAGTATACAATTGACGTGATGAATTATTCTTCTGTGAGTGAGTTGGAAGTATAGGTTTGCTCATAGTCATGTTTAAAATTGTAACAGATCCCCCGTGAGTACCTATTCTCTCAGCCCTCGTGATGTGTGAGCTCCGGCATTTATCGAAGCGTAATCGGTCCCTTGTGATTGAAACGTAATACCGAAAACACTTAACGTTGTTCTTATGTAGATGAGCCACCAAAAGAGAAGGAAAGAACAAAAGGCTCAAACATATTCTTTCAATAGTGCATGCGAGCGAAAAAACAAACAAACCATTATTTGTAGAAAGAAAAAGGTTCACATTTTCTATTGATAGTGCATGCGAATTAATAAAAATACTATCATTGTTTATTTTACGGGAAAAGATGGCACAAGCTTAAAAAAAAAAAAACTGAAATATACCCTACTGATGTACTTATTTCGATCGACCATAACCACCAACACAAAACGAGACTTACATATTTATTTTTCCAGTGCATGGGAATGAAAACATTACAACTAACCAATTTAATGGGAAAAAAGAACAACACAGGCTTAAGGAAAAAAAATATAACAAGAAAAATGTACCCAAGATGTTGTTTCTTGATAGACAAGAGAAATTAATACGAAACAGAGACCAACAGAAAATGACATAAATACACTTCCTCGGCCATTGACAAGCCGTGTACGCCGTGTCCTTCCTCATGGCGGTGTTTTCAACCTCGCCTCGTCGTGCTAAACATAATTCCGTCCCTTTAATAGCTCGTTTGAAGGGATGGGGCGTGTGTGCATGGCTGGTGGTGGTGGTGGTGGTGGTGGTGGTGGTGGTGCTGGTGGGGCTGGACTGGTAATATTGTGGCGCCGTTGCCGTCTGACCAGCCATCATCAGCCCCATGAAGGTGTGTTGATGAGCCTGGACATGGAGCCTCATTATGACGGGCAGGTGTTCCAGGTCGGCGCGGGTCACCTCTGATGGCCTCGTCCGTGTCCTGTTGTTTTCTTGCTTGTTTATTTGGTCGTCTTGGTTTTGTTATGTTTGAAGTGATGGTTATTTTTTGTTTTGTTTTTTTTGTTTTGTTTTTTTGCTTCTCTGTTGTGTAAAAGGAGATGCTTATTATTTTCTTGATCTTGTTTGGTTTTCTTTTTTTTTAGGTTTAATGTGATAGTTTTGTTTTGGTTTGTTTTTTGTTTCTCTTTTGTATTATTTGTAGGAGCTTTTTCTTTGTTCTTCTTGCTGATGTTTTTGTTCTTTTTCTTGTTCTTCTTGTTCTCGTTTTTCTTATCCTTTTTATTATTATTATTGTGGGTATGTGTTTGTGTCCCTCCGTCTTTTCCGCTCTTGTCTATTCGTCCCTTGGTAAGACTCGTACAACTTAAGGAAAAAATATCGTTTCCAACATTCTTTATCACTTCACCACTTAGATTTCATCCAAACATCTCCACTCGCTTCAGTAACTAATGGTGCATAGCGTGGCCTGGCCCATTTACCAAGATATTCTCTAAAGGCTCAGCGTTTATATTCCGTTCACTGCATTGATATATATTGTGCTTTCCCTGTTCTTGCACACTCTCTGCTCTGGAGTGAGACTGAGCAGGCACTCCCTCGCTGCCGAGTACTAGGGGCCGGTAATTGAAGCACCTGGAAGTACCTGGTCACGTTGGGGAACCTGTACTTCACCTTTCCGGCTTAGGGCGTTGTGGCGGGGGAAGCACTCCTCGTCTGGTTTCGTCTGATATACCATTTAAGTTCAGTTTCACTTGTCTGTTTATCAGCTCGACTATAGGTCATTGCAACATGAGAACGTCAAGGTGGTTTTTTAAGAATAGGGAAAACACAGAACTTTTCAACGCGATGGAGAGAGTATAAACAGTGAGACTTCAGTAAGAGTTAGATCATTGCAGCAACCCAAGACGGTGCTCCAGTCAAACGGAAAACGCAGTATTTATTATCGCACTGAAAAGAGTAGCAACAGAGAGAGTTTATTAAATAGAGTTAGGTTACTGTAGTAGGCCAAGGTGGTGGTCCAAGAATAAGAAAAAACACAGTAATTATTAACGAAATGAAAAGAGTTTAAACAGAGAGACTTCAGGATGAGTTAGTATGGAGTCATGTCTCTCGCCAACCCACCCGCCCACCACCCTACCTATACCCCATCCCGCCCAAATCAGCTCCCGCCCCCCTGTTCCCCCACCCGCCCACCACCCTGCCTATACCCCATCCCGCCCAAATCAGCTCCCGCCCCCCTGTTCCCCCACCCGCCCACCACCCTGCCTATACCCCATCCTGCCCAAATCAGCTCCTGCCCCTGTTCCGCCACCCACCCACCCCTTCCCTTCCCTCCCACCTGCCTGCCGGAGCATCAAAGTTGTGAAAGCCTCGAGAAAATATTTTGAGGCCACGAAAATTGTGTTCAAGGTTCACTTCTCCGGGCGGCAAGTTTGAATGACACCTGACGGCGGGCATTGTTTTCCTGGCATTGTTAGTTTTACTTCTGCTCCTTCCTTTCTCTCTCTCTCTCGTTTTGTCATATTTTCGCTCTTGTTGTCTTTCTTTTCTCGTATTTCTAGTTTGCAGTGTTTTTTTGTTTGTTTTTCTTAGTTTTTTTAATTTTATTTTCTCATATGGTTAACTAACTGCTGTATGACTTCTTTTCTTTTTCTGTTCGTTTTTCTAGTATTTTTTTCTCTTTCATTTTTTCTTTTCCTTTTTTCATTTCATTTTTGCTTTCTTTTCGTTTCTTTCCTTTTCCACTTTTTTCTATTATCTTCTCTCATAACACCAACTAACGCCTGGATTACTTTTATTTTATTTTATCTACTTATTTTCTTCTCTTCTTCTGTTCTATTGTATTCTATTTTGCTCTTCTCTTCTTTTCTCTCCTCTCCTCTTCCCTCCTCTTCCATTCAGTTCTCTTCTCTCATATGATTAAGTAACTGCTGTATGACTTTTCTCCTTTTCTTTCCCTCTATTCGCCTCTCTCACATGCTCAACTAACACCTTTTCAAATACACGAACTCACCAATACCGCACAGACACAACCTCACCTTCATAGTTATCAATCCATACATCCCCCACGCATAACACAACTATACTCGTATGCTCACGTATCACCCCAACCTTGGTGCGTGGGATGTAATGACCGAATCTAATGGCGTTGTTCTTCCTTCTCCCACTTATGAATTCCTCGTTTAATAGGCGCCGCGGGACACCTTAAGAAGCGCGTGAGAGGCGGCGTGGGCGTCAGTTCGGGAGATGAGAATACGACCAAGAGCTCCTTTGCGGCCTTAAGAGTGGGTGGAGGTGGAGTTTGACTTTTCCTTGTGCGGTGAAATGAGCTGTGTTTTGTTTCGTTGTGCCAGTGTGACCCCAAAAAACTCTTCTCTTCTATTACCTTCTATTCTCTCTCATATCTTCTGTTTTCATATCTTCTATTCTCTCTCATATCTTCTATTTTCATATATTCTATTCTCTCTCATATCTTCTATTTTCATATCTTCTATTCTCTCTCATATCTTCTAGTGTCATATATTCTATTATCTCTATTATCTTCTATTCTCTTCTATCTTCTGTTCTCTCTTATATCTTCTGTTCTCTCTCATATCTTCTATTCTCATATCTTCTACTCTCTCTCATATGAACAAATTACACTTCTTAAACAGGACCAATTCACCAGTCAACTCAACCGTATATTGTATCTAACGTTATCTTAGCAAATCTAACCTATTCTAACGTATACTTCTTCACAAATGGCGACCTGCTAGACCTACTATATAGCTCTTCTTTGAGGGTTCCTAGGTAGTTTTCTTACGCTCCAGGAGATATTCGTAATTTAGTCGAGTGTTTGTTAGGTTAAGGGTCTTCCCAACCGTGTATGTTTTATGCATAACTTTACGTTTACTCCTCCGTCGTTTTATGAGTCTTTTCCTTTTCGACTGTTTTCTTTTCTACCTTTATCTGTTTCTTATGCACGCACATGTAAGTTATTTTTTTTTACACAACGGAGACAACAGAAAGGCAAACAGTGAGACAGAAATATAGTCCTTGGTTTCATTTTACTAGTACTGCCCTCAATTGGTCTAATTTTCACTGTTTTCCGTGCTCTCTGGTTACCAATCATCTACATTCTTTATTTCTCTGCTTTTTCTGGCTTTACCATAATACTTCCTCTTTTACCCTCAGAAGTCCTTGCCTACCCGTTCGACTTGGACTTGTAAATGTACAGGAACTCTTCATCAGATATCCGTTCGAGACGCGTAGTTGAGTTTTCTTCCATTCTCATAAAGTGGAGGGAACAAACCGATGTGATGCTGAGTATAAAATGTCCCAGTCAGTCAGCCATCCAATCAGTCAGTGTAGAGAAGTTTGTCCTACACCGTTTTGCACTTACCTTCGTCTTGGATTATTCAAGGAAGGGAGCCTCGAGATAGCCGTATTTTTATTCCCGGTTGAAAAAGAGAGAGGAGGGAAGAAGGGGAAGAAAAGCCCCGACCGACCACACGCTGCCTCTAAATACAGGACCGAAGGGCTCCCCAAAGAGTAGAATCCAATTTACTTAATGGGTCCAATTTAGATTTTCAAAGGCGACTTGATTGACCTTACTTGTTGCTCTAGGAAAAAGAGGAGACGCAGCCTTTCGACGCGCGCACTGACACACGCGCGCGCACACACACACACACACACACACACACACACACACACACACACACACACACACACACACCCACACGCACATTCCCCCTACACACATGTCCCCTTACCCACATATACCCTTGCTGTGCACATTTTACATTCCCCTTACACAGACACACAGACAACAACAACAACAACAACAACAACAACAATAGCAAAGATTTAGGGAAATACATCGAAACCTCTCACAACCACTGACTCCACTCACGGAACAACGAAACTAAGTGTGTATATTCCTCAAACCCAAATACAACTAAGCTTAAGGAATCAAGGGCGCCATTCTCAGACGCTTCCGCCTCTCTCACATCATATCGACTATTTCCGAAGGCCAAAAAGATCAGTTTGGTTGTTCTGAGTGTGTTTTCAGGTTCACGGTGCAGATGAAGGGTCGAAATACCACCAGAGTCATAAAACTATGCCTAGAAGCCCCACGGCGCCTACGAAGAACCTTGACAAATATATGTATGGGCGCCAAAAGGTTTTAGACCCGTATTCTTAACCCGCCCGCTGCGTTTGGCACGGGTTTCGCCTTCACTGGTAGCCTGGAAACATATGCTCCCAGGTCTTTTTGTCCCTCTGTGGTGGGTAGTGGAGTGTTTCTCATGTGGTACTGATATGCTGGATTTCCCCTCCCAAGATGCATGACTTCACATTTTTCTTCACTAAATTGGAGCAGCCACTTTTTGTTTCACTCCTGTAGCTTGGTGATGTCTTCTTGTAGGAAATCCGCATCCAAGGGGTTAAAGGTCTCGTCGCCTCAATTTACCCGTTTGAAAAAGCCTCTCGTATAGAAGTTGCTGTTTTTTTCAAGGACTTTTTTTGTGTTAGTGGTGGTAATTGTACACGACTTCAGCATTCACCATGGCGAGAAAAATCACTTATGAAAATCCGGCTTATCTTCTCTGTGGCCTTGGGAAGTAATCGTATAAAAGAGAGCCCGATGCATTTAAGAATATAGACGGCCAAAAATATGACCCCTAATCCGTAACGCCGTAATGTGAAGGCGACTCTCCCTAATAACCTCCGATAACAGTCTTGCACGGTAATACGATCAACATACGCCCGGCCGTTCCTTACCTGTTAATGGCCCCGCGCAGGTATCCGAATCAACGGCCCTCCACTCGGTATCCTGAAGGTGTGTGTGTGGGCAGGAACGACGGTGGGCTCGGCGTAGAATAATTCTGTGCAGTAATGTATGGCTTCCTCCGCCGCCTCACTCTCCACTAGCTGCCCTTGTTCCTCTCTTCTTATTCCTCCTCCTCCTCCTACTCCCTTTATTTAACTGGAGACCCCTCTCTTATTCCAGCATTGTGAGAGAGAGAGAGAGAGAGAGAGAGAGAGAGGAGAGAGAGAGAGGAGAGGAGAGGAGGAGAGGAGAGGAGGGAGAGGAGAAGAATAAGGATAGAGAGAGAGAGAGAGAGAGAGAGAGAGAGAGAGAGAGAGAGAGAGAGAGAGAGAGAGAGAGAGAGAGAGAGAGAGAGAGATTGATATTATTTATTTTGGCTTAATAGCTATATACATATTGGTAAATTACAAATATAGTTTTTGTTTTAAGCCAGGTCCATTAAGCCGAGGCTTTCTAAGGACCTGAAGACTCGTAAAGAAAGTACATAACAAGGGACAGGTTTAGGTCACATAAAGCATAACTCACATATATTTTAACAATGTATAAATGTAGGTCAGTCGAAGTGAAAAATGTATACAATACGAACATGTGAAAAAAAACTTAGATGATATCACTCTAGCAGTAAACAAGTGTACATGTGAAATAAAAACTTGAAAACAGCTTGATTATTATTGAAATTATGAAATTTACAACAATCAGTCGGAGTTTGCAAAAATAATGTGAGAAAAAAAAGAACCATTCAAAAACACTAAAATAAATACAGAAATCAATGTGATCATAAGTTCTCATAGGTACTAAGAAGCCTTTTTATTAATTTTGATTTGAACAATCTTATATTCTCATCAGTTTTGAAGTGTTGTGGTAAGTCATTCCAGATTTTAGCTCCTCTTGATAGAATACTCTGTTTGGCATGTGCTGTCCTGCACAATGGTATTAATAAGTCATGAGGTCTCCGGGTAACATTGCCGGGCATTGCTGTAAAGCCAGAATCTATGGAAAGGCAGTGTAAGGATTTATGGACAAATAAATTAGTCTGTAGGTATATAATATCAGGAAGCTTTAATAACCTGAGGTCTATAAATATATCCTGAGTATGGTCGTAGCGTTGTTTGAATGACATGACACGTAAGAGTTTCTTTTGTGTTATAAATAAAGTGTCGATGAAGGTTTTGTAGGCGCCTCCCATATGGCACAGCAATATAAGAGATGTGGATATACCAACGTAAAATAAAGTTGTCGTAAACAGTTTACATTCAAACATTCCCTTAATCTGTATATTACACCTGTTAGCAACGATACCTTAGATTGTACCATATCAACATGTCCTTTCCATCTTAACTTATTATCAACAACAATCCCTAAGAATTTAAACTCGGAAACTTCATTTAATGTAAGATCATTTTTTTTATTAGATAGAGAGAGAGAGAGAGAGAACACGCAAGCCCCCTGGACTAAAATGGAAATTCAGAAAGCAATTTACACTCATTCCTCATATGGACAGTAATTCCTTCAACCCACGGGCCTTTCCTCCTCCTCCTCCTCCTCCTCCTCCTCCTCCTCTTCCTTCCTCCCCCTCCTCCTCCTCCTCCTTCTCCTCCGTTCTCTCCTAGTGACGATATGTATTCAGTTAGTGTTTATATTATCTCTCTCTCTCTCTCTCTCTCTCTCTCTCTCTCTCTCTCTCTCTCTCTCATATCCTTACTCTCTTTATTCGTCTTCTTATTCGTGTTCATCATCATCATCATCATCATCATCATTTTTAAACACACACACACACACACACACACACACACACACACACACACACACACACACACACACACACACACACACACACACACATTAATCCTTGACACGCTATTAGTTTATTATTTTTTTCCTTTCTTTGTGACGGAATTAATTTGTCGTCAGTGCAGTGTGAGACGCACGATTGGCATCATGATTACAGATCGTCTCTCCCAACGCACAGACGGACAGACACGCAGAGAGACGGGATTTCCTTAGGTTTCTTTACAGTACTTTATTCACTTTTCTGTTATTTTCTTCGTGTTCGGCATAAGTATCTTGTGTAGACGTGTGGCCTTGTTCTTTCTACTTTTGTTTTGTCTATCGTTTATTTTTTTTTTGTTATTGTTGCTATCTTTGTTTTTGCCCTTGAACTGTACCTCCCTTGCATTAAAAAAAAAAAAAAAAAAAAACAGATTGTAATGTATATATAATAATGTACATGTGGATGTGTGACTATGTCGCAACACCATGGCAGTGCCGCGCACTGCCATGTAGGTGCTAGGTTGTGCTTAGGAGGTGCTTCTTGCCGTGGGAACGGTGCTGATTCAACAAGCCACCGGATTATTCTTGCAGCCGGGAGAAGCCGGCAGAAGACAGTGGGCGGCGGGCCGAGCAGATCACTGCTCGGGGTGTGCGTGCGACTCGCTCACGTAAACTGTAAACGTTTGTGTAATACTGTTAATATAGTTAAAATACATTCAAACCATTTAATAACCTTGAGAGAGAGAGAGAGAGAGAGAGAGAGAGAGAGAGAGAGAGAGAGAGAGAGAGAGAGAGAGAGAGAGAGAGAACTAAAGTGGACTTATAACGGCTACCGCTCGGCCACACCTCACTTAAGTAAGGGCTTGTGTTATCTCACCTACTACAATCAACTTGTGAAGCAGGCCACGGTAACACCGGCCCTGTGACGAGTGAGATAACAGTTCGCGCCTTAAAGTTATCACTTAACACTAACTACTTAAAAAAAAAAAAAAAAAAAAAAAAAAACCCGGTTAACATAAGTGGTGGCAGCGGTGGGATCCGAACCCACGCCTCCGAAGAGACTATTTACACTCAGTTCGTGAAAGATGTTTAGCAATTTCTCTCTTACGTCACGCACGGTCTCTACTTTTGGGATGTTTCTGATTTTCATATGAGGATGATGTTTGTTTTGTCTGTTAGGAGGATGTAGGTTTGCTTTCTTACGTGGATGTTTGTTTTTCTTTGTTGCGTGGTTGATGTTTGTTTTCTTTTTTGATGTCGATAGCATGTTTTCTTTGTGGTCTTATCTTCCTTTTCATATATCTCGATGTCTGTATCCGTTTGTTTGTCTTTGTGTCTGTCTGTCCGTCGGTCTGTGTGTGTCTGTGTCTGTCTGTTTCTGTTCATTTTTTATTTCATTTTATGTGGATGATTTTTTTTTCTTTGTTGTCAAGTGATTTTTTTTTTGCAGCGTTTCTTTTGACTGAATAATTTACTGATTTGTCATTCACTGACGTACGGTATGTATTCGTTTTCTTTTCCATGTATTGACAATATGTATCATAGTTTGTTCCCTATATAGCATGCAATTCAACCATAATATGGAAATTTACTGAGACGTTCATTATTATTATTATTATCTATATTATTACTATTATTATTATTATTATTATTATTATTATTATTATTATTATTATTATTATTATTATTATTATTATTATTATTATTATTGTCAAACTCCTAATATTGTAACTAACTAAAACATATATTCAAGGATTTTTGTTCTCTTACATCGACGTACAATCCTTCTTTCACATTTATTATTATTATTATCAGTTTCAGTATCATTACTGTTATTACTATTATCAAACTCCTAATATTCCAACTAACTAAAACATACGTTCAAGGATCTTCGTTCTCTTTTACATCGACGGACAATCCTTCTTTCACATTAAACAAGAGATGCGACGCCGATTTCACGGAGAACATACTCGTATATACAATTCGAGCTGTACGTATATATTTGTTTTATCCTCTGCGCGTGTATGTTGTATTCTTCCGACTCTTCGTTTATTCATTTATACTCCTGCTTGGTGCGTGGCATTCATTGTTCTCGGGGAGGCTTTTTTTCAGGGATTCTCTGTTAAGCCTTATGTCCGTGAAGGATGAATACCCGTGGCTGCTTCCTGAAACGAGTAGAGAATAAAAAATATATATAAAACCTCGGAGTTCGTCGGTTTGGTTTTGTGAATGTCATGCTGTGAAACTATTGCTCATTTCCTATTCTCTGTTTCTTTTGGTTTGGCAGAATTTTTGTTCGTATATTTATAAGATGATGTTATAGGTAATCTGCCCGTTATTATTATTATTATTATTTTTTTGCCTGGTGGTATTTGTATTTTGTGTTCATATTTGTCATGGGTACGTGTTGTGGGGTATTTTTGTAATGTTCATCCTTGTGAATGTTTGGTAGATATTTTTTTTTCAATCCATTTAGATCTTGCGTAATGGTATGTGTCGGGCAATGCACTAGTGGTAGTATTTTTATTACTATTACATTTATTCTTATTTTGTCTTGTCTTTTCTTCCTTAGCTTCTTCTTCTTCTTCATCTGTTTCTTCTTCTTCTTCTTCTTCATCTTCTTCTTCTTCTTCTTCTTCTTCTTCTTCTTCTTCTTCTTCTTCTTCTTCTTCTTCTTCTTCTTCTTCTTCTTCTTCTTCTTCTTTAGAGGACTCATGAGACATCCCAATAACATCACCAAGCCAGGTTAAATATAAATAAATAGAAAAGTAACCTCGAGACGAATATATGTACGAGGAAAGTGTGGAAAAGGTTAAGTCAGCGAAAGTTATTGATACTTCTGAGAGTTGGAACAAAAAGGAAAAAGAAAAAAAAACAGAAGTTGGCCGCCGCAAGGAAAGGTTTAATTCGTCTATATCGACCAAAACCAAACACAAACTTTAATTGACTTTTGGACTTGGTTAGCGGGTCTTACTTGGTCTTTTCTTTTGCCGGGCTCCCCGACGCTGAAATTTTTTTTTTTTTTTTTTACTATTGTTATTCCATTACCATTACTGTATTACTTTACTTTATTATTCCATTACCAGATTGAACTTTCTTCCTAGTCTTTTTTTTTGGGGGGGGTGGGGGGACGGGGTTAAGAGGAAGGTGACATTAACACAAGTAGAGATGTTTTCTTTTTCTTTAATTTTTAGCTTCTTTTTTTATCTCTGTATCTGTCTATCTGTCTCTGTCTGGGTGCCCGTCTCTCTTACCCTATATGTCTGTCTGTCTGTCTCTGTATGTCTGTTGTTTGTCTGTCCCTCATTTTTGCCTAGTACTATAAGTATATATTTCTTTTGCCACTTTCTCTATTTTTCTAGTTTTGTAAAGGTCACAGCAGTTTATACTTTTAAAGTCTTCTAACATTCTATGATGTCGTTTTTTTTTTTTTTTTTTTGTGCAGTGGCTTCATGATCATATTTTTTTTACTGGTTTTCCCAAGAGCGCTCAACTGTAATGCCACGAAGCTTAACGTTATTTTTTTATCTTTTTTTATTTGTGTTTCTTTTGTTATCATATTGTTGTTTGTTTGTTGGCTTCATATCTTCCCTTTTCCTACGTTGATGTGGTACTCTCCTTTTATTTTTTTATTCTTTTTTTTTTTACAGCAAAGGAAATCGCTCAAGGGTAAAAAAAAAAAATGAAAAAAGAAAAAGCCCGCTAATCACTGTTCATATATATATATATATATATATATATATATATATATATATATATATATATATATATATATATATATATATATATATATATATATATATATATATATATATATATATATATATATATATATATATATAAAGTTCAGAGGAGTGTCCGAAAGAGAGGTCAATTTCGGGGGTATAGGTGTCCTTATATTTTTTTTCTCTTACTTCGTTAGTCTATAAAAGGTAAAGCAAATGACAGTTTTGGGTTTTTAGCATGTTTTTTGGCCCTGTAGGTAGACTATTAAAGTTCAGTGTGTAAAGTTTGCTATTTCATTCATTTTACATCTACTTATTTTTCTGTGGTGGTAACTTGTTTTTACATCACTTGTAGTATTTATTTCATTTTGTGAATCGATGGATGACTAATTTATATATTGATGTCATATGTTTTTCTATTGTTTATACTTTACCGATGCCATGTTTTTTCGTTTCATTTTTTTTTTCTTTTGGTGATTATTGTCATGTTTTTTAATCTTTTTTTTCCGATACTGTAGTCATTATTTTCAACAAAGCTGCAAACGTAATACGGCTTGACCCTAAAATTTCTTTTTTTTTCATATTTCTGTAGTTTTGTTTCCCTTCTAACACCATCAACGTTCTCCCATTTTCTCTCACTTTATACCATCCCAGTTGAATGAAGATGGACTGAGTGTGTGCTCCTCGCTGCTGCATCCTCCTTCTAAACCCCATATTTTGTCTTGTTTAATTATTTATGTAGTTTTCGATCCCTTTTCACACCAATGGTCTCCCACTTTCTCTCACCCATACATTGTCCCAGCAAGAAGAAGCATGGACTGAGTGGCTGTGCTCCTCATTGCAAAATCCTCCCTGTCATTCATTTCAGGCAGCTCTCAAGGGCTAATTTGACGCAGATGAGCACCGAGGTCACGCGCAGCTATCGCATATGTCCCAAACTTTACTTCATTACTTACTCCCGCGCTGCTACATGCCCAAAATCAGACGGGCGGTCAATCCGTCAGTCATATCGTCAGTCTTGTAGTCCTGAATTTGATCGTAAATAATAATGTGTATGTCAGGATGGTGGGGTTTGCGTGTTTCTTACTGAACTGTATATCGCGTTTGATTGCATTGCCAGAGCAGTCGGCCGCGATGACGTGGGTTCCGGCGCGACCTCAAAGCCACCGATCAGATAATCTATTAATGAGTCAATCGGGCGTGGCGTGACCGCTGGTGTGTGCTGGTATCTCTTGCATTTGTATATATTTTTTGACTATGGAATGATTATTTTTCTTCCTATTTTAATTTTTTTTTGCACTTTCTGATATGATTTTTTCCACTTTGTTATTTTTGTACTTCCTCTTTTTTTTCTCTATGTAATGATTTTTCTTCCTCGCTGTCCTTTTTTTACCCTTTTTTCTGTTATTTTTTCATCGGTTTTTGCATTTCCTTTTTTTTTGGTATGTAATGTTTTTTTTTGTCCTACTACTATGCTTCACTTTTTTTGTTGTTGTGATTTTTCTTCTGCCACAGTTCTTTAGGATGTATGTATACTTTTCTCTATCTAATGATTTTTACTCCATAATTATCCTCTTGCACTTATTTTTCTTTTATAATTCCTTCCGCTGTTCGTTTGCACTTCTTTTTTTCTGTCTGGTATTACGAGTATTAAGATTTTTTTCCCCTCAATTTTCTCTTTGACTTGTTTTTTCTGTATGTCATTTTTCCCCCACACTGTCCTCTTTCACTAATTTTTCTGTCTAATGTGTTTTTTTCACCTCATCATCCTCTTTCACTTCTTTATTTCTGCCTGATGACTTTTTCACCTCATTATTTTAATCTCACTTCTTTTTATGTTATGAGTTTATTTATCACACTCACTTCATTTGCTGTATATTATGAATCTCTTTACCCAATTATCATCTCACTTGTGTTTCTCCTATTCCTTTTTTTATCGTATTATTTTTCCCCACACTGTTTACTTCTTTAAATGGCTACCGACCAATGCGTGTTGAAGCCCCCTCGTGGAAATGATGTAGTGGTTACCTGCATCTTTTTTTGTTTCATCCGTCGTGTTGGGTTTCATATCGTGACTCATCGTGCTTGCTGGTGCTTCTCTCAGCCACGCCTCCGGACATGATTCATTACTCATTCTCTCTCGCTTTATTGTCTATTGAGCACTGAGGTCACGCGCAGCTAAAGCGTATGCCCTCAACTTCTTCACTTCTCTCTTGGTTACGATTGGTTCCTTTTGGTGATGTCTTTAGCTGGTGCCTCATTTTCCGTTTTCTTTTGTTTTGTTTTGTTCTTACCTGTTGATTTGCTTTCCCCGATCACCTGTGCTTAATTTAGTCTATTCTTTGTTTTATTTAGTATGTTATTTTTTGGGGTGGGGGGCGGTCTTTGTTTTCCCTGTTCTAGTGTGTTTCCTCCATAGCAGATTGTTAGTGTAGGTATGATCGTGATGTAGCTTGTATTTAATGTTTTTCTTTCAGTTATTTTCGTTTTTTTTTTTTTTTTTGTTCGTGTTTTGGTGCCTTGTTCGTTATTTTCCGGTGTTTCTTTTATGCTCGTGTGACATTGATTTTTTTTTTCTTTCTGTCTTTGTCTCTTTTTCGCTACTGGGTGACGCTTGTTTCAGTGTCTCCCATACTCTCTCATGCCTCTGTATTCTTCTCCCGTCTCTATTTACTATTTCAAAAAGTTGTCCAGGTCTTTATTTTTCCCCAAAGTGTTTACTCCAAACTGTGTCCATCCACTTATGCTGTCACCCCACTCTATACCGTCCACTCCCCTCCCTTCAGCCCCCTTACTCCCCCTCTGACGGACAGCCTCTCTCGTCGGCCTCCTCCCTCATCAAACTTCTCATTCGGGCTCCAGAACACTTAACTTCTGGCCTTGATCTTCATCCCAAATGCGACGCGGAGAACTTTCTGTCCTTATAGTGGCCGCGGGACTAACTTCTCGCGTTTCAGCATTATTTATTCCCAGGTTAACTTTTTTTTTCATATATACAGACACAGAGGGGTCACCTAGAGAAAGAGAGAGAGAGAGAGAGAGAGAGAGAGAGAGAGAGAGAGAGAGAGAGAGAGAGAGAGAGAGAGAGAGAGAGAGATTGAGCTTGAGCTTGAGCTTGAGCTTAGGGGGAAGGTTAAATGGTCCGCGGAGTTTCTCTTTACGTAAGTTCGTATTCTCAGACGCTTTCGGCTCTCACAACAACTATTCTCAAAGGCCACAAAGGATATTAGTCGGGTTCTCATGAGTGTTTTTCTATATCCATGGTGCAGAGGCCTTGACACACTATCGCTGGGCTCATAAAACTACCCTTGGAAATACATACCCACGAACAATCTCTACGAAAGCCTTATCAAATGAGTGTGTAAGCTCTGAAATGTTATAAAGTACGGACCATAAGGTTGAATAGTCGGTCCCGAAATAGCAAACAAAAAAGAATAATGACAAAATAAGGTGCAAAGAAGATAAATTCCGAATAAGCATTAAAAAAAACAAATACCCAACTAGGCTAAAAAAACTACCTCCCAATGATATACTAACACAATCCCTACGAAAGCCTTATCAAATGTGAGTGTGTAAGCCTTGAAATGTTTATAAGTACGGTCGATAAGGATGAATAATCGATCCCTATAAGTTATAACCAACAACAAAAATAAGAACAAGACCAAGGTGCAAAGAAGACAAATTCCGAACAAATAATAAAGAGCAAATGCTGAACATGAAAGTGTAAGTAGAGACAAGTAAATAAATAAGTCTCACTAATTATTACTCACCACTGCACAGCTTTCCCGACATTGCTTACAGACGAGAGAGAGACAGACACAGAGACCCAATTTAACCAGACAGGGAAGAGAGATACACACAAAAAACATTATCCTGCCTCATCCTCGTCCTCATTATTAACGCCAGAATAGTTTAATTTCCGCCTCGGTGTCTGCGTCGCGTCACTTACGAGGATACACATTATTATTTTCTTGTCATTTTCGTTAACACTCGCCGGTCTTACTGACTTGCTGACTGTGGCGCACCTCAAGTCTCGTTAACAAGGTCTCGTCGCAGCGTCACTGACTAAATGGCCTTCCCCTGACACTCAATATCCAGGACCACTAACTAGCCTTGCCTTGACACCTTCCAGCATTACTAACTTGCTTTCCATTATATGCAGCATCACTATCTTAGCCTTTCCCAGACACATCACACCATCCAGGACCACTAACTAGCCTTGCCTTGACATTTTCCAGCATTACTAATTCGCTTTCCATTCTCTTCAACATCACTAACTTAACCTTGGCCCCACACACGCACTCTAGCACCACTAACTTAGCCTTGCACTCACACAAACTCATTCCAGCACCACTAACTAGTCTTGCCCTAACACCCAAGCACTCCAGTATCACTAACTACTCTGGCCCGGTCACTAACACACTCCAATACTACTGCCCTGATACACACACTCCCAAGCACCACTAACTGTTCTTGCCCTCACACACTCTCCATCACGTCGTCTTAACTTCAGCATCCCTTGTGCATAAGACACCTTGCTTCTCGTCTTCCATTAATTTTCTTTCCCTTTCTCATCCCTCTCCTTCCTGCCCTCCTCTTCTTCTCGTGTTTTCTCTCTCCTTTGTCAGCGATGATGCTTAGGGTGAACTGCCTTACCTTCTCTGACTCCTCCTCATGGCTGATATATATACGTGGAAATGCATTTACTGACCTTCCCTCTTTGATGCATGTGTGTGTGTTCGCCTATGAATGTGTGCACCCTCCTGTCTGTAAGCTGGTGTGATTGGATTGCCTTCCTTGTCTTCCTTCGCCTCCTCATGGTTGATAAATACACGTAGAAACGCATATGCTGACCTTCCTTTTGTGATTTTATTTTGTATGTGTGTGCATCTTCGTGTCTGTTAACTGCTTCGGTATAACTGTTTTATCTTTTTGCGTCCCCTCTTTGCTGTTATACACGTAGAAATATATATAATAACCGTATTTTTTTCCATTCTTTTATATTTTTTTTTTGTGTGTGAGTTCCCTTGTGGTGCGTCTCGTCTTGCCAGCCTTCTCTTCCTTCGATTCCTCATGGCTTATATACACGCAGAGAAACATATAACAATCTTCCTTCTATTACTTTTTGGGGTGGGTTAGTTCGAGTCCCCTTGTGTTATCGCCTCCTTGTCTCTAAGCCGGTTCCAATAGACTGCCTCATTTTTTTTCTCTCCGGCTTTTCACGGCGCGGCACACAGAGGGAAGTGTATTGATTTTGCTGTCTAATCTGATTTATCTTTCTGTCCGTCGTTGAAAAATTGACCAGATGTATGACAGGCTGCCTTTCATTCGCTGTTTGTTTGTTTGTTTGTCGCTTTGTGCTGTCCGTGATTTAGAGAATTATGAAGGGACGTGCTTATTGGATATGATATTTTATTTTTGTTTGTCCTCCCTCCGACTTAGACTTGGGAAGGATATAATATGGAAAAAACTGCTATTTATTTATTTATTTTTATCTCTGTCTCCGTAATTTTAGAAGCATGAAGGGACGTCTATATTTGGCAAACTTTTTTTTTCTTCATTGTGTGTATACTCGTAATACCTATAGATGCCTAAAAACAGATATACGGAAGATGCCTTTTATACTGTGTTCTTCCTTATGCCTTGAAAAGAGCAAACAACTAAAAACACATATTAATCACCGCGTTTTTTTTTTTTTTATAAGCTTATCCGTCCGTCCTGATGATAAAGATTACCATTTCGCCTCACAGGACATTGCATATGCATTAAAGACTCCAAAGTGAGTGAAATAAATGCATAATATTATAGTTCGTACGACTCTTGGCGCATCAATCATTCAGTACGGCCTGGGTAAGTTTGGTAAAAGAATTGCATGTTTTAGATTTCTGTTTCTGAGAATATTCAACTCGGACATCCGAGCGTATTAAAGATGAACGTCTCGCAAGATTCTTTACTATTTTGTCTTAAATATATATATTGGAGGTGCACTCATCTCCACCCCCCCCCCCTCCACACACACACACACACACACACACACACACACACACACACACACACACACACACACACACACACACACATACACACACACCAGCCATCCCGCCTCCTTTTGCTAATAAGGAAGTATACAGTGAAGGAGGCAAGCGATTAGTAGGATGGAAAAAGTTAAAAGGAAGGCAGAGAAGAAAGAGAGAGACGGAGCTGAGTAGAACGTGGATGCAAACGGTGGGTAATAGTGAAGGAAAAGCAGGCTGTTGATAAAGTAATATGTGAAGGCAGAGGTGAAGGAGGAGAGCGTTGAGGATAGGAAAAGGGAGTGAGAGGTGGATATAGGCGGTGGAGGGAAGGGGTGGAGACAGGGGAATAGGCAGTGGTGGATGCAGGAGACTTATGGTAATAGTAATAATAGTAATAGTAGTAGTTATCGAAGAAGAAGAAGAGAAGAAAATAAAGATGATAACGAAACTTAAAAAAAGGAGAAATAAGCAAAGAAATTATAATTATGTTTTTGCTTTTGCTGATAATGATAACGATGACGACGATGACAATGATGATGATGATAGATTAATGAATAAGTGTGTAATTGAAGGTAGTTGGAAGAAAAAGGTGACCAGGTAGATAATTAATGAACGACTTCCTATGGTTCACCCTAATTTTAAACCACCTCTTTTGTCCTCTTCTTCCTCTTCTTTTTCCTCCTTCATCAACTCTTTTGCCAACGCTTCACATTTCTCACCATCTTCAGTTTCCTCTCTCGATCTTTTCCTCCCTTTGACACATCCTTTTCTCGTCTTCCAATCGTTTTCTTTACCCTCCTCCTCCTCCTCCTCCTCCTCCTCCTCCTCCTCCTCCTCCTCCTCCTCCTCTCCGTCTTGCTCTCCTTTCCTTTTCGTTTCTTCTCTTTCCTTTGTCAGTGATGAAGCGAATGTCGGGATATTGTGAGTGCGACAGCGAATTCCTATCTTCCTCCAACCATGTTTTCATCCCCTGACCCTCTTTCTCTTCTTTGCTTCCTCCTTTATTTGTTTTGTCCTTGCTTACTTACTTTCTTTCCCTTCCTTCCTTATTCCTTCATCCATCTTTCCAATCTTCTCTGTATCTTTCCACTCATATTTTTCGTCTTTCTTTCTTCACTTTTCCCTTTACTATTTTTGTTTGTTCTGTCCTTCCTTACTTTACTTTCTTCCCTTCCTTACTCCTTCATCCATCCATCTATTCTCCGTTCTCTTTAGTTATTCACTCGTATTTCTAGTCTTTCCATTTTTTTTACTTCTAATTTCCCTCCTTCAATTCATTCATCTATGTCTTCCTATCTACGTACCCACCCATTTTCCACTGTCTTTTTTTCATCTTTTCTCCTTTTCTTTAGTATTTCCATTCATCCTTCTCCGTTCCTTTTATCCATCTTTCTCTCACCTCTTATCTATTCACCCCCCCCCCTCTTTCTCTCTCTCTCTTCCTGTCTATCCACTCTCTATCCACTTGTTTTTATCGCTTCCCCATTTCTTTACGCCTTCGTTACTTCCGTTTCTTCTTTGCGATATTAGTGAAGTATACCTCGTGTAGCTACCTCTCTCAAGTACCCCAAGTCCATCGTTAGATACTTCTGCAAGTCACTCGAGTACCTGACGAAGGGATCCGATCAGTGAAGCAGGTAGTCTCGTTATAGGTCAACATGTTTTCTGGTGCCTGCTCTTCTGTGTTTGCTCCTCTTCTTTCCTCCTCCTCCTCCTCCTCCTTCTGCATACCATTGGTCAACGTGATGGATTAGCCTTCCACCTCCGCCCCTCACCGCCCGCCGCCGCCGTCGATCGTGTAGTTGGGAAAGGAAGGGAAGGGAAGAGAAGGAAGGAAAGGAAGGGGGAGGGAAAGGGAGGTGTTCGGGACGGGTGGGGGGAGAGAAAGAGATGGGAAGGGAAGGAAAGGAAGGGAAGGGAATGGAAGGGAAAGGAGGGAGAGAAAAGGAGGAAGGAAGGGAAGGGAGGGAAGGGGAAGGCAAAGGAAGGGAAGGAAAGGGAAAGGAAGGGAAGGAAAGGGAAGGGAGGGAAAGGAAGGGAAGAGAAAGGAAGGGAATGGAAGGAAAAGGAAAGGAAAGGGAATGGAAGGGAAATGAAGGGAAGGGAAGGAAAGGGAAAGGAAGGGAAGGAAAGGGAAGGGAAGGGAAGGGAAAGGAAGGGAAGGGGAAGGGAAGGGAAGGAAAGGAAAGGAAGACAAGGAAAGGGAAGGGAGGGGAAGGGAAGGAAAGGGAAGGAAAGGGAAAGGAAAGGAAGACAAGGAAAGGGAAGGGAGGAAAGGAAAGGGAAAGGAAAGGGAAGGAAGGGAAGTGAAGCGAAAGGAAGGGGAGGGAAGTGAAGCGAAAGGAAGGGGAGGGAAGCGAAGGGAAAGGGAGGAAAGGAAGGGGAAGGAAGGAAAGGAAGGGAAGGGAATGGAAGGGAAAGGAAAGGAAGAGGGAAGGAAGGGAAGGGGAGGAATGAGAAGAAAGTGGAAGGGGAGGAATGGGAAGAGAGTGGAAGGGGAGATATGAAAAGAGAGGGGAAGGAAAGGGGAAGGAGTGCATGTCTTCGATCGGCGGTCCCGCGTGTATGGTCCCGCGACTTATTTATGCATCGGCCGGGAGTTATTTATTCAGCGCGTCAATCTGAACATGATACAGGGCGGCCGGCACAACAAGGCTCGCGTGTCGGCATCGGAAACACGAAACCGATCAATAAAAACGTTAAAAAAAATATATATATACCACGACATATCTTACCTCTGCAATAAACCCAATTCTCGCACCTAATAAAAAAATAAAATCTCATCTTTTTAAAACATGTATGAAGAAAAAGGCAAAAAGTACATTGACCTCGAAAATAACCTCGCTTTAGGCCATTTATTTTTACATTCTTTTTTACAAGGGCAGCGCATAGTAGCGGGCTTTTTTTTTTGTTTGTTTGTTTTTTGTTTTTATTTGTTGTTACCCTTGAGATGCTTCCTTTACTGTAAAAAATGACGCGGACGTAATCAGATTATCTTCGTAACAGGTATTGGGGTAAAGAGGCCCTTTGGTACACCGATGATGAGATGGAAATCAGTTCACGGGAGAGGTAAAACGGCTTTCGGTACATACGTGAAAGGAGAGAGAGAGAGAGAGAGAGAGAGAGAGAGAGAGAGAGAGAGAGAGAGAGAGATTGTGGGTGAGGGATGGAAGGATTAAAGGAAGAAAGGATGGAAGGATTAAAGGAAGAAAGGATGGAAGGATTAAAAGAAGAAAGGATGGAAGAACGGGTGAAAGGAGAGAGAGAAAGAGAGGTCATAAAACACAGGCCATGGAACAGAGGCAGAGAATAGAGATCAGTGATGAGGTGCAGGGAGAGAGACAGACCACCGTTTTCATAAACTTCTAAAATTTCGTTTCGTAGGTCAACACACCACTGTGGTGTGCTAGCACTCGAAAGTTATGTTTCGATTTCTTAAACACTCGCACACCCAGCAGTGTGTTGTTAGCTCGTGACCTAGCATACCACAGAATTGCGGACGATTCGCAAAGGTTGGTAGCTCCCGCCCTAGTAGGTTGGCTGGCCTGTGTATCAGCTAGCGCCGCACTGTTTAAAAATGGCTGTGAGAGACTGGACCACCCTGCTTACTTATGCACAAAAACGGTTTCTAGTGTTCTAGTGAAGCAGATAAGAGAAAGTCCGGTTGTGCATAGGAAACCATCCGACTACAATGCTGTTTTAGCACGAAAAACAACATGGGAAAGCCTAACTTAACCTAACCTAATTATGAGTCAGTTACCCGTGAAATGTCAACACGTTACATTCTCCCACAAGGCGCCCCGAGATCCCACTAACTTTTTTTAAATCGTTAGCGGCGTTTCTAGCAATTTGTGACGCATAGGCCTTTATGTGGGGTTCTAAATGCATAGAACAATGACATTTAACCGATGAGAAGTGTGAGAAGTACCGCTGTGAGACGGAGAATAAAGTAAAATATGCCCAATTCCCTGCCGCTGACCTACAAATCATTTGCCCGAGTGTGGCGTCAAACTAGAATTTTACTAGATCGACATTACTGATTTCCAGCTGTATAAATCTTTGAGTAGAAAGAAAAGAAAAGAATGTATGGAGTAGTCTGTATATCAAGGCCTGAATGCATCATTTCAGTTATTATATATTACAAGTAGACACGTGTATAAGTATTCGATTATCATGTATTACCAGTACGTATTGCAGGCCTTGGATCTTTTTCGTGGAGTCATTCATCTCATACAAGAGCTTGATGATGACCAAATTGAAGAAATTCGACGGATTAGATTACCCCGCACTGTTTTACGGGATCGCAGTGACCCGATGACGTACCTCACAGAAGAAGAATTCATCCAAAGGTAGTGATCTCATTCATCTTAATCGTAATAAACTACATTACTATACTGTAGTTATAATCGACTTCTTACTTACTTCAATACACTCGCGACCACGCATGCTGTTTTAAAATCTTGTACTTGTTGTGATTACGGAGTTACTGATTGAAAAAGAGAAGTGAAATAATAACATAAGTAGAATAATAGCATATTTATTGATTATTCATAAGTTTTTTTAATACAATGAACATATTTCTTACATTTCGTTTCTCTTTCGGGTGGGTTGGTCGCCCCATGTTGTGTGGTAGGTCAACACACGAATGTTCCAATAATGTGGGATCCTAGCCATACACAGAACGGCGTCAGATGCGTTTATGAAATCCATTTGTGGGTGTCTAGCTAACTAACAATATGGTATCCTAGGTTTACACTGTTTAAGAAAACGGTCGAGAGAGAATAGAGATGGTGGAGGGAGAGGCAGAGTGTTGGTATTAAGGTGAGAGAGGCAGAAGGAGTAGATGTCAAACAGAGAGAAGAGAGGTCAGTGCTGGGATAGAGGAAAAAGGACAGAGGCAGAGAGGAAAGTCAGTGGGAGAATGTGGGAAGAGAGGTAGAGGGAGAGAGAATAGAGGTCAGTGCGGAGGTGGAAGGTGAATGAGCAGAGACAGAGGCAGAGAGTTAGGCCGCCACATTCACGGACATGCACACAGGCTCGCTTTCAATTCCTCGAGTGGCGTGGAAACTTGGGCGGCGGTCGTGACTTCCCTCGCGTGGCCTTGTTCCCGCCCCCAAGTTGCGAGTAATACGTGAATGTCAACTAAGCGAGCGGTGGGTGGCGTGAGCGAGCGAGCTAAGCCGCGTGCAGACTCCCAACACACGCACACACACACACATATCCACACACACACACATATCCACACACGCACACACACAGAAAGGAGAGGAGAGGAGATGAAAGGAAAGGAAAAGGGTGTGGAGGGGAGGAACACACACACACACACACACACACACACACACACACACACACACACACACACACACACACACACACACACACACACACACACACACACACATACACACACACACACACACACACACACGTTCCTTCAAAAATGAAAAAAATAAGTAACAAATCTGCAGAAACGATGAAATGAAAAGCAAATATATTTCTCCTATGCTTTTCTTCGTGTTCTTCTTTTGACCTTTTATAGAAGCTCTCGCAAAGCCATAATTATGTTTGGATGATAAAAATAAGCGGTACAAGACGTGACAAATCTCCTCAAATCAGCGTTACGAAGAAATGAACGTGAGGTAAACGGCGTGGGAGCGAACGGAGGAAAGGAAAGGAAAGGAAGAAGCAGCTTAGGCATTAGCGGACCATTAGTAGATTCAGGTCGCTCTTTAGACTCCTCAAGACACTCTTCGATCCTGCTCTTCTTCTGCTCCTCCTTCTCCTCCTAGTTCTCGTACCCCCGCATGATATTAAGGAGAGTGCCAAATATATAGTATGTCGTTAGAAATTTGGACTCGAAGAAGGAAGTTTTTAATGATGTTTTTTCAAGTCGTGGCGATGCTGGGTGTTGAAAGGAAAGATTAGTCTCTAGAGGGTTTGCCAGAAATGAGGTTAGGTATGATATGCACACCTTGAAATTTGTGTAAGGAGGAGGAGGAGGAAGACGAGGAGGAGAAGGAGGAGGTTAATGTGTTTGTGTGGGGGTGGGGTGGGTGGAGAAGGGGGCATGTGTGTGTGTGTGTGTGTGTGTGTGTGTGTGTGTGTGTGTGTGTGTCGTCCTCATCGTTGTTTTTCTTCATTTTTTTTATTCTAATTTCTCCTTATCCCCCTCCCCCTTCTCCTCCACCTCCTCCTCCTCTTCCTCCTCCTCCACCTCCTCTTCCTCCTCCTCCTCTTTCCCCTGCTTCCCCTCCTTCTCCTCCAAAACCTCCACCACCACCACCTCTTCCACCTCCTCCACCTCCTTGATCCCCACAAAGCCTGCGGACGAGCGCTGTGTGACCCTTTGAGACCTCATTACCTGACGCCCTGAATGAGGACCAAAGCAGGAGGAGGAGGAGGAGGAGGAGGAAGAGGAGGAGGAATATGAAGATGAAGAAACGGAGGAAGATTGGAAAGTGGAGGAGGAGAGAAAAAATGATTATAAGTAAAGAAAGAAGGAAGGGGCGAACGAAAAACAAGAAGAAAATGAAAAGAAAAAGGAGCAGCAGCAGGAGGAGGAGGGGGAGGAGGAGATGATGATGATGATGATAAGTAGGAGCTGCAGGAGACTTGAGAACTTACAACAACCACTTAAGGCTAACGAGATGGTTACAGGCACCTTCCACACCTGTATTATCTTACCAACATGGCGCCCAGGAGGAGGAGGAGGAGGAGGAGGAGGAGGAGGAGGAGGAGGAGGAGGAGGAGGAGGAGGAGGTGGTGCAAGACGGAAGTAACGATAATGACGATGCCACGAGATTGAAGAAGAAAAAGAAGGGGTAGAAGAAATAGAAGAAGAAGAAGAAGAAAAAGAAGAAGAAGAAGGCACATATGACCCAATGGATGAGGACGTGAAATAGGAGAAAAAAGAAAAGAAGAGGAAGAGAAAGGAGTAAAAGAAAAGCACGAGAAGAAGAAAAGGAAGAAGAGCAAGAAGAAGAACAAGAAGAAAGATTGCTATGACCTAAAGATTGAGGACGAGAAATATCAGGAAAAAGAACAAAAAAAATGAAGAAGAAAGATACATTTAACCTAATGGAAGAGAAGGAGGAGGAGGAGGAGGAAGAAGAGAAAAAGAAGAGGAATACAAAAAAGAGTGAGGAAATTGATGACAGCGAGGAAAATGCATCGAAAGGACAAAGAAGGTTAAGGAGGTGAAGAGGAGATCTGAGAAAGGAAAGGAAGGAAGGAAGGAAGGGAGGGAGGAAGAAAGAAAGAAAGGAAGAAAAGGAAGGAAGGAAAGAAAGAGGGGAAATACACCTGCATCACATACCCTAACTAATTAACAGGTAGACAGATAGATAGAGAGATAGGTAGACGAGTTGCTGATAGACTGACTGACTGACTGACTGACTGACTGACTGACTTTGCGCATCCCCTCGTTCTCCTCCTCCTCCTCCTCCTCCTCCTCCTCCTCCTCCTCCTCCTCCTTCTCCTTCTCCGCCTCCTCCTCAGCCGCTCCCCACTTCCAAATGCTATTCCCATCTTCACCTTTTTCCCTTCCATAATATGATTGGCACTTAGCTTCTGGCGTTCTCGTGTGAGGGGAAAGCGTGTGGGCGCCGGCATGATGGTTGGCTGAGGGGCGCACAATTATCCTCCCTCCACTGACACCCTTCACGCTAACAGGGCTTCCACAAACAGACAGGAAGATGCAACACACTGGCGATGGCTGATAGAAGGGAGCAGGGACTAATAATGCTTTGGAAGAGAGAGAGAGAGAGAGAGAGAGAGAGAGAGAGAGAGAGAGAGAGAGAGAGAGAGAGAGAGAGAGAGAGAGAGAGAGAGAGTGAGAGAGAGATAGAGAGAGAGAGAGAGAGAGAGAGAGAGAGAGAGAGAGAGAGAGAGAGAGAGAGAGAGAGAGAGAGAGAGAGAGAGAGAGAGAGAGAGAGAGAGGACTGAAGGTGGAGGAATGGTGTAATGTTTGAGAGAGGGAGAGGGAGAGGGAGAGGGAGAGGGTATACAAAGGAGGCCATTTAAGGATTCACGTAGATAGAATAGAACACAAAGGCGGTGAAGGGCGGAAAGGAAAGGAATTAGGGAAGTGTAAAATAAGAAGGAAGGGAGAGAAAAGTAGAAAACTAATGAGAGTTTAAAGGAGGGAGATGTAAAAGTGTAAGAAAGGAAAGAAAAGGAAGAAATCGAGTTCGAGAGAGCGTCAGCAGGATTGAGACAAGGAAGAAAGAAGGCAGAGAGAGAGAGAGAAAGAAAGAAAGATAAAGAGAGGAAGGAAAGGAGTGAAGGATTTAAGGGGCTGAAGGACCTAAGATTGACAGTGTCCCTCGTGGTCATTAGGATGCATTGAAGGGGCGGGATGGGAAGTGACGTGAATTACAAGAAGGAAGGGAAGGAAGGGAAGGGAAGAAGGGTGGGAGGTCTGTGTTTGTCTGTCTGTCTGTCTGCCTGGGATATGGATTGTTGGGTCTAATTATTTTGATTGTAAAAGTATAATGGCGATAATTGTAATTGCTGTGTCCGCTGCAATAATAACCAGACGGAGATGTTTGCTGTATATAGAAGGAGGGGGGGGGGTATGGGAGGTGTAGGTGACGTTTTTGTTGTTGTTGTTGGTGGTGGTGGTGGTGACGGTGATGGTGGTGGTGATAGTGCTCTTGTTATTGGAGGTGGAGATGACTTTTGTTGGTGGTGATGGTACTGGTGGTGTTGGTGATATTGGTAGTGGTGGTGATGGTGGAATTGGTGTTGGTAGGGGAGTGTTATTCTTACTATTTTTGTTGTTGTTGTTGTTGTTGTTGGTGGTGGTGGTGGTGATGGTGGTGGTGGTATTTGTGGTGGCGGCAGTAACGTTTCCTTGAGATAATGGCAATGGTTGTGGTTGTGGTGGAGGTGGTGGTGGTGATGGTGGTGTTGTTGGTGGTGGTGGTGGTGGTATTTGTGGTGGAGGCAGTAACGTTTCCCTGAGTTAATGGCAATGGTGGTGGTTGGGGTGGTGGAGGTGGTTGTGGTTGGGGTGATGATCGTGGTAATGATGATTGAAGTGCTGTTATTAGCGGAGGTGGAAAGAATGGTGGTGGTGGTGGTGGTGGTGGTAATGGAGGTGGCAGATTACTTCCTTCTCACGGATACAGTAATTCTTTTTTTTTTATCCTCCCTTGTTTCCACATTTTTAAGTCATCATCCTCACACCTTCTTTCCTCCCTACTTTGCCTACTCGCATCAATCCAGCTTCAGTTTTTCTTCCTTTTCTTCCTTTCTTCCTTCTTTACTAGTTTCTTTTTTTCCTTTTTTGTTCCTTTCCTTCCCTTCCTTCCTTCCTTCCATCCTTTATTTTCTTCCGTTCCTTCCTTCTCGACTATTTCGTACAAACACCTCCATCCTTCCTTTCTTTTTCTTTCCTTCCCTTCTTCCTTCTTTCCTTCCATTCATCCTTCCTTCCTTCCTTCCTTCCTTCTTTCCTTCCATTCATCCTTCCTTCCTTCCTTCCATTCATCCTTCCTTCCTTCCTTCCATTCACCCTTCCTTCCTTCCTTTCATTCATCCTTCCTTCCTTCCTTCCATTCATCCTTCCTTCCTTCCTTCCATTCATCCTTCCTTCCTTCCTTCCTTCCTTCCATTCATCCTTCCTTCCTTCCTTTCATTCATTCTTCCTTCCTTCCTTCCATTCATCTTTCCTTCCTTCCTTCCATTCATCCTTCCTTCCTTCCTTCTCATCCCATACCAATACCCACACTCTCATAGCTGTTCCTCACTTACCAAATTAAGAACATATCAAACAAACATTCATTCGAAAAAAAAAAAAAGGCGCAGAAAAGGCAGATAGCTGAGTGACTTCTTATTCGTTAGGTTCATATTATTAAACGCATCGGGCTCCCACTACTACTCTCTCCCATGGACACAGAATATTAACCTGGTTTGCGAGGGTGTTCTTCCCGTTCATGGAGCAGAGGTCGTGTAAAACTATCGTACGTTTAGAAATACGGGCCTTAGTTCCGCCCTCATCCGCTAGAAGGCCGGACCGACTTTCATCATTAGGGTTACAGGGCGCTGCTATGGAAAGGTTCGGCGCTCATCTGTATTAGAGGAAGAGCTGATGAACGTGCCTGATTTTCTTTTTCACTCCGGAGCACTCTAAAGAATTAATTGAAGGTGGAGGTAGAGTGATCAGAGCAGGTATATGGAACAAGATACGAAAAAGGGGGGACCAGGTTGATTCATGCCGGGTGGAAACTGGGTCAAAATGTGTCAGTAAGAAGATGGACAGAGGGTGTAATTAAGAGAGGGAGGTCAGTCTAACGAATTAATAGAAGCCGGAGGAAGAGTAGATGTATATGGAACCAGGTTAATGAGAGGGGAGACCGGGTAGCTTCACGTAGATAGGATACTAGTTCAAAATGCGTCTCTACTTCCGCATGACGTCAGTAAGAAGATGGACAGAGGGTGTGATTAAGAGAGGGAGGTCAGTCTAAAGAATTAATAGAAGCAGAAGGTAGAGTAGAGTATGTACATGGAACCAAGATACAGAGACCGGTAGCTTCACGCGAATGGGATACTAGATCAAAATGTGTGTCAACTTGTGTATGACGTCAGTATAAGAAGACGAATAGACGGTCAAATTAAGAAAAT
The DNA here is from genome assembly GCF_024679095.1 of Eriocheir sinensis. Lineage (NCBI taxonomy): Eukaryota > Metazoa > Arthropoda > Malacostraca > Decapoda > Varunidae > Eriocheir > Eriocheir sinensis. The sequence goes on from NC_066511.1 coordinate 15,976,933, forward strand.
GAGGTAAGTTGCGGAGGACCTGCCTACCTACACGTGCCCTAAACTGTCTACTCTCTACTCTATTGCACTTATTTTTATGAAGTGATATAATTTTTCGTTCCCTTCCCTCCCCACTCCGATATTTCCTAACGTCACTTAATCTGCGTGGGCTTGAGGTAGAGGTGAATTTTTCTGGTTTACCTCTCTGTATCTTGTGTGGAACTGAAGGGAGAGTAAACTAACAGGGAAAAAACAACATACACGACCACACAGTCCGTACACAAAATACTTAGGTGTTACGTAGGTGGCAAACGCTCTTCCTCTGACACTCTATACTTTTACTTGCACGAAACTGTTTACACCTTATACGTAAATATGCTGCGTATCTGTGTTGAACCAAAGGGAGAGTAAACCGTGGTAAAAAGAAAAGAAAGATGAAATAGTCCAAAAAACAAAGTATCTGGGAGTTTATTAGAAGTAGATGCTAAGCTTTGACATTCTATACCTACACTTGCACGAAATTGTGTAGGTAAGCCTCTTTATAATTATGTGTTGCGAGAAAGAAAGAAAAGGATAATAAAACAATGTATCTTCTTAGTCACTGAATCATCCTATTGAAATGCGTGTAAAATTCCTCCATAGGATTTAAAGTAAAGGACACAACATTAATTAATTATGAAAACGGCTTCTTATGTACGTCAGTCTGCCCATAAAATAATATTACGCAACGTTACCGAGAGAGAGAGAGAGAGAGAGAGAGAGAGAGAGAGAGAGAGAGAGAGAGAGAGAGAGAGAATTACCACCCAGCCAGCCAGTTATCCAGCCAGTCAGCCAGTCAGCCCAAGCCCCCATTCGTTACCACCATTAAACTGGAAATAATAACAATGCAGACGGAATTAATTAGCTCATCAGTTGGCGTTATCAGCAAGGAAAATGAGAGAGAGAGAGAGAGATATAGAGAGAGATAGAGATAGAGAGAGAGAGAGAGAGAGAGAGAGAGAGAGAGAGAGAGAGAGAGAGAGAGAGAGAGAGAGAGAGAAAACGGAGCCTTGGTATATAAGAGAGACGACTGCGCAGGCTCTCTCTCTCTCTCTCTCTCTCTCTCTCTCTCTTCGAATCGGCCTCATACACGGGAAACCTCTCTTCGGTGTGTGGTTTTGGGGGCGGAGGGAGAGGGGGGGGGGGTAAGGAAAGGGCTTTGATTGGTTAGGTTTCTGTGTTTAGGAAAGGGTAAGGTCGACTATGTGGGTGGTTATGCTTTGTTGGGTGTATGTGCTTTTGATTTGATTTGATTTTTTTATTTATTTTTTAGTAGTCGTGGGGCTTGTAGGGGAAGGTGTGTGGGTGACTAATGCACATTTATACACACTATCCATATGTTTCCCTTCTTTTCTTTTCTTCCCGTCTAACCACTTGTCAGTCCTTCTGCTTTGTTTGCTTTATATGCTTTGACTTCCTTCGTTTCTTTTTCAGTGGGGAAAGTAAAGCCGCCGTCACACCGGACCAAATCTGGCGAGCACGAGTTTTTTCTGGCAGCTCTTGCTCGCGGGATGGCTTAATGGCGAGCGTTTGCTCCTGCGTTTCGCTCGCCGTTTTTTGTTTTTGTTTTACGTCTTCGCCTGTAGCGCGGGTAGGCTTTCTTCATGGGCCAGGTGGTCGGCCCAAGCCCGTCATGGCGTAGGCAATTTTTATAGTGGCAATCTTTTGGGGACGGGGAGCAGCTAGGCGAGCCGTGAGCAGGCAGTCAAATGAGCTCTTTGGTGCACCGATATGTGAATAATATGTGAATAATATATATTGCCTAGTGTATTGGATCCGTATACCCATGATATTAGAGAACTTATTCACATAGTCGTTTTATATGTGATGGTGTTTGTAATATTTTATAATATTGTGAAATGTAGTGTTGATTTTTATTTTGATATCTGGATCCCTTTAACCAAGACCAAGACCGCCCAGCTGAAATAAACACTCGCCATGGCCACCTTCGCTCCTAGTCTTAAAGTTCATTAATCCGCCGGTATTGTTCACTCTTTAATATCTTCCTTCTTCATTCTGTAGTAGCTGTAGAAAGAAGTCTCATCCTCCAGCCTCATCTCCATCATGAGATTATTGTACACACCATGGGTCTCCCTACTCTTCAGCCATGACCGAACCCAGACTCGTCTTTTCTTTTTCTGCGCTCGCTGAATAACGGCAAGTAAAGCCGTCACAGCTTCACACTTAGCCGTAATACAAAGCGTAGATGTAGTAGGCGCCATGGCTGAAGCTGTGTTTACAATGTTGCTTGTCGCTCGTCAGTGTGAGGAGAACAGTGACTTGCTCGCGAGCAGAAGCTGCCAGCAAAAACTCGTGCTCGCCAGATTTGGGTCCAGTGTGACGCCAGCTTAAGGGGGAGGGGTGTGGTGTGGGTGTTTAGTGGGGCGCTTTCAGTCATCCTTTTAAATTAACTTAATCGTGTGTCTGTTTTTTTGTCTGTCTTCTCCATCATCATCATCATAATCATCATCATTATCAATAGTATCATAATAACAATGAGAGCTAAAGTAATAAATAACAAGCAAGATTATAGTACCACAAGAGTAACAATAACAATTACAACAACAACAGGAATTACATCTCACTATTACTGCTACTTCTACTACTACTTCTCCTGTTACTGCTACTACTACTACCAGCACCACCACCAAAACAAAACAACAAAAATGACAAGAGCTATAAACACCACACCACCATCACCATCATCACCATCACCACCACTCTATATAATTAAATAGAAAAGAAACTCTGTTGTACCACCCTCTACCTCCCTCTCTCCCTTACTTCTCTCCCTCTCCCTCTTACGTTCCCTCCCTCCAGTTTCTTTAAATTAACCTCTCCGTTTTCTGCTCCGTCTTGCCTTTTCTCCTTCTCCTCCTCCTCCTCCTTCTCCTCCTCCTCCCCCCCTCTTCCCTTCGTCTCCTCCCTTTCTTTGGGGTAAATTGGCCCCCTGGTGATTAAGTCCGTAATTAACTCTGTATGACGACTTCTGTGTGTGTGTGTGTGTGTGTGTGTGTGTGTGTGTGTGTGTGTGTGTGTGTGTGTGTGTGTGTGTGTGTGTGAAATTGGTGAAGTTATGTGGCTGTTTCTCTGTGTGTGTGTGTGTGTGTGTGTGTGTGTGTGTGTGTGTGTGTGTGTGTGTGTGTGTGTGTGTGTGTGTGTTTGTTTGTCATCTTGATCTGTGTTTGTATAGTATTCTCTCTCTCTCTCTCTCCCACTCTCTCTCTCTCTCTACCTCTCTCTCTCTCTCTCTCTATCTCTCTCTCTCTCTCTCTCTCTCTCTCTCTCTCTCTCTCTCTCTCTCTCTCTCTCTCTCTCTCTCTCTCTCTCTCTCTCTCTCTCTCTCTCTCTCTCTCTCTCTCTCTCTCTCTCTCTCTCTCTCTCTCTCTCTCTCTCTTCCTTCCCTGTTCTTCCATCTTTCGTCCGTTGCTCCTTCCTTCCTTCCTTCCTTCCTTCCTTTCCACTTTTTCTTCGTCTCCTCCTCCTCCTTCCGTCCTTCGATCCTCCTCCTCCTCTTCACCAGACCCTAACACTCCATCTTCATTTAGCCCCTTCCTAAGTTGCTTGTCATTCATCAGTTCCTCTCGTTTATCCTCTCTCTCTCTCTCTCTCTCTCTCTCTCTCTCTCTCTCTCTCTCTCTCTCTCCTTCCCTACTTTCCTCCCGCTGTGTTCCTCTCCCTCGAATCATTCATCTCCCTTCTTCCCTCTCCTCTTCCTTCCTTCCTTCCTTCCTTCGTATCTGTCGTTCGTTGGTGACTTTTTTTTTCTCTCCATCCCCTTGGCTCATATTGTATTTCTTTTTATGTCTTCTTCGTCCTCTTTCACCCCCTCCTCCTCCTCCTCCTCCTCCTCCTCTTTGGTTTAATTCATCTATTCTCTCTTCGGCTCTCTCCACTCTTTGTCCCTCTCGCCCTCTCCTTTGTCCCTCCCTCCTTCTTCCCCCCTCTCTCCTTCCTTCCCTCCTCCCTCCCTTCGTTCCTCCCTTCCCTCCCTCATTCACAATCGACGTCTCTTTTCACCCGGCACTTGAGAGAGAGAGAGAGAGAGAGAGAGAGAGAGAGAGAGAGAGAGAGAGAGAGAGAGAGAGAGAGAGAGAGAGAGAGAGAGAATAATATATCCCCACTCATCCAGCCATGCTAAATGTGATTGTCTTTCTCGGAGTCCATTTAATTTTCCATCTTTTATCCTCTACCTCTTTTTTTTTCTTTACTCTCCTCTTTTTCTATCGTCATCATTATCATCATCATTTTCACCATTATCATTATATATTTTTTTTATCTTCTTTTCTGCCGTTTCTTCTTTTTCGCTCCTCCTCTTCCTCCTCCTCCTCCTCTTTCTCCTCCATCACCTCTCTTCATTTTTTATTACCACCACCACCACCACCACCACCCTCTTCTTCAGCCTCCTTTTATTTATTCATCTTTGTCTCCTCCTCCTCCTCCTCCTCCTCCTCCTCCTCATACTCCTCATACTCCACTCCTCTCTCACCTTGTCGCCACTTGAAGAGCTGTCGATCCTCGTTGGTAAGAGACGCCCCCTCCTCCTCCTCCTCCTCCTCCTCCTCCTCTTTCACCTTCTCAGCCCACACTCTCGGCAACGGCTCCGTTCAGACTAACTTGACACACAGGCTCCTCCCCTTTTTTTTTCTCCGGCCCTTCCCCCACTTCCCCTCCCCGGGTCTTATTATATATCTAGTTTTCTCCTCTCCCGATGCTCCGGCTCTCCCCTCTCTTTCATTTATTTGTTTGTTTTGTTTGTGTGTTGAATGAGGTATAAGTACGTGGTCTGTGTTTTGTTAGTTAGTGTTGAGTTTTCTTCTTTCCCTCCTCCTCTTCTTTTTCTTTTTATTCCTTACTTCTTTCCTCTTGTTTGTATTTACTTTCTCTACCGTTTGTTCTTCTATTTCTTCTTTTTCTTCTTCTAATACTACTTTATATTTTTCCTGTTCTTTTTTCTTTTTTCTTTTTCTTTTTCTTGTGTATCTTCAGTGGCTTCATTTTTTTTTTCCACTCCTCCTCCTCCTCCTCCTCCTCCTCCTCCTCCTCCTCCTCCCACTTCTCATTACTTTATCCACCTTGTTTCCTCTGCCATGGCAACCACCACTTCCCTCCCACCACTACCACATTCTCCACCCACCACCACCGCCACCGCCACTCCGCGACCCTTACATCCAGCAGGGAGGGTTGGCTAATTAACCTGAGTAACCTGTAGGGCGGCAGCGTTTGTAGCACAGCGCCAGGTAAAGTCACCTCAGGTAGCTGCCCTGTTAAGTCAAGCCCCCAAGTCTTCCCTTGCCTTACCTTTCCTTTCCTTTCCTACTCTTACCCTTCGTTCTCTTGCTGCCCTACCTTGGCTTCTGTTGCCTCTCCTTCCCTTCCCTTCCCTTTCCTTTTCTTCGCTTTCCCTCTTTTACCTTTCCTTCTCTTACGTTTCTTTCCATTGCCCTACCTTGCCTTCCCTTCCTTTCCCTTCCCTTCCCTTTCCTTTTCTTCGCTTTCCCTCTTTTACCTTTCCTTCTCTTACTTTTCTTTCCATTGCCATACCTTCCCTTCCCTTCCTTTCCCTTCCCTTCCCTTCCCTTTCCTTTTCTTCGCTTTCCTTCTTTTACCTTTCCTTCTCTTACTTTTCTTTCCATTGCCATACCTTTCCTTCCCTTCCCTTCCCTTCCCTTCCCTTCCCTTCTCCTGCCTCTCCTCCTTTTGCTTCTCAGTTGCACGGCGAGGTAATTCTCTCTATGTCTCTCGTTTATTCTTTTTCCTCTCTCCCTTTTACCATTTCCACCCTCGCTCTCTCTCTCCCTCCCTTTCCTTCCTTCCTCCTCATTCCCTTCCCTCTCTGCCTCCTCTACAATTATGTGTTCATCTTCCTCCTACGAAGCTAAAATTCATTTCCTCGCCCCTTCTTCCCAGTACATTGCTGTTTATTCCTCCTTCTCTTCCTCTTCTTCCTCTTCCGGTTCCTGCTCATCCTTTTGCTCTTTCTTTCTTTTGCATTGCTCTTAAATTTTCCTCTCTTTTTTTTCTTCTCTTACTAATACTACTGGTTCTGCCTATCCTCCTCCTCCTCCTCCTCCTCTTCCACTTTATTCTGTCTTGTGCTCCACCTCTTCCGTCTCTTCCTCTGTGCCTGCATTTCCCATCCCGAGAGTGACAAACTTGCGAAATATGGTTGCCCGGAGTTGCTGTGTGCTCAAGTTTGTATGTCTCCTTTGTCTTCGTGTGTGTGTGTGTGTGTGTGTGTGTGTGTGTGTGTATGTGTGTTTGGTGCAAGAAGTTGATAAATGCTGCGTGGAAGTCAGACAAAGAAAATAGAAGTTTAGGTTTTAGGTTTAGGCTCTTGTGGAGGTGATGGTGTTGGTGATGGTGGTGGTGGTGGTGGTGATGGTGGTGGTGATGGTGGTGATGGTGGTGATAGAACAGACTTACCAGCGTTAGCAGAGTAGAAGAAAAAAAACAAGTACGGTACATGTGAAAAAAAACTTGAAAAAATAAAGTAATAATGATTGAACTGTTACGCTTCTTCTTCTTCTTCTTTCTCTGCATGCCATTCATATTTGCAGTTCCGTAATCTCACTTCTGTATTGGACCAAGCTCTATTGTTTTACTAGGTGGTTTATTAGGTGGGTTTTATTAGGCGGTAAATGGCTTAGGTGGTGAATAACGGAAATGCCTTCGTCGGTTAAGAGTCAGAAGGGAAACACAGACAGACAAAAGGAGACGAAAAGAAAGACAGACAGAAACAGCAACCTTAATAGAGTATATCGAGACACCTCTCCACACGAAACTGACCTCTCTTTTGGCCACTCCTTACTTCTCTCTTTTATAGGAGCAGCGACTAGCGGGCCTTTTTTCGTTCCTCACTTTCTTTTTTGCCCTTGAGCTGCCTCCTTTACTGTAAAAAAATATAAACTGTTGAAACTTCCGCCACGTAGCCCGACGCATGGGGAAGCATCACAGGTAGGTTGGAAGGGAGGGACAGGTGCATTTCCGCCGCGTGACGCCCTCCACCACCATCACCATCAGCAGCCATTCGTCGAGGGTTGAGTGTCTGTTAATGATTCACGGTCACCTGTGTGTGTGTGTGTGTGTGTGTGTGTGTGTGTGTGTGTGTGTGTGTTTGTGTGTGTGTGTGTGTGTGTGTGTGTGTGTGTGTGTGTGTGTGTGTGTGTGTGTGTGTGTGTGTTTGCTCATATAGTTTATTGTTTAGTTACCACTATTAACATCAACGTCAATCCTATGAAGAGTAGGTAACTGCTTAAGTGTCTACGTCATAAGTTTAATTAGTTCTTTATTTATATTTTTTCTTTGGCACCAACTAAAAAAAAAATAGTGGCCGTTGAGAAGCCCGAAATATATGTTGTTATGTTATGAGGCACCAAATGACTACCCGTAATAATAATAATAATAATAATAATAATAATAATAATAACAACAACAACAACGATGACAATAATGATAAACCAACTTAATACAAGCAATCACACCTCACTCACGCAAACCTAAGAAGAAGAGAGGTTTAATGAGCTTGCAAAAGAGACAGGCAAGACACCTTGGAATTAGCGGCGCAGAATACCTTCCCCAAATCTTAATTACTAATCGCACGAGTAGATTGTCCCGAAGAAGAGCTGCCGGCACGGAGGTGTGTGTGAGAGCCTGTGAGGGGGCATCTGGTGCATAATGTGGCGCGTCCGATGGTGTGTCGTGCGATGGAAAGATTAAAACGTCGGGTGAAGATGCAGATGAACGTGTCGGTGAAGTGAGTGTGTGACGTGTCTGTAACGCTGCAGTGGAGGAGGAGGAGGAAGGAAGGGAGGGAATACATAGAATACATAGGAAGAACAGACACCAGAAGACCTGTCGGTCTATGGCGAGGGTGTCTGTTTACTACCGCTACTACTAGTAAACTACGTGTGTGGTAGGACAGGATAGAATAGATGAAGGCTCCTCCCCACCCACCTCTCCCTCCGGCAACGTGCCGGCAGGAAATAGTTAGAAGAGAACACTATGTGCCTTTAAGGAAGAAAGGGACATGGAAATTTTACAGTAAAGAGAGAAATAAGGGGAAATTACTACCCTTAACTTACACTACTGGTGACCTAAGCTGTGGGGGAAACTAATGTCTCCAGGTTGTACTCGTGCTGCAGGCTGCCTGAGACAAACGAAAAAGGGTCAGTAAACACTGTATGTAGCTGAATCATAAAAAAAAATAAAAAAATAAAAAAATAAATAAAAGCTAGTATTAAACTGGACTGCTCACGATGGGGTGATATGTAGTTTCAGGGGTTACCGGTAGAGGCTTGATCCTCGTTTACCTTCGGTACAGGGGTACGCTCCAGTATCCTGTTAACCTTACTGTTCCCACACCTCACTGCCTGAAACATGAAAAAGGGTCAGTAAAATCTTATATCCCTGAAATACTTATCCAATGAAGACTTGAAGCTATTAATACTCTGTGCGCTAACTACTGACGATGGGAGTCTGTTCCAGTGATCGACGACTCTATTATTGAAATAACTTCTGCGCGCCAATCTGTTACATCGGTTTCCCTTTAACTTCATACCGTTGCTGCGTGTTATTGTGTTGGTGTCTCTCTGAAATAGACTATCTGGGTTAATGTTGTCGAATCTATTAAGGATTTTGAACCCTTCAATTAAGTCCCCTCATACTCTTCGCTTCTCTAAAGAAAACATATCTAAACGCTTTAAACGCTCGTCATACGTCAAGTTACGGAGCGCTGGAATTTGTTTGGTTGCTCGTCGCTGTATCCTTTCTAGCAAAACTTGATCTTTGATATAATTCGGTGACCAGAACTGAACGGCGTATTCTAGGTGTGGTCTTACAAATGCTAGATATAATCTCTTCATAAGTTCGGGTGATTTATAATCAAAGTTTCTTGAGATTAATCCAAGCATCATATTGGCATTTTTACTCGCCGCAGAACATTGATCACTCATTTTAAGAGTGTTACTGATAATGACACCAAGATCTTTTCCTTGTTTCTGTGATCAAAATGAAGTCGGGTTTTTCAGTAATTGCATGAATTAACAAGTGGCTACGCTTCTGAATAATGCTACGGGCATTTACATAGATGTTTAATTTATTCGCCGAGTGTGCGCCATATATCAACTGTCGTTTCTCTGGAATAGTGCGTCAGACCCGACTATCTACAACTACCTCTACCTCACCACCCACCTGTGTGGCTGTTGACCTGGCCGCTACCTCAATGCCCCTCACTTGTTGGGGGTCTGGTGACCTGACCGCTACCTCAGTGCCCCTCACCTGTGTGACTGTTGAGGGAGGAAGGAAGGAAGGAAAATAGGAAGGAAGGAAGATAGGAAGGAAGGAAGGAAGGAAGATAGGAAGGAAGGAAGGAAGGAAGATAGGTAGGAAGGAAGGAAAGAAGGTGGGAAGGAGGGAAGGAAGAAAAAAAATAAAAACAAGAAATTAAGATAAAGACGGAAAGAAAGAAAGAAAGGAAGGAAGAAAGAAAAAAAGGGAAGGAAGGAAGGATGAAAGGAAGAAAGAAAGAAAGATAGAAAGAAAGAAAACAAAAAAGAGAGAAAGGAAGGAAGAGAAGAATAAGAACAAGAAGAAAAAAAGAAGAAGAGACGGAGAGCTTCATCTATCTCCTTGGAAAACAATTAACACACGATTGTAATTCACTTTGGAGAATAATTATATTTTGCGTAACTTTCGTGATAAATTGTAGAAAGATGAAAACTGTGTGTGTGTGTGTGTGTGTGTGTGTGTGTGTGTGTGTGTGTGTGTGTGTGTTTAGTGAGAGTATTAAGTAACTTCATTATATACTCATTACAAATACATAAATGACGGAATATTCAAAGCCTTAAAATATAAAACGATGCTAACCTCTTGTCGGACTCTTCGTATTGAAAAACTTCATTTGAGCGGTAGCAAAAAGTTAAAAAAAAAAAACGTATATGAATAAGTAAACTAAAATAAAAATCAGAATATAAACACATCACTCGCCAATAGTATTTAGTCCGGCTCCTCCTCCTCTCCTGTGCAGGTAGAACATGATTAATTAACCTGTATCGTGAATCTTTGAGCCCCTGTGTTGTTAGGCCGTCCGCTCACGCCATGCAACATTGACTTAGGGGGCTAAATCTTGAACTGGGCTCGTTGTCGTTTTGAAGCTGAGGGAATAGTGTTTGTTTACCCGGGTATATACCTTGTTGTTGTTGTTATTATTATTATTATTATTATTATTATTATTATTATTATTATTATTACCTCCGCCAACGAAGTTGGAGGAGGTTATATTTTCGGTCCGGTCAGTATGTCTATTTATTTGTTTGTTTGTTTGTTCGTGAACAGTCTCCTTTGCACAATTTTGTGGATATCTCAACCAATTTTTCAGGGAAGCTTCATGTCCATCCAGAATAAAACCCATTAAATATTTGATGTCAAAGGTCAAAGGTCAAGGGCAAGGTCGCACAAAAAGTCATTTTGGCCATAACTTCGGTTCTCGTCATTTTAGAGACTTCAGACTTGGTTCATATTTTAGCTCATGGAAAGACGCACCTTGCATAGCCTTCATCTTGACCTTTGACCTTGACCTCGAAAAGTTCGCCCAAATTCAAAGTTTAAAAAAAAGAAAAAAGAATTTCGTCAAATTTCGAAACAAATGCATGTTTTCATACGATGCACCTTGCATCCAGAATAGAACCCATTAATTTTTTATATCAAAGGTCAAAGGTCAAGGTCGCACAAAACATAATTTTGGCCATAACTTCGGCTCTCTTCATCGTAGAGACTTCAGACTTGGTTCATATTTTAGCTCATGGAAAGACGCATCTTGCATGGCCTTGACCTTGACCTTTGACCTTGACCTCGAAAAGTTTGCCCAAGGTCAAAATTTCCAAAAAAATTGAGTTTCATCAAATTTCGAAACAAATGCTTCCACATGATGCATAGGATCACAGTTGATGCCCATCCCAATTTTCAGGACGATCTTTGGCGGAGGTGTGCACTCTCCGAGTGCTATGCGTATAGTTATTATTATTATTATTATTATTATTATTATTATTATTATTATTATTATTATTATTATTATTATTATTATTATTATTATTACCCTTTTTTTTACGGAAAGATGAAGAAGAATGGAGGAAGGAAGAAAAAATGAAGAAGGAAGGAAGGAACAGAAGGAAGCAAAGAAAGGAAGGAAGGAAGGAAAGAAAATAATACTGAGTGAATGAATGAATGAAGGAAGGAAGGAAGAAAGGAAGGGAGGAAGAAATTAAGGAAGGTAAAAAGAAAGAAATGAATGTATGACTAAATGGATGAGAGAATGATGGAAGGAAGAAAGGAATGCATGTATGAAAAAGGAAGGAAGAAAGAAAGGAAGGACATAACAAGGGCTAAATTTATATAAACTGTACAGGAAAAAAAAAAAGGGCTTACAATATAATGAACCTACAAATCAGACAAAAATAACTACCAAGAAAAAGATAATCAAGTACAGTTCCAGGGG
>NC_066511.1:15993444-16000944 GCF_024679095.1 Eriocheir sinensis
CCCACATTTGATCAGGCTTTCGTAGAGGTTGTATTAGTATCTCCAAGGGTAGTTTTGTGAGCCTGGTGATAGTTTGACAAGCCTTCGTCTCTCTTCTTTCATCCTCATTGTTTTGCTCTAAGAGAAACTCGTTAATTCAACTCCGGGTCATATTTATTAGCCCTAGACTAGTTTCATGTAGTTGTTTTCTTTCATATCTTCAGCTTGTCGCCTGGAAAGAAAAGCGTCATATCACATTATATTTACCAGCCTTAGCTTAGTTTCATATGGCCGTTTTCTTTCATCTTTTGTTAGTTGTCTTGAAAGAAACTTATTCAACTCTCAGTAATCTTAATAAGCCTTCGACTAGTTTCTTATGGCTGTTTTCTCTCATCCTCTGTAACTCGTCCAAATCGAAGTCTTTTTTATCAGCCTTAGATTAGTTTCATATCGCTGTTTTCTTTCATCTTCAGTTTGTTGATCGCCTTTAAAAGAAGCTCGACAAACTTTCAGTCATATTTTATCAGACGAGTTTCATTTGGCTGCTTTCCTTCATCCTCAGTGCGTCGCTCTAAGAGAAACTCGCCCAACTCTGTCAGAAAATTCAACAGAGGAGTCTCATTTGGCTGTGTTCTTTTGTAGCAGTCACCGCTCAAATTCCGTGTTCCTTCCCTTCAGTGACAAGAAAATGGGATGCTGCAAAGAGAGACTAAGATTCTCAGTGTTTTCATGTAATGTCCATCGTCACTGTGTCTGCCAGTCTGTCTTGTCGCGTCTTCATCGTTAACTTTCCTTGTATTCGTTTACCTTTGACTGTCCGTCCACGTTCTCTTGTTGTCCACCGTTACACATTGTTCCACACATACACCAACACTTAAATGTTAACCTACACAAACAACATTCACACAAACGCATACACAAACAAACACCTATCCTATGTGTTGTCCTTGTCGTGATGAGCTGTGTAAGTTTTGTCTAATAAAGTAACCCTGGCGGATATGACTTTCTCTATCCGTGAACCGATTAGCACTTAGAACACTCGCTACCACCAACACTTTCACCATCCTCAACTTCGTCGCCTTGAAAATAACGCGTCAAATCGTAACAACATCAACAACAACAGCAACACAAGATGGCTCGCTGCAGCACACGAACGGACGGACGGTCTTCCAGTTATTTATTTTTTTTCATTCCATTTTTCCCTCGACGCGGACATCAATATCAGCGGAACACAGCAGCGCGGGTCGCCATGTGCGTCAAAAATTCTCTATTGATTCCGCGTTTGCATTTCCAGTCAGTTTCTTCCGTGGACGCAATATATTTTCCATTTGTTGTCCGTTCCTCACTTTCCGACCCGGCCCTTCCCCCGCGCCTGCTTTTGTTTGCGAATATATAGAGGGGAATGGTGAAATGCCTTTCGGTTTAATTAAATTGAGGATTATATTTTTTGGCGTCTTTCGTTTTGGCCGATATTCAGTTCCAAATAGTTGGCCTCACGCTTGTCTGGGTCGGGGCCGCGCCTGGTAACCCAACAACTGCAGGGGCCAGGAAGTGCTCAAATCCCATGTCGGGGGGATTTGAATGTCCACTTTTAATGTTTTGGATTTATATTTTCCTTGCAACTCCTCGCTACGATTGGATATAAAAGAGTAAAGAATTGTAACAAAATTATATGAAGGAAAATTATTACACACAAGTATACATAAAAAAAAGTTACAGAAGAGAAGAGAAGAGAAGGAAAATTAGGTAAAAGAAGAAGGAAGAAATAGGTTACAGGAAGAGACGAAAATAGGAGGAATGGATGGAAAGAAATAGCGAGGGAGAGCTCGTTCTTTCTCTCTATAAATTTTTAATCGGCTGTGTCTAATGCTTTCTTTTATATTCTCCTTCCTGTTCCTATTTAGCTATTGGGTATGAATGAGTAAAGAATTGAGTCGTGCTACTTCGGTCTATAATTGAGTTTTGAATCGTCCACTATTATGCTTTGATGTTTTCCTTCCCTTACAGTTAGTTCCTTGCAATGATTTGAAATATATAAGACTAAAAAATGAAGTCTGACAAGTTATTTTTTCCCTATGAACTTTTGACCGTCTGCCTTCAATGTTATGATATTATGTTTTCATTTTTTTACTCTCTCTTTTGTCGTCTTTTCCTTTCTCTTTCCTTCCTCCCTTTCCTTAGCTTCCTTTCCTCCTTCCTTTCCATTCTTTCAACAACTGAATATAAAACACTAAAAAAAGAAATCGTACTAGAGAGGTAGATAGAGTAAATAGAGAGTAGATAGAGAGATAGTAGATAGAGAGGTAAATAGGTAAATGAAAGAGGAAAAAGAGAAACGAACATGAAAAAAAAAGAAACTGTGAGGGATGAGTGAAAAAAACGAGGACGATAAAAAAGAAAAGAAAAAGAACAAGAACATGAAGACAAGAAGAAAAAAGTGAGGGAAGAGGAAAAATTAAAACAAAGAAAAAGAAAAAAAGAAGAAAACGAGCATCATCATCGAAGCATCAACAGTACTAGTTCTCTTCTATATGACTTCTAGATTACGATTTTTGGGTTCCAATTTATATAATCTCGTATATAGGAAACCATCTCGACTTAAAGGATAGTGGATTCTAGCAGGAGCAGTATAGGCCAAAGTATTATATTATGTCAGCCATTCAAGAGGCAGGGCAGAAGGACATAAAGGAAGATATCTTGACTTTTGGAATTGAAGTATATAATGGTTCTGTACCGGCTGAGGAAGGAGGAAAAAAATGCTAACAAATAACTCCCCATTACGCGGCCATTCCGGCAGAGAGAGAGAGAGGGAGAGGGAGAGGGAGAAGGAAAAGGAAAAGCAGGAGAGTATGATAAAAAAAATGAATGAAAAATAATAGATATGAAAATTAAAATATGACAATAGGCCGTTAATGAACTAAACTCTGAAAAAGTAAAAGAAAGAAAAGGGGTAAAATCGGTTAGAAGTTTATATTTACTTACGAAAAATGAAACAGGAAAAACACACACGCAAAAACCCGTTGATGAACCAACCCCCCCCCAAAAAAAAAGATAAAGGTAAAATCGGCCAGAGCCTTAGATTTACTCACGAAATATGAACCACGAAAAAAAAAAAAAAACAAAAAAAAAACGACCACGTATACTAAAAAAAAAAACCAGTTGACTTTCATAACAATAACAATGATATAATGAATAACAAAACAGCCTATTATACGAAGAGAAGCAAAAGAAGAAAAAAATGAGGCAAAAATAATAGCAGTAGTCCTAACTACGTATAATAATAATAACACAGATGGATTTAAAAACTAAGCCAACGGTAAAGAGTCAAAAAACGTCCAATACAGAAAGAAAAACAAAAGAAAAAAACAATACTGCAAAAATACTAAATAGGTCCACAGTTACCTCTCCCTTCATCACTCTTCTAAACTTTTTTTTATAGGGGCAGTGATTAGCAGGCCGTTTTTATCTTTAATATTTTTTTTTTACCTTGAGCTGATTACTGTAAAAAAAAAAAGTAAATGAGAAAATAAAGTTTAGGCCAAAAAATGCACTCAAATTTTAGGATTCCCCCCCCCCCCCCTCCACACAAAAGGCTTGGAATAAAAAGAGAACATAGAGTTAAATCCCCTTTCAGGCCTTTTATCTGCGGCTCACAACAGCGGCGAGTGACACTGCATTGTGGACGGGAATCTAATAGTTAGTCGGACGAGCTGAATTAACCCATTTATATTTTTTGTCCGTTTTTTATTTTATTTTATTTTATTTCGTTACTGCATCTCTGTCTCTCTGTGTTGATTTTTTTTTCTTGATCTTTTTTGTTTCTCGATTTTTTGTTCTCTCTCTCTCTCTCTCTCTCTCTCTCTCTCTCTCTCTCTCTCTCTCTCTCTCTCTCTCTCTCTCTCTCTCTCTCTCTCTCTCTCTCTCTCTCTCTCTCTCTCTCTCTCTCTCTCTCTCTCTCTCTCTCTCTCTCTCTCTCTCGCTCTCTCTCTCTCTCTCTCTCTCTCTCTATCTCTCTCTCTCTCTCTCTCTCTCTCTCTCTCTCTCTCTCTCTCTCTCTCTCTCTCTCTCTCTCTCTCTCTCTCTCTCGATCTCTCTCTCTCTCTCTCTCTCTCTCTCTCTCTCTCTCTCTCTCTCTCTCTCTCTCTCTCTCTCTCTCTCTCTCTCTCTCTCTCTCTCTCTCTCTCTCTCTCTCTCTCTCTCTCTCTCTCTCGTACTGGAAGTGGAGTAGAAAGATTAGTCGTCATTATCGTCGTCTTTCTCTTCTTCCTCCTCCTCCTCCTCCTCCTCTTCCTCCTCCTAATCCTTCTTCTCCTCCTGTTCTTCTTCTGTAAAATTTCTTCCTCTTTCTTCTTCTTCGTTCTTTTTTTTCTTCATCTCTTTTCTTCCTCTCTCTCGTTCCCTCCTCCTCCTCCTCCTCCTCCTCCAGGAAGAACTCCAATTACTAGCTCGCTTCAGGGCTTCATGGAGGGAAGGAGGGAGGGAGGGAAGGGTCGGAGGGGAGGAGGAAGAGGAAGGAAGAGTCGGAGAGTTGGAGGAGGAAAGGAGGACAGGAGGGGTTGAGTGATAAGAGGAAGTGAGAGAGAGAGAGAGAGAGAGAGAGAGAGAGAGAGAGAGAGATAGTTGTGTAATGTCCCATCACCACTCGTAGGTTCTCCTTGCCGTATATTTCACCTCAGTACTAATAACCTGCCAGCTGTGTTCCCTTACTGGAGACGCATTGAAAACCTACTGCTTCCCTTCCCCCCTCCTTTCATTCCCCTTCCTCCCCCTCTTCTCACCTATCTTTCCCCCGTCTTCCTTTCTTGCCCATTCCCTATTCCTTATTTTAACTTCCTTCTTCCCCTTTCCTTACTCCCCTCCCTCTATCTGTTCCCTTCTCTCTTCTCCTGTCTTAGTATTATCCTTTCCTCTTTCATTCCCCTTCTTCCCCTTTTTCCCGCTTTCCCTATTTCCTTCTTTCCCCCCCCCCCTCTCTCTCTCTCTGGTCCCTTTGTTCTCTACTCTTCTCTTTCCTTCCTCTTCTTCCCCATTTTCCCTATTCCTTTTTTCTCTCTCTCTGATCCCTCTCTTTGTATTTATCTCTGTGATTCCTACTTTTCTTTTTTCTCATTGTTTCCCTCTCCCTCCTGCCTACCTTATTCCTTCTCTTCCTTCTTTTTTTACCTATTGTTTTACACTTTATTGCCATCTTCTCCCCTTCCTCTTCTTTCGTTTTCCTTTGTCACTTTATATTTCGTGTTTCATTCTCGTCTCGTTTTAGTTAGGCCTTTCGTTCTCTTTCTTTTCCCTTCTTTTCCTCTTCCTCCCCCTTCATCTTCTTATCCCTTCCTTTATTTTGTTTTTCCTTCTCTCAGTTTCCGATAGTTCTCTTGCTTATTCTTTTTGGTTTGTACTTCTTCCTTTCATTCTTTCCCCTTTTCGGCTTTCCATTATTATTTTCCTTTCAGTTTCCCGTTTTCTCTGTCCTTCGTATTCTGTTCCTTCTTTTTCGTTTGTATTTCTTCCTTTCGCCTTTTCCTCTTTACTTCTCTCACAATTTTTCTTCCCCGTCTTTGATACCTTTTCCTCATTCCTTGTGTCTACCTTCAATTTTCCTTAGATAGATAGACATAGATAGATAGATAGACAGACAAACAGACAGGCAGACAGACAATATGAAGCTAAAAGAGTGTAATGAATTAAGTGAAAATTTATAGGGCCATTTACTATTTCATTAGTGACCGGAAAATTATATAGTACCAGCTATAACATTAATAGCATCAGTAATAGTAGTAGTAGTAGTAGTAGTAGTAATAGTAGTAGTAGTAGTAGTAGTAACAGTAGTAGTAGTAGTAGTAAACACACACACACACACACACACACACACACACACACACACACACACACACACACACTTGATATGCCTCTGTCATCTGTAATCCCAAAGCCTCTCTGTGATAGATCTTCCATCCTCCTCCTCCTCCTCCTCCTCCTCCTCCTCCTCTTCCTCTTCCTCCTTCTCCATTAAGATTCTGTACATTACCTACCTGCCTTTGCCCACTTCTCCCTCCCTGTTTCTTTCCTTCCATTCCTCCTTTTCCTTCTCTTCCTCCTGTAATCCTCTTTTCTTTCCTTTACCTCTTGATACTTTTTTCCTACCTTTTTTTTTTTCTAACTTTTTTTTTTTGCTGTATTCTTGTGTGTAGTAATTTTCCTTTACATAGTTGTATTTCTTTTAATGTTTGGTTTTAAAAGTGTTATCTGATTCTCTCTCTCTCTCTCTCTCTCTCTCTCTCTCTCTCTCTCTCTCTCTCTCTCTCTCTCTCTCTCTCTCTCTCTCTCTCTCTCTCTCTCTCTCTCTCTCTCTCTCTCTCTCTCTCTCCTCTCTCTCCCTCCTCACCTCCACCTCCACACACACACACACACACACACCACACACACACACACACACACACACACACATACACACACACACACACACACACACACACACACACACACACACACACACACACACACACACACACACACACACACACACACAACACACACACACACACACACACACACACACACACACACACACACACACACACACAATGAATGGTGCAAACAAAGCACACACACACACACACACACACACACACACACACACACACACACACACACACACACACACACACACAAAGAATGGTGCGAACAAGGCACGCAAACACACACACACACACACACACACACACACACACACACACACACACACACACACACACACACACACACACACACACACACACACACACACACACACACACACACACACACACACACACACACACACACACACACACACACACACACACACACACACACTGGAATTTAGGTACTCCAACCACACACACACAAAGTCTCTTGACCGTGTGATATGTATGTGAGAGAGAGAGAGAGAGAGGCAAAAAACATAGGTCACACGTATTTCATTATTGTGCATTTCCCAGAACTTCGCCAGCAAATGGAATTACAGGTTTGATCATTATTGGCACATATTTATCTCTTACAAAGGTTATTAATGTGTCGTTCGAGGAAGAATGTGATAGCGAGCGATGTTTTTTGTATTTTGTTTTGATGTCCTTTTTTTTGTTTTTGTTTTTGTTTTTTTTCCATGACCTTTTTTTTTTTCAGTGTCCCTTTCCTTTTCTCTCTCTCCGTGTGCTCTTCCTTCTCTTTCTCGTTGGTATTTCTTCCTTCCTTCCTCCTCCTCTCTATTTCCTTCTTTATTTGTGACGGATTTTTCTCTTCCCTCCATTTTCCTAGCTTCTTCAGTGTCTTATGTGTGCTTTTATTTGGTCCTTCGTTTTAAACATGAGTGTGTCAGGCGATGGTTGCTATATTTTATTAATGGTATTCTGTTAACTCATCTCATTGTGGGTGTTGGTAGTTTTTCGGACTTTTTTTTCTGTTGATTTCTTTTCGTCCCTTTCTGGTTCCATCTGGTGTAAAAAAAAAAAAAATGGAATAGCGACGGAGAGAAATTATACCTCATTG
>NC_066511.1:16003444-16023444 GCF_024679095.1 Eriocheir sinensis
TGTGTGTCAGGGGAGGGGAGCGAAGCGAGATAACAGGGAGGGAATAGGCGAGGAGGGAAAACTTGCGGAAGGGAAGCAAGAGATAGAGGAAACAATACAAGGATCCGTGGGGGAGAGAGAGAGAGAGAGAGAGAGAGAGAGAAATATGTATCAAACCTCATGTACTTTGGAGCAATTTTGATAACACACACACACACACACACACACACACACACACACACATTCAATACTTTTCTTAACCTAATCCCTTCCTCCTCCTCCTCCCCCTCCCTTTTTGCTCCGTTCTCTTAATGGTGTTTATCTCGTTTTCTTCGTAATTGGGTTTTTGTCCGTTTTCATTCGCGACAAAGAATCTTTTCTGTTGGCCGCCCCTTTTCGTTCTTTTTTATCGTGTGAGTGTGTGTGTGTGTGTGTGTGTGTGTGTGTGTGTGTGTGTGTGTGTGTGTGTGTGTGTGTGTGTGTTTCATTAGGGATTTAATTTTGACGTTTCTTCATTTTTCACATTACCTGTATTAAAAAAAAATCAATTGTGTTCTTCTGATACATCTGTTTCTTTACTTTTCCTTTATACCTTGATTTCTAAATTTATCTTCAGCGCCCTCCAAATGAAACTACTTTAATTTGCTTTCTTTTATTATTTTATTTTCAGGTATTTCACGTTTCCTTCATTCTTTCTTAATTTACAACACTTCTACATACATGGCTTAAAGGAGGGGGGGGGGGGTAAGGGAGGTAAGTTACAGTAAATTAACAGAGCCACTAAACAAAGACACGACGCCCAGCCGACACACCCTGATGCTATAAAGTTCTCGCCTCCTCATTACCAAAGGCGCCTTCCTCCTGACCTTGGGATCCACCGCCTCGCATCTCTTCACGCGGGACACTCCTGGATGAAACACTGAGACCGTTCATTTTCTGGGTGATGTTGAGATGCAAAGATACCAGGCAATGAAGTGTGTTTCGTGTCCTTCCTTTTGCCATTTCTTCTTGCTTAGTTATCTTACTTGTCATTTTCCTGCTTCTATTTTTCTTTCGCTTTCTTTTCTTTATCTTCTTTTTATCCCTCTCCTCCTCCTCCTCCTCCTCAAAGATATCAGTCTAGAGCGTGCTTCTTCCTCCTCTCTCCAATTCTTCCCTCTTGCTCCTCCTCCTCCTCCTTCTACTTCTCCACTTCCCTTGAGTCTTGCTTCTGCTTCTGACCCTCCTCCTCCTCCTCTTCCTCTTCCTCCTCCTGGTCCTCCTCGTGCGTAATCTCTTCCTCTTCCTCCTCCTCCTCCTCCTCCTCCTCCTCCTCAATTCCGTCTCCTTGTTCTTGTTCCTGAGACCTCTTGACCTTCTTTATCTTTCTTGACCCTGTTCTTTTTTTTTTGTTGTTGTTGTTGTTCTTCAGTTGCGTCTCGATTTCATACTCTGTTTTTCATTATTTATTTATTTATTTGTTTTCTTTACCCCTCATTCTTTTTTTATCTTGTTCTTTTCTTCTTTTACTTCTTCTTTTCTTCTTCTTCTTTTCTTCTTCTCCTTTTTCTTCTTTTTCTTCTTCTTTTTCTTCTTCTTCTTTTTCTTCGTCTTCTTTTCTTCTTCTTCTTCTTCTTCTTCTTCTTCTTCTTCTTCTTCTTCTTCTTCTTCTTCTTCTTCTTCTTCTTCTTCTTCTTCTTCTTCTTCTTCTTCTTCTTCTTCTTCTTCTTCTTCTTCTTCTTCTTCTTCTTCTTCTTCTTCTTCTTTTTCTTTTCTTCTTCTTTTTCTACTTCTTCTTCTTCTTCTTATCATTATCATCATTATCTTTCCCACTCTTTTCTCATATTTAAGAGCATGTAATTTAAACAGCCTCTCAGCAGTTTATCATTCAAGAGAGAGAGAGAGAGAGAGTCCGGGTTAATTGCCTCATTCATTTTGTCTTAATTAGGAACTGAAGACCGCCATCTCTCTCTCTCTCTCTCTCTCTCTCTCTCTCTCTCTCTCTCTCTCTCTCTCTCTCTCTCTCTCTCTCTCTCTCTCTCTCTCTCTCGTTGTGCTTCCTGATAAAAAAAAAAAGTTCATAATTCACAAACACTGTCTTTGACTCCATATTCTTTCCTCTGCAACCCTAAAAATATCGTTAGATCAAATAACATCGTGGGATTCAAATTTTAAAACATCGTTAGATTTCCTCCCCCCCCCTCAAAAAAGAACACATCATTTAAATAGTACGAATATTAGGCAGCAGTAAATGAATAGCAAAATTAGTAGGAGTGATATTAACTTAGAATCAACGTATCTCAGAAATGCCTCGGAGATGAAAACAAAAGGGAATTGAAGTAGCACATGATACACTAATAGATGATTTGGAGTTAGTGAAAAGAGCAGCTTAGGTGGTTCTGGGCATTTTGTAGAGGTAGTTATATAACGTCTGAAGAGCGTCCCCGACACAAGCTACATAAGGATTACTCAGCTTGGGAGACAACGCGAGGAATCTGAAATATCAATAAAAAGGATATGATGGAACCTGAAAATTGGCATGTAGACGATGGTGCTGCTGGTGACGGTGGGGGTGAAGGGGGTTAATGACGCTACTCGTTGTGATCGTCGTGATGTTAAGGCGCCTGCAGACTGAAATGGTGGCGGTGGTGCTGCTGGTGACGGTGGCGGTGACGGGGGTTAACGGCGTTTGTTTGTGATTGTCGTGATGCTGCTGGTGCTGGATCAAGGTTTAAAAATGTGATTGTTATGTCGCGTTACGCTGCTCAGGGTTTCACCGCGGATTAATGGAGAAATGCAACAGTTAGCTAGTCACGGAATCTACCTCCCTGTCCACCTACCTACCTGCGTGCCTTCCTTCCTGTCTGCCAATCCTCCTGCCCACCTACCCACATGTGTGCCTTCCTACTTTCCTACCTATTTCCCTGCCACCCCTTTTCTATATCTGCCTGCGAGAACGCTAGCCAGCCAATTAGGGAGTGAGTGAGTCCATCTGTCATTTAGCTCTTCATTCTCCCAGCTGGTCATTCATTCAGTCAGTCCGTTGGTCGTCACTCAGGAAAAAGACTGGAACTGCGAATCACGGCGTCTGACTAAATATCTTCCTTCCCTACACGCCTGAAGATGGATAGATTTTTATTTTCTATTCTTTTTACTTGTCTCGCACCAAAAGTCATGCGTGGAGGACTTTTCTTGCATCAGAATTTATATATTTGTTGAAAGTCAGTTTGTATTTATTTTCATGTTTTAGAGACCAATTTTTACGTCTGGCAGGTTTTTTTTTTTTTTTTTGTGAATATATGTTTATGTATCGAAGGCCAGTTTGTGTATATTCTGATGTTTTACGAGACCAACTTTTATTTTCTCTTGTATTGCACCTTTTTTAGTGTGTGTATGTGTGTTTGTTTATTCATCGAAGGCCATTTTCTATATATCGACGTTCTAGTGACCAATTTTTCTGTGCTTCGGTACTGCGTTTTTTCTATGTATATATATGTTTGATTTATTTATCTATCGAGGAACAGTTTCTATATATTTTGACGTCCTAGAGACCAATTTTTATTCGCTTTGGCATTGCGATTTTTCTTTCCTTTTATTTGCTTGTCCCAGCTGACAGGCACACGCGTCTTAAAAATCACTTGTCCGTGCATCCTGCCTGTGAGGGCTGGACGTGCGCCGCCGCTGCCTGGGTCCTTGTATGCCTTCGCTGAGCCGGGTCGTCCTAAGCCCCTCTGGCCTGGGCGACGGGGGCGGGCGTCGGGTGGGAAGGTTGGGGAAGTGGGTCGGGCCAGAGCGGCTCAACAACTCGACACAAAACCTCTTCCCTCCCCCAGAAAAATAACCCGTGTTCGGCGTCCGTGTTGCTGCATGCCGTGCTCTCCCCTTACACGAGAACACGCGGGGCGCAGCGGAAAGGCGGGGGTTTTTTTTTTTTTTTTTTTTTTTTTTTTGTGCCTACATGAAACTGATTCCGTGCTTTGAATGTGATGTTTGCTTTATTGTTTTCTGTGTGTATGTGTGTGTGGGGTGGGTAGTGTGCATGTGGGTTGGGGGGGGGGGGGGGTTCTGTGTGTGTGTGTGTGTGTGTGTGTGTGTGTGTGTGTGTGTGTGTGTGTGTGTATTTAAACTTTGTACGTGTCTGGTGCTTCCATAAACTTCTCTTTTGGAACCTTGAATATTTTTTTTGTAATGTGATTGTTCATTAAACGAGTCTGCTGACTGCATGCTTATAAAGTGGTTTCAAGATTCCGTACTCCTCAAATTCGTCTGTTTTATCTTCTGCTATAAAAATAAATCACTCGTTAATCAGCTATCACCTCTAAGCGCCGTTAACGCCTTAAGCCTATGGTGGAATTACATTACAAACAAATTCGTCAGTGAATAACCCAGCCGCCGTATGTTTGCTGCATTCATCGGTTACATCAGCAGTGGGAGGGTGGACATCCTTCTCAATGTCTGTGTCACTGTGTTGAATAAGGGAGGCAAAGATTCTGGCTCGGTCCGGTGTGGTCTGGTGAAGGGGACGAGGGGTTATGAGGCGGTGCATTGAGGGGGCAAGGTGGGCCATGGAGGGACTGAGCGGGGAGTGATGGGCTGGGGCGGGGCGTGGACAGGTGGACTGGGGCGGGACTCGGGCAGGTGGGGAGGATTCAACGATCAAAATGCAAAAAATGACGCAGATTGGAGGGCAGATGCATGACGTGATCGGATTATTTAGTAGGGGACGAGCATGTTGGAATGGGTCAAGAAAACGAGGAATTACAGGGAAAAAAGAATATTGATAGAACGTTTAAACACACACACACACACACACACACACACACACACACACACACACACACACACACACACACACACACACTAATAATTACCCCCATCCCTTACCTAACCAACCTCTCCCTTTCTCTCTCCCTTGCAGACGCGCCACCAGAGGGCCGTGGACGAGGTACAGAACCGACCCATTAAAGTGAGGGAATGCTGACCAGCCTCCCGTCGTGTCCCCACAACCACCACCACAACCACCGTCGCCGCCGTCGCTGTTGCTGCTGCTGATGTACTTCCAAGGACTCGCTAGCTCGCAGAAGGCAGTATCTCCTCCACCTCCACCAAACGTCCCTTCTTCCACCTCCTCCTCACCAAGCTCTTAGCACTTTTGAACACGAGGAAGACCACAAGAACAGCAACGGCAAGAAGACCGATTAGGGTGTCCGTGAAAAAAAACATAAGGCAGACTCTTATAAATAGACGTGATGTGGAATGTCTAGGAAGTGTTCCGCCGCCTCTTTGAACTGAAGGAAGGAGACTCAAGTGCTGAAAGGGTATACACAAGCCAGGAGTGTGTTTGGCGGCCTGTGTTTGCGGAAGGGAGACCAACAAACAAGCAAGCAAGCGTCTGTGAGTGGCTGGCTGGCTACACACACACACACACACACACACACACACACACACACACACACGCAAACACACATACACAGACACACACAAACACTGGCTCTTATCTGTTATTCTCCCCCTTACTCCCTGCCGCCCTCTATCTCAACCTCCTCTGTCTCGGTGAAGCGATACGGAGGGCGACCTGACAGACACACGACAATACCCCGAGACACACACACACACACACACACACACCTCAAGGATAGTACAGTATTGTTGTCCTCGTCGTCGTCGCTGCTGCTGCTGTTGTCGTCGTCGTTGTCTTCGTCATCGTTGTTATTGTTGCTGTCGCTGTTGATGGGAGAGATAAAGAGTGTTGGAGTTCTCGCCTTGTTATGTGTGTGTGTTCTTGAAGAGCTGTTGTCTCTGTCTCTCTGTATCTGAACTGTCTGCTTTCGTGTCAATAGTACATTATAGCTTACTCTAGTCTTCCCTCTTCCTCTTCCTCCTCTTCTTCATATTCCTCCTCCTGTCCTTCACTTCGCTCCTCGCAGTCCCTTTACAAACTCGCCCTTTCTTATCTCCCTCCCACCCTTTCCTCAACACGCGCTACAGAACACTGAATCCTCCCTCCCTCCCTTCACTCATCCAACAGTTATCTCCTCGCCCTCCCTCCTCCTCCTCCTGAGTCGCTGCTGTAGGGGATGATGGGGCTTCGAGTGTGTGCGTGTGTGTATGCGCGTCTGTCGTGGTGACCAATGCCCGGTAGTTCCTTCACCACTTCTCGCTTTGCCGCCACGTCCTCTTGATCTGCCCTCTTTTCCTCCTCCTGCATCTCCTCCTTTTCCTCCTCCTGCTACTACTACTACTCCTCCTCCTTCAAGCAGTCTCCGCCATAGTCTGTACATCTCTGCAATCCTTCCCCTTCGTCTCCTTTCCTATTTCGGCTCGTCTTAGTGTTGCCTTGGGAGTCAGGCTTTCTATTTTGTTATTTAATCAGCGCAGTTGTTATCGTTGCAAGGTTTTGGGTTGTTCTTTTGTTTCCCTCCCTCTGTATTGCGGCTTCTTCTTTAGTAGCCTCATGATCTTCAGTATTCGCTTCATATAGACTCCCTAGCCTTTGTATTCCAGTTGTTATCGTTGTTTCCGCTTCGGCTCGTGTTGCTGGTCCGTCTGGGTTTAGATTCCAGTGAGTCGGAAGGCGATCGGCGGATTATAAGATATTTTTGGGAGGAAAGGTTTCGATTCCTCTTTCCTGCCGTGACTGGTAACTCTGCATGCGTGTGTGTATGTGCGGGGACGTGTATGTGTGTACGTTTTGTGTACATGTGCGTTTGTGAAGAGGGTAAGTTGCCCTTCACTCCCTTCCTCCTGCCTTCTTGCTCTTTTCGTCCTCCTCGTCCTCCTCTTTCTCCCCTTCCCTTCCCCTTCTTCTACAAGCACAACACGGAAGGGACGAGGTGCATGCAGAGAGAACAGGGAGAGTAATAACAGAGAGAGAGAGAGAGAGAGAGAGAGAGAGAGAGAGAGAGAGAGAGAGAGAGAGAGAGAGAGAGAGAGTTTTATCTTATCTATTATGAATTATTGTTAACACACACACACACACACACACACACACACACACACACACACACACACACACACTTGGAGCCCTCGTGTGAAGTGTGCAGTAATTCATTAAAAAAACAAAAACAATAATCACACCAAATCGGCTTTTAAAAGTATTTATAAGCCATTAGTGAAGAAATTGACGTTGTCAGCTAAAGTGGCGTTGCAACAGATAGTAATCAATAACTAATGAAAAGAAAATACACGTAATTGTTGTAGAGAAAAGTTCGAGTGAAACTAATAATATAACTCTAATCTATATCAGAGAGAAGAAGAGGAAAGAAATAAAAAAGAAAACAGGAAAAAAGAAAGTGCAAAGAGGAAAAAAGTGAAAATAAAACAAACAACGCCGAAATAAGAGCACGGAGACTCGAACTTGGTGGCGTGAATGTGACAGTAGCGCCACAGCAGCCACGACGTCCACCACCCCCACGGCCACCTGTCCCGTCGCCTTCACCGCCTCCCTCCGTGCCTGCCTACCCCAGTCAACCGCCCCAGACACGTCCCGGCGCCGCTCAGCACTGCTTCCCCGCGGCTCAAGCGTATCCACACCCACTTCTTTTTATTCTCCTTCGTCCGACATCGCCTCGCCTCGGCAGCCGGCCTCGAGGGCTCAGCAACTCGTGTGCGTGAGAACTTTTTCCTCCTCGCCGCGGGATATTAAATAATAGTCAGATAAAAGACATAACAGAGGCGAGTGTGAGTGAGACCATTCCGCAACTTATGCTTATCGCTGTTTTTGTTGTGTTGTAATAATCATTGTTGCTATTGTTGTTGTTGGTATGCGTGTGTGACCGTCAGCGACCGTCATCAGCATCAGCGTCAGCAGCAGCAGCAGGTGGAAAACGAAGTCATTAGTCAGTGCCTCTGCCGCGCGCAAGGTCACGTGTGTTTGAGGAAGGATTTGCTCCGGTCATCATTTATCACTCGACTTGGAGGGGGTCGAGGGCGCAGGCCGGAGCGCGGGTCACGTCGGAGGCAAAAGGCGGAGGAGGAGGAGAAGGTGGAGGGTCGAAGGGTGTAGGAACGTGAGGCAAGTGAAGAAGAGGAAGAAGAAAAGGAGAAATAGGAAGACTAAGGGGACTTTTGCTCTCCTGGAGAAACAACAGAGACACGAGGGGACCAGACTGCAAGAAACACGCGACAGACATTCAGAAACAAAGTAGGAACGAGAAGGGAGGAGCTCAGGAACGAGTGACACCCTTGGATAGCATAGAGCGACGGCGTCCTCCGAGACACGGAGCCTTCGCGGGAGCCTGAGAGCCGCGTGTGAGGCATACAGATCCGCCGCTGAGACACGATGGTAAAGATGGTGCCTCGACGCGGATGGCTGCGGCTCTCCTTCCTGGGGTTGTTGGCGGCCTGTGCACTCGTCTATGTGTACTACTACTCTTCCGGCACCACCGCCCCGCACCTCATGAAGGACGGCAAGCTCCAGCAGCAACAGGATGCGGGGCGGGGCGGCGAGCGGCGGGCTGAGCGGCAGAGCGGCGGCGGCCTTGTGTTGGACGAGGGTCACGGACAGATGGTGCCCTCCGCCCAGTGCCGCGTCATCACGTCGCCCACCACCGACGTCAACACCGTGGACCAGTTCCCCAAGTTCGAGTTCCAGGTGAGTGATCATGAAACGTTTGCAGGGTTGGAGTGACTTTCTGTATCCGTTGTGGCTGACGTGTGTACGTGTGTGTGTTTGGTACATTCATGTCGGTATCTGATAGTTTTTATCTGGCATTATTAACGAGGTATATCGTTAAGCAATGATTTATATGTGAATGTTGCTGCGCCATCGGTATAACATAATATCAGACATTAGCAGAATGCCTATTTTTATTTTTCTGCTAGTAATAATGCAAAGAAAACCAGTTGCCAAAAGTTAACAAAGAAAGGTAAGGTTTTATTGCTTCAATAGGGTTTGATATATCACCGCTTATTCAAAACCTCTGTTCTTGTTAAGTATCTGGTACACTACGACCATTGGGTACACAAAGGAGAGAGTTTATTTCACAGTTCGTCAACATGCATTCCTTACCCCAACCACAGGTCTCTGTTAGGTTACTGAGTACCAAGCTCTGTAAATAAGTAAGGAAGCAAGGCGACATTTGATCACACCGGACGGGAAACATGACTCGCTGGTCTCTTCAACTTAAACCAACAGTAAAAAATCAACGATACTACGCTCAGCACAGGAAACATGGGTCTCGTCGAGTCACCCAACACTTCTCATCCAAGGAAAAAGAACAAAAAAATGTCAGCAGTACGTTCACCACGAAAATCATTAAACATCGCTCGCGTCAAATTTGGCTCCCTGGGCGGGGTTAAACAGCGACAGTGCTACGTGACCACCTGGCCGCGGCCGGACCGAGACACCGCGCAGCACACAAAAACACGATTACGGAAAAGGAACTCGATTATAAATATCCCGGGGCGGAGGCAGAGCAACAACGTATTCATAATCAAATAACCTTGAAATATTACCTTGGTTGGGAAGCAGCAGCAGCAGGAGGAGGAGGAGGAGGAGGAGGAGGAGGAGGAGGAGGAGGAGGAGGGCGGTAACAGGGGGTGGGGGATTTACATAGCTTTACATAGAAAATCAGACCACACAGACCCCATGGTCCAGACTAGGTGGTCTGTCCTTAAACCTAAGTGATTCTACATTAATCAGATGACTCCAAAACTTTGCATTTCAACTCTAGTTAATATTAAGTTCAAGGAAGTGTCGGTCAAGGTTGATTTTAAAGGAGTCAATCGTGTTACACTGGACCAGTGAAGGTGGGAGCTTATTCCATTCTCCCACTACAACGTTGGTGAAAAATTTGGTGGTCTGAATTTACTTGCCTACACTTAAGTTTTGTGGCATGATTCTTCGTTCGCAAAGTGTCATCGATCATAAACATTTTTTTGATTTGTCCACATTCGTAAATCCATTAAGTATTTTGAAACATTCGATCAGTTTTCCTCGGGGCGACGTTTCTCAAGAGAGAACATGTTAAGGGTGGAATGCCTCTCTTCGTAGGGTTTGTTGCGCATGGAAGGGATCATTTTTGTTGCCCGACGTTGAAGACCTTCTAATTTAGCGATGTCCTTTGCATGGTGGGGAGACCAAAACTGTACCGCATATTCCAAGTGGGGTCTGACTAAACTATTGTAGAGCGGAAGTATTACTTCTTTATTTTTTGGTAAAAAGTTTCTTTTAATGAAGCCCAACATTCTGTTCGCTTTATTTGCTGCATCGATGCATTGCTGTGATAATTTGAGGTTTGACGCGATTTTGACCCCCAAGTCCTTAACGCATTGAACGCTTTTGAGTTTGACGCCGCGCATTTCGTAATCGAACTTCTTATTTCTTGTTCCAACTTGAAGGACCTGGCACTTGTCTACATTAATTAAAGGGCATATCCCATCTATCAGACCAAGCTGAAATTTTATGCAATTCCTCGTGGAGGCTTTGTCTGTCTTCGTCAGTGATAACCGAGTTACCAATATTTGTGTTGTCTGCAAATTTACTATAATGAGATTATTGATTCCAACATCCACATCGTTGAGAGAGAGAGAGAGAAGAGAGAGAGTGAGAGAGAGAGAGAGAGAGAGAGAGAGAGAGAGAGAGAGAGAGAAAGAGAGAGAGAATGAATCGTAAAAATGAATTAATGTGTGAAAAAAATAAACGCTAGCAAGAATTATGACATTAGGAAACTCTAAAGTCTTTCGGGGTTTCATTGATGTCATGGAGTAAGCAGAGAAGAGCAGGCGTTAGGCGTGTATAGAAGAAAACGAAGCGAACACGACCTTTACAATGAGTGGCGAAGGTGAATGACTGAGTGACTATTGGGACGGCGAGAAGACCCAACAGGCAACAAGGTCCCCGCGTGGAGATTCAGGTTGTGTTTGTGAGCAAGTCGAGGCTGGGGAGGAGGAGGAGGAGGAGGAGGAGGAGGAGGAGGAGGAGGAGGAAGAAGAACAGTAGCAAGAACAACAACATAAATAAGAACGAGAACAAAGAAAAAGTAAGAAGAGGAGAAAAGAATGAAAAAAAAGGAAAGAAAACGAAAAAGAAGAAGAGTAGGAGGATAAACAGTAACATGAGAAACCAGAAGAAGAGAAGACACAGCATCAGGAAAAGGAATGAGACTTTGCTTCCAGGCATAAATGATATATACGTAGTTCGGCCAACCCACGAACACTTATTAGAAGGTAGGAAGATGGATACAGTTGAGCCGCGAGAACTTGTGTATCCTGAGTGAGTGAGTGATTGAGGTCAGGCGCCGCAACAGCCAGGGTCATATGGCGCCGTATCCTGAGAGAGATAGCAGAGTGATAAAGGGCAACATAACACTTGAAGGTGATGGTAAGAGATGATAAGGGGATGGTATTCTAAGGGGAGACGCTCAGAATAGTTGGAGGAAGAAGAAGAGGAGGAGGAGGAGGAGGAGGAGGGGGAGGAGGAGGAACGTATTGTCAGTTATGATGGGTGGTGGTGGGCATTACAGAGGAAGACCTTGCTATCATTTCCGATTGGGGCAGAAGGAACCTTGTGTCCTTCAATGCCTCAAAAACTCAATTTCTCCACCTATCAACTCGACACAATCTTCCAAACACCTATCCCCTATTCTTCGACAACACTCAGCTGTCACCGTCTTCAACACTAAAAACATCCTCGGTCTATCCTTAACTCAAAATCTCAACTGGAAACTTCATATCTCCTCTCTCGCTAAATCAGCCTCCTCGAGGTTGGGCGTTCTGTATCGTCTCCGCCAGTTCTTCTCCCCCGCGCAGTTGCTATCCATATACAGGGGCCTTGTCCGCCCTCGTATGGAGTATGCATCTCACGTGTGGGGAGGCTCCACTCACACAGCTCTTCTGGACAGAGTGGAGTCTAAAGCTCTTCGTCTCATCAGCTCTCCTCCTCCAACTGATAGTCTTCTAGCTCTTAAATTCCGCCGCGATGTTGCCTCTCTATCTTCTATCGATATTTCCACGCTGACTGCTCTTCTGAACTTGCTAACTGCATGCCTCCCCCCCTCCCGCGGCCCCGCTGCACACGAATTTCTACTCATGCTCATCTCTATACTGTCCAAACCCCTTATGCAAGAGTTAACCAGCGTCTTCACTCTTTCATCCCTCACGCTGGTAAACTCTGAAACAGTCTTCCTTCATCTGTATTTCCTCCTGCCTACGACTTGAACTCTTTCAAAAGGATAGTATCAGGACACGTCTCCTCCCGATTTTGACCTTTCTTTCGGCAACCTCTTTTGATTATTTTTTGGGAGCAGCGAGTAGCGGGCTTTTTTTTTTATTATTATTTTCTTTTTTTTTGTACCCTTGAGCTGTCTCCTTTGTTGTAAAAAAAAAATAAGAAGGATTTGAATCACCCTTGCAAATGCCTAAATCCTCTTTGCTAAGCATCCGTAGACTTAATTTACAACTCTGCTCTTTATTTTGCGAGCGGGTTAGGCGACTGTGTTATCACTATTGTTTATCTGCTCTGTATCATCCCTGTTGTTATTTATCTTTTTCTTTTTTTGTTTCATATTTTCATGTTTGTTTTCTTTATTGCATCATTATTATTACCATCATCATTAGCTGTAGTAGTAGTAGTAGTAGTAGTTGTTGTTGTTGTTGTAGTAGTAGCAGTAGCAGTAGCAGACGAGGGAGAGAAAAATAAAATTCAAACAAAAATAAATAAAAAACAAGACAAAGAGAATGAAAATTTAAATAAAAGAGAAGAAATGAAAACAACAAACGGAAACCAAAGTCACGCGCACACACAGAGAAGAAAAAAAATCCGCAAAGTAAAAATAGATGAAAAAAAACGATAAAATATAAAACAAAACTCCACTTCTACCACCACCACCGAATAGATTCAAATCCTCCGCACATGGCATTGACTTCATTCACCGAAAAAGCTGTAAATAGGTAAATTAATAAACAAAACAAAACAAAAATCATGAACACACATTGATGAGGAGAAAATTATTTGTATAAATATATATACATATTTTATCTCCTCACGGGTACCTACACACCTAACTTTTTCGCGTCCATTTTTCTCTCTTTTTTTGTGTGTGTGTAAATATAAATGCGAAGGGGAGGAGGAAGGGGACGGCCGAAGGGGTTGGGGAAGAGGAAGGGGAAGGAAGAGGAGGGGAAAAGGGAGAAGTAGGAGGGGACAGAGGAAAGGAGGGGAGGAGGAGTTGGATAAGGGGGTGAGAGGGAAGAGGAAAGGAGAGAGAAGAGGGGAGAGGGGGGAGAAAAAAGGGTTAATCTGTAGGGTGCTTCTATTAATAGCTATACTACATGTTTCTCTCTCTCTCTCTCTCTCTCTCTCTCTCTCTCTCTCTCTCTCTCTCTCTCTCTCTCTCTCTCTCTCTCTCTCTCTCTCTCTCTCTCTCTCTCTCTCTCTCTCTCTCTCTCTCTCTCTCTCTCTCTCTCTCTCTCTCTCTCTCTCTCTCTCGTGAAAAATATGATAAAGGGGACGAAGTTGTGTGATTGACTTTATCCGTGATTGGGAAGATGGGAGGGGAGGGAAAGGGGAAGGGAGAGGAGGGGGGTGGGGGGTGACAGTAAGGGAGGGAAAGAATGTTTGAGGAGAGAGTAGGAAACGAGGTAATGAAGGGGTGAGGGTATAGTGGAAGGGTAGAGTGGAATGGAAGGTAATGTAGGGGGATAGGGAGGGTAGGGGAAGGCTTTGTGTGATGAGGGTGTGGATGGGGGATTACTGTGTGGAGACCGAGATCAGTGACGGGGTGGAAGGGAGATGGGGGAGGGTTAATGGGGTGGGTAATGGTGGAGGGCTGGAAGGGGTGTTTTAAGCATGGTGGGTATGGGAGGGTGCTGAAAGGGGTGGAGATGGACAGTGGGGTGGTGGTGGTGGGTATGGTGGGGGGTGTCAAAGCTTCCCTCCCCTTCTCCCCCTTCTCCCCCTCCCCCCTTCCATTAAACAGCTGTGTCGCGATAAATTGGCCATAAATAAGACCCAGCTTATGGTATTACTCCTCCCCCCACTCCCCCCTTCTCCTCTAACTCCTCTTCCTCTCCTCCCCTTCCCCTCTCTCTCCTAGCTAATCTCCCCCCCCCCCCCTCTCTTCCTCTCTCTCCTCCCTGTCATTGTCTCTTCCCTCTCTCTCTATCTCCCTGTCTCCTGTCCTGTCTGTGTGTCTGTCTGTCTGTCTGTCTGTGTTCCCTCGTCTATTAGTTTTGTTTTTCTCTCTCATAATCTATTTTTAGCTTTTTTTTTTACCTTATCTGTCTGACTTTAGGTTCGTCTGGCTTCCTGGCTAGGGCCGAGAGAGAGAGAGAGAGAGAGAGAGAGAGAGAGAGAGAGAGAGAGAGTGAGAGTGAGAGTGTTACAGTATAAAGTAGCCATTGATTTTTAATAGAAGCACAACATAACAGTATTAACGAGGCCCATCAGTCTGGCGTCCAACCGGGGGATTAACGAGCAACAGTGATGGTGTGATGATAACGCCGATGAACGGTGATTAACGGCAAGAATTATGGCGCCGGGCAAGCTACGGACTGTCCTGATGAACGCGGCGAGTCACAAGTCACGGGGCGAAACAACTAACTCAACGCCGTGTCATCCATTATTCCTCCTAGTCCATCAGGTTGAAATTTGCTACGTGTATATATACCTTTAGTTCATCAGTTCCGATTTTGTTATGTAGTATATATAAATGGGTCTTTCTCTTTTACTTCTATTGAGGGGGGGGGGGGATAAGAGCAGCGTCGAGAGGGGTGCTTTTGGGTGTTGTAAGTCGCTGTCAATATTGTCTCTAGTGTGTCAGTTCCGATTTTTTTATGTTGTTTATATAAATGAATCTTTCTTTTTTACTTTTATTGGGGGGGGGGGGGACAAGGGGGGTCGAGAGGGGTAGTTTGGGGTGTTGTAAATCACTGTCAATATTACCTTTAGTTCATCAGTTCCGATTTTGTTATGTAGTATATATAAATGGGTCTTTCTTTTTTACTTCTATTGAGGGGGGGGGGGATAAGAGCAGGGTCGAGAGGGGTGCTTTAGGGTGTTGTAAGTCGCTGTCAATATTGCCTGTAGTGTGGCAGTTCCGATTTTTTTATGTTGTTTTTATAAATGAATCTTTCTTTTTTACTTTTATTGGGGATAAGACCAGGGGAGGGTCGAGAAGGATGGTTTGAGGTGTTGTAAGTCGCTCTCATTATTTCCTATTTCCCTTAGTCCATCAGGTTCGTGTTTGTTACGTGTATATACAAATGGTTCTTTCCTTTTTATTTTACTTTTGGCGGTGGTGGTTAGGGCATTAGGGGGGATGGGGGGAGGGGGTGTTGTAAAGGGGGGGGGGATGGGTCAAGGGGGAATCAAATGGAGGGGGGGGGGGCAGTGTTGCAAGATTATCGTACTCAGAGCATCGTATTTCCGTCTTCTGATCTATCACTAGTGCAAAAAAAAAAAACACCAGTAATTAACGATTTTAACTCTAACTATAAATGAATCTCGTTATTGGGGTGAGGGAGATAGTTTTTGGGTCGGAAGTCGGCAAATATAGGTGGCTGAGTACGACAATCTGGCAACGTTGGGGGGGGGGGGGGTGTAGTAGTCATCATTGCATTTTGCTGCTGCTGCGTGTGTCAGTGTGAGGTGGATTGTTATCAAGAAATTAAAACACTTGTCACTCACGATCTCCTATTTTATTGAGGTTTTGTTTTATATTCGCACGTCGTTTCTGCTTTGCACGTATTTTTTCGTTTTTTTTTATGTACTTCTCTTCTTGCATACGCCTCAGACCGGAATATATATAACTTATTATTATTTTTTATTCATTATGGGAAAAAAAAACACGTTAAAATAATGGAAAAAAGGAAGGAAGGAAAGCATGGAAGGAAGAATGATTAGATGGAGTGCTAAAGTGAGAGAGAAAAATGAAAGAAAATAAGAAAGACAGAGAAAGAAAGAACGATACCATGATGGATTGGGAGCTTGTACCAAGACAAGGGAAAGAAGGGAAGGACAAAGGGAAGCTTGGCAAAGGATCTCCACTTGTTATCATCTTATTACCCTCCCTACACACACACACACACACACACACACACACACACACACACACACACACACACACACACACACACACACAGAGAGAGAGAGAGAGAGAGAGAGAGTGTGTGTGTGTATGTGTCTACTAGTCTGGATCTGAGTAGAATAAACAAGTGGATGGAGGAGGAGGAGGAGGACCCGCCATCAAAGTGAGACTGTTCGTATGTTTGATGCTGTGTGTGTGTGTGTGTGTGTGTGTGTGTGTACGCGCGAGCTAGTAGGGTAGGGTCAGGATGTGGGTGGGTATTTGGATGTTCAAAAAAACTAATAAAAAGAAAAAGAGAGAGTGCTCATCCATGCAAGCCAGCCTCTCCTTAACGGTGCACCTTTTTACTCTTTAATGAAGCTGAAAGGCAAGGTAAATTTTGGGGCATAGAGTGTACCTCCGCAAGTCCTCCGTGCTCATCTCATTGGGCCAGTTCGAACGTCCAACACCGTCATTGTCAGCGCTCAAATCAATCTATATTCACCACAATGATCCGTTATTTCTATACTCAATACCGGATACTGATAAAGAGATATCCTATGAAGTTTCCTAAAATTCCCCCCTCGATTTTATATGAACGCCAAACACTAGAGCTACAAGGAATTTTCGTCGTATTTTGTGTTTAGTTGCGGAGCTTACAAACTTACTGTACTGGATTGTAAAACTCGCCTCTTGTCCCTTGAGGCCTTGAGCACGCGGTAAAATATCTCGTGTCACGCAATGGAAGCTGGATAGAGATTCTTCTTCTTCAGCGGCTGTTTTTCTTCATTTTTGTCCTTGAACTTAAATTATAGGGATAGGAAAGCACTCGAAGGCACGATCATGTAAAGAAAGAAGGAAAGAAGGAAGGCATGGTCATTTAAAGAAATAAGGAAAGAAGGAAGGAGGGAAAAGAAAGAAGAACGAATGAAAAATGAAGTGAAAAACTGAGTAAGTATTGGAAAGAGAGAGAGGAAGTTATAAGTCTGTTTGAGCAGTCGAAGGCTTGATCATTTAAAGAAAGAAGGAAGGAAGGAGGGAGGAAAGGAGGGAAAAGAAAGAAGAACTAATGGAAGATGAAATGAAAAACTGAGTACGTAAATAATGGAAAGAGAGAGGAAGAAAGAAAACAGAAAGCTCAATTATCCATCCTCCCATTCTTCCATGCTTTCTTTCCTCTGAAACTCAAATTAACTAATAACACTTTTTATCATTTGCCAACACTCATCGAAAGGACAACAAATCTTTACTCTATCGTGAAAATTTGCTTAGAACCACAAACTGTCCTTTACCGTAAAATAGCAGCGTGACGTCGAGTTCCTTTTGTCACTTACTAAGAATCTTTTAATGGCATCCGGATCTTAGTCATTCAATCTCCTGAGCTGTTTACCGGGAACCTCCGTGACGTAGAAAGAGCGGCGCCTCCCACCTGTCCTATCGTTAGCCAATTACCTGTACGTGTAAGGATGAGAGGAAGAGGCGATTGAGAAAGACTTAATGTGTGTGTGTGTGTGTGAGAGAGAGAGAGAGAGAGAGAGAGAGAGGACGCGACGCTCGAGGCAGACTGTTAGAGAGAAAGAAAGCGAAACAAATAGAAACAGAGAAAGCGAATAGAAAGACTTGATTAGCGAGAGAAAGAAGCCAAAAGAGAACGAGAAAGAAAGAGAGAGAAGAGAAAGGGATATCAAAGGAAAATAGACGATAAAGACGCTTATCTCACACAAAAATCTTGATCCTGGACATTCCGCGTAAAGTAGGGAGAAGAGGAGGGATGAAATGGAAGGAGCTATTAATAAGGCTAAATCCATAAAGCTATAAACAACCCGGCGAGCGTGGGAGGCTGTGTTGTCGCCCTCAAGGTATACAAGACTGAGAGGCGTGTTGGACGTGATCTCAATCCTCTCTGGCAAGCATTGAAAGCGAGACTGACCTACCAAACTGACACTACTATTCAATTTCCTTTTCCACTTTCATTTGCTCCATTTGCGGACGAAAGGAAGAAAGAAGCACAT
The DNA here is from genome assembly GCF_024679095.1 of Eriocheir sinensis. Taxonomy (NCBI): domain Eukaryota; kingdom Metazoa; phylum Arthropoda; class Malacostraca; order Decapoda; family Varunidae; genus Eriocheir; species Eriocheir sinensis. The sequence goes on from NC_066511.1 coordinate 16,021,422, forward strand.
CAGGAAAGGCCGAGAGAGGTGGAGGCAAGAAGAACCAAATATCTGAGGATTGACAATAAGGGGAGACTAACACGCGCCTAACATCACAACTGGATTTCCTTTTTCCAATTCATTCCTCTTCTATATATGGCGAAAGAAACAAAGAAGCATGCAAGAAAACGCCAAGAAAGATATAAACACAAAAGAAAAAGATTGTCCGAGCATTGAAAACAAGATTGACCCACGAGACTTACATTACAATCCGACTTCCCTATCCACTTTCTTTCGCTCCATATGTCGGACGAAAGAAAAAGAGAGAAACCATGCAAGAAAACGCCAAGAAAGATAGAAAGAAGAAAGCAAATTTTCCGAGCATTGAAAACACGACCAACCCACCAGACTGACACTCACTCGCCTGACAGTGCAATTTGGCTTCCTTTTCCGAGTTATTCTTCCTCATTTGGTAGACGAAAGGGAAAGAGAGGCATGCAAGAAGACGCCGAGAAAGATTGAAACAAGAAAAAAAAAGTGTAAAGCGTTGAAAAGAAGACTGACTTAAAATACAGACACTCGCTTTGACATTACAGTTTGATTTCCTTTCCTAATTCATTCCTCTTCATTTAGTGGACGAGAGAAAGATAAAAGCATGCAAGAAGACGCCGAGAAAGATTGAAACAAGAAGAAAAAAAGTGTCCAAGCATTGAATAGAAGATTGACCCACCAGACTGACATTGATCACGTGACATTAGTTTTCAGTTTCCTTTCCCAATTCATTCCTCTTCATTTAGTGGACGAAGGAAAGATAAAAGCATGCAAGAAGACGTCGAGAAAGATTGAAACAAGAAGAAAAAAAGTGTCCAAGCATTGAATAGAAGATTGACCCACCAGATTGACATTACTGCCCCGATTTTACAGTTTGGTTTCCCTTCTTCAGCTTATCCCTCTTCATTTGGCGGACGAAAGAAAGACAAAAGCCTGCAAGAAAACGTCTAAAAGTATAGAAGCAAGAAGAAAAGAACCTGGTCGCATCCCAACGATCTTTTATTTTGTTACAGTGAGTAAAGGAAGCAGCTCAAGAGGCAAAAATAAAAAAAACAATAAAAAAAGAATAAATAAGTTCCCCAAGCGCTACTCCTGTAAAAGAAAACAGAATGAGTGGCCACCATAGAGTGTCAATTTCGGATCGCTCTTGATGAATGTTTTAATGGAAAGGCGGACGATACTCTCCTCTTTTTTATGTGTCACCTGATGTTCGTCTTTTTTATCACGTAGACAATGTGACTAAGCGCCATCGTTACCAGATTGTCCTACTCGGTGTATATATTGTATTTCCGAGTTCTTATACCAAAGACTGTCGACCCCACATAGTTAACGATATCCACTTATTGTTACAGTTTAAATCGGTAGTTATTGATGTTTTGTTTTGTAGTATTTATGGGTGAGAAGCCGGAAAATGCACCGTTATGCGTACGAGAATCTGGTAACACTGCTCGACGCCCCCACAACGTTAACGATATCCATTTACTGTTATCGTTAAAATCGGTAATTATTGATACTTTATTTTTTTGCAATATTTATGGGTGAGAAACCGGAAAATACAGTGTTATGCCTAAGATAATTTGATAACACTGCACGACGCCCCCATACCGTTAACGATATCCATGTACTGTTAGCGTTAAAACCGGTAATTATTGATGTGTTTTGGAATATTTATGGGTGAGAAACCGGAAAAGGCAATGTCATGCTTCTACGAGAATCTGGTAATACTGCTCGACGCTTCCCTCTCGGCGGCGGGCGGAGTGTCACACGAGAGGGAAAAAAGCGAGCGAGCGAGAGCATTGTGGGTAAAGGAAAGGAAAATGTGACGACGCCGGAGAGTAAACAGACACCGACTACCTCCTTGAAACGTTTAAATAAAGTCTCAGCGTGGGAAGATGACCGAGTTTGTTCTTTCGATAGGGATGGAGTTAAATGACACTAACCTATATACGGATGCAATACTACACCTGAGAGTTTTGATTGATTTATTTGTTGTAGTTTTTTA
>NC_066511.1:16028444-16068444 GCF_024679095.1 Eriocheir sinensis
ATACTGTGGACGTCTGATTGTACTGAAGGGGTTGTGGCCCAGTATAGTTTCAATTTGTTAATCGCCTTCTGCTGTATTCGCTTGATCCACATATTTCAATGCGTTAAGAGTAAATCGTTATGTTCGTCCTACCCACAAGTATCGTCACTACGCTAAAAGAAGACTAAATGGAGGGCTTGTGCTATTAGTCGATCTCTCAGGCAGGAGCTTCAAGTCTCTAGTCTCATACAGTAGTTCCGGTAAGTATGCTACAGGGTTGCCCTCTATGAAAGTTCCGGCCCATTACTGCGGATAATAACATTCAGAGTTCCTTAAAGTGGACTCGACAAGAAGAAAGAGTACCAACCTCAGGGGTTACTTGTTTGTTTTGTTGTGATTTTAGAGGATTTGATAAATGTGATAAATTGTGTTGGGTAGGAATTGTATATCTGATCACGACGTCTGGAACAGTGATCGGTGCGGAGAGTATCAGAGGAAGGACCATATTCTTCAACATTTCGGCGGCCAAGCACACACATTTGACATGGCTTTCGCAGGAGTTGTGGACATTTTCATTGGTAGTTTCATGACTGATGGTAGTTTGACAAAGCTTCTGTACCACGAACGTGAAGAAAAGTGCTCTTGACAACTCGATTTCTCTTTTTTGGGCATCTGAAAAAAAGATATTGTGAGAGCCGGAAGCACCTGAGAATACCATCGTGCCTGTACGTGCTTGCCTGGACATTTCCTCTGTTTCCTTTAGATAGCGTATGTCTAATTTTGCAGACTTTCCTCTCGAGTGGTATTGAATAAGTTTTCTTGAGATATTTTTAGTATTCTTCCAAGACGAGTCTACATTCGTGTACAAACTTTATTCTTGAGTAACGAACGTAACGAGGGCGTTGTCTCTTTGCTGCACACTGAACGTCACCCCGGAGAGTTTTCACAGCAGGTGGCTTACCAAAAATTGAATTCCCCGTTCCAAATAAAGTCGGACCAGAGTGTTATGGGAAGCTGTTTGGGGTTCTTATTCTCGAGGCAAAACGTCTTGTTATCACGCACTAATCCAGCTGTTTTCAGGGCGTCTTCATATGAGCTTAGTGTAGGGAAGTTCTTCTAAGGATTTTTTTCACTGACTTTTGCACTAATCTTAGGTCTTGGTGTTGTTAAATATCCGTTTTCGTTAAGTTTAGGTATATTGAAAAGTGTAAACGTTTCCAGCTCTAGGAAGCGATTTTAAATAAGTGTAGGACGTGAGGATTAGTGTAAGTGGCAGGATCAATTGTAATGATAAATACCCACATGCTGTCCTGAAGACCACCTATCATCCCGAACTCTAAAGGAACTGTCCAAGTGAATCAAGAATGAGCTCCGTGGTGGCAACATCAGCCAAGAATAGATGGCGCCACCATAAACACGTACTTGCGTCATGACGGGCTTGGACCGACCACCAGGCCCCTAAAGAAAGGCTATCGGCACTATAGGCCAGAACCTAAAAAAAATAAAAAATAAAAAGTGGAAGGATCGGTGTTGTTGATAGGAATCTTCTTTGTTTGGCGTTTTTGGTGGTGACGCCTCGAAGTTTGGCGAGCTCGACCCCATAGAATATACGTCAGGGTAGTGGTTAGTGATAAGGCGAAGGGGGAGGCTGTTCAATGCCACCTCTCAGTGCATATTCATCTCCAGTTGATCTCCTTTGGCAGTCTTTGGCAACGCTTCTAAACTCCTCTATATGCTGTTATCCAGTTTGACTTTATGCAATACACTTACGGCCCAGTTAAACCCACTTTTGACCGCTGCATTCAGTGAGTGGTGCCGTCATGCAGTATTATTTCATGCCTGCTGAAAATGACAACGCAGTAAGTACTTTAAAAGCCATGTTGAGCACTTATTCTGCCGGTGTGTGTGTGTGTGTGTGTGTGTGTGTGTGTGTGTGTGTGTGTGTGTGTGTGTGTGACTGTGTTCCCCCTCTCTCTTATTGCAGGATATAATTCAGTTTCCATATTGCTATTGTTATTCCCTTTAGTATTGTTTCATGAACGTTGGCAGGCGGGCAGCGTAGAGTTGGGGGCATGACCGCGCGATGTCACAAGGGGGAACGCGGCACGTAAAGGGTTATCAGGCAATCACACAGAATGGCAGCTGTCGCCGTAAAGTTGGCCCTCCTCGTTGCCTCTGATACAGGCACAAGCGGCGGATGACAAACTGCACATGTAATTGCACAGGAGTCTTACGGCGGAATGACCTCCCCGTGTTGTTCCGTCGTGTAATAGTTTTCGTCCGGTAATTACATTCAGACGTGTAACGCTCATGAACGAGTGTGTTTAATGACCTTCACGCTCATTAATTGCCTTTACTTAGATATTACGACGCTCCAGCTCTTTCACATACAACATTAGTGTCCTGTCCCGGCGTTTAATATGTAGTACTCGTAAAAAAAGAAGAAAAAAAAGAAAAAAGTTATTATGCTGCCTTTGTGCTAGAAAATAACATCGACTTCAATTATAATATGATGACAACCAGTGCCGAAGAATCCTCTAATGATTTTCTTTATAATCGTATTAGATCGGTATTCTCAGACGCTTCCCCGAATTTCACATCAACTATTTCGAAAGGCCGAGAAAAGGAGATTAATTCGGTTCTCTTGAATGTTTTTTTTAACGTTTATGATATAGAAACTTAGTCGAACTACCATCAGGGTCATAAAACTACTTCCATGTAAAGGCCCTCGACTCCTACAAAAGCCTTGTCGTTAAATGTGTGTGCTTGGACGCCGAAATGTTAAATAATATGGCTCTTAGTGTCCTCGCGTTTCAAGTTTCAAGTCCTGTTTTCTCTCTGTTAAACGTCGACTTGGTTCACGGACTGACTTCCACCGTTGACCCATACCGTGTTTCTTTTCCTTCTTTTTTTTTTTGTCGTTTTTTCAGTCACTTGCTTTTAGTGTCCTATCGTTCAAGAGGCTTTTCAAGTCCTGTTTCCTCTCTGATAAACGTCGACTAGGTTTACTGAATCACTTCCACCGCTGACCCATACCGAGTTCCTTTTCTTTTTCTTTATATTTCTTCATCTCGTTCAGTCATGCTCTTAGTGTCCTTGCGTTTCAAATTTCAAGTCCTTCTTCCTCTGTAATAACGTCGACTTGGTTAACTAGCTGACCATCACCACCACTGAGCCACACTGAGTTTTTTTTTACATGTTTTTCGTTTAGTTCTTGTTTTTCATTCGCCCGCTTATTAGTTAGTGTCCCCGAGTTTCAAGTGACGCAGTAAAAAATAAAAGTTATCCGTGTTTCCATTGTGATAAACGCCGTCCACTCACCGCCGCGTTGAGCCAATGTCGCTGTTATTTTTCTGCTCTTTTTTAGTTCACTCGTTTGTCCTTGTTTAGCGCCAGCGTTTTTATGGTGACAGTTGTTAGTTAGTTCATCTGATGGCCGCCTGCGTGTGTGCGTGCGTGCGTGGTGATGCTTTGTTCTGTTTGTGTGACGCTTGAAACCAGCCAATCATCATCATCATCATCATCATCACTATTATTCCCACAGCAATAATCTTCTCTTATCAGTTGTCATTATTTTCATCATTATATTTTTTGCCATCTGCCTTTTTTTTCACTCATCCTTGATAAATGCTTGTTAAATGTCCGTCAAATCTGTTTTTTTTCGAGTTTGATTCATCTAAGTTTTTTTTCCCTCCGTTTGTCTGTACCACACTTCGAATTCGTCGTGTTTTCCTACCTGACTATTTTTTTTCTCTTTTCTCTCTTGCAAGTTAAATTAGTGTCCGATTAGGTTTCCCCACTGCTAAAAAAAGGTGGCATGGCTAACACACAATAACAACTGAAACGAAAATATACGTCCACATTCAGCTTAATTCAGGTGGCAGTGACGGGGGGATAAATAACACCACTTTTACTTTTCGTTTTTATTTTCATATATATATTTTAAAGGTGTTAGTAGTTGTTATTACTCTCCCCAATTCCTACTTTGGTTATTTTCCACAATTTTTCATTTCCGTTTTTTTTAGGAAAGCATGTGAAGACTCCTATACCAACCCTGTCACTTTATTCATTGACCCTATGAACTCCGAAGAGGTGCCTGAGGCCAGGTTTATGTGTGTGGGGGGTTGGGGGGCGGTGTTTATTTGGGTGAGGGTGTATGAGGTGAGGGGGGTGAGGCAGGGGGGTAAGGAGAGGGGAAAGGGGGTGAGCGCGCCTGCCAGTAACGAACCCAAATTTCGTGGAGAAGTAGGTAAGAACCGATGTGGCGTCCTAGCAATCTTCACCCCCCCCCATAGACACACACACACACACACACACACACACACACACACACACACACACACACACACACACACACACCCCTCTTCCCCCACACACACATTCGCCCGCCCTCCATACACACACACACACACACACACACACACACACACACACACACGCAGACCAAGAAAACGAGTGACCAGGAGACCGGATCCAATCTCGCCGTTAGGATCAACATACATTCGGCGCCGCTCATTGAAACTGTGCATTCATTCCTGACTTATGCAAGAATTTCAATAGGAGGAGGAGGAGGAGGAGGAAGGCGGCCCCGAGGGAAAAACTAAATAATATTCGGGGAGAATGGCTTAGCAGAACTGGAATCATGCCTTGGCGATTTTTATATATTTTTGCCCTTTTTGCTTTGTTCTGCCGCGTCAGCCTGTGTGTGTATAAATATCTTGAGTGTAATATTCGCCACAGGTCTGAATGGCTTTATTATATTCTGTCTCGGCACATGACTATTTAAGAGATGGATAATATATAGAGGAAAAGTTTACCGGATATAAATGTTACGTCTTGCGCTACGTTAGACGAGGAAATTGTATAATGCGGCGAAAGGATATTGTTTAAGCTTATGCTAGATTATGAAAGTCCCTCAGGAAACAGAGGACTCGGCAAAGGAAAGAGTAAGGTGTTGCCATTGTCCAAAGCTTGATATTGAAACGGAAACATATTTTAATGCGTGACAAAAGGGAAGAGGCAATCCAAACCTGGTGCGGAAACAACTGAGGATCGAGAGAAAGAGTATTGGAAAAGGGGCATAAAAAAGTACCAAATCGTGAAATTGAGAACGATACAAAACAGAAAACAACAAAAAAAAAAGGCAGGTGAACGTCGGCGATCTAACATATATCAGCCGTAAACACACATGCTGCCTCCTTTGTTGTAAAAATATAAAAAAAAAAATTAAAAAAAATAAGTAAATAAATAAATAAAAATAAATAAAGAAAGAAAGAAAGAATAACATGAGACTCAGGCGACACAAACCAATAACAAGGGAATAACATAGTGCATCGACTTTCCTTAAAACCTAAACAAAACAAAAAAAGTAAAAATATCGAGATACCGGGAGAAAAAAAAGCGAATCACAGGAAAGAGCGAAAGAAAAGTAAATACTGAGTACCATTTATATATCGTCCCCACTTCCTCCTAAACCCTAAACACACACACACACACACACACACACACACACACACACACACACACACACACACACACACACACACACACAAACTTCCCCCCCTCCACACCAACAACCTCCCCACCTCCCCCTACAACCTCACCCTCCCGCCACAACCTCTCTGATCCCCAACCCCACAACCCCCTTTACATACAGTACCCCACGCACACACTCAACCTGGCCCCCCCAACAAAGCCTCCCCACACTGCTCCCCCCTCCCCACCCACCCCTCCCAGCCCCCACATCTAACTTCCCCCTCCCCCTCCCTCATCCCCCAGCTCCCTCCAAAGACACAGAAAAGTGAATCGCAGAATGCAGAAGGCGGGGCATCGGTCAGCGTAAATCAGCGTAAGGCGACGGCTGGGGGACGTGGGGTGCAGTTTAAAAGACCAGACCGAGGGGGGGAGAAAGGGGCAAGTAGGAGGGAGAAGGTGCCATTGGGGGTAGAGAGGCGAAGAGGTCAAGGGATAGAAAGAGAACACATGGCAAAGACTGAAGGGGAGGGGCAAGCAGGGAGGCAGGAGAAAGGGGTAGATAGCAGATGGGGACGGAGAGGTTGGGGCCGGGTAAGGGAGTAAGTCAGGGGTGTCCGGGGTGTGAAGGTGGGTGGAGGTGCACAAGGCCGGGAGAGGCGTCTGTTGGTGCCTCGTAAACCACCGGGAAAGAGGAGCAGTTCGCAAAATTGGACAGAGAATGTTAAATGTGCTGACCAATACTTTCTTTGCGGAGGAGGAGGAGTAGGAGGAGGAAGTGCAGGAGGACAGTAAGTCAAAGGAAGAGATAGAGGTAGAGTAAGAGAAGTACAGTAGCAGAAAGAGGAGTTAGGAAAACGAATATTTGTAGCAGTAGTAGTAGTAGTAGTAGTAGTAGTAGTAGTAATAGTCTTAGTAGTAGTTGAAGTTGTGTTTGTTGTTGTTATAATTGTAATATTAGTAGAAATAATAGGAGGAGGAGGAGGAGGCGGTGGTGATTGTGGAGGAAGACTACTAAGAGGAGAAGAGGAGAGAAAAGAGGAAGAAGATATTAGGAGAGGAAGAGGATTGGGTAGAGGAACGAAAAAATGAGCCGGAGAGAGAGAGAGAGAGAATATTTATTGTACAGTAAAAGAGTAAATATAGAAAAAAGTGAAGGCTTGATATTTCATTTTACTCTCTCTCTCTCTCTCTCTCTCTCTCTCTCTCTCTCTCTCTCTCTCTCTCTCTCTCTCTCTCTCATAGGCAATCTCCCCCGTTTCCTTTTCTCTTCTGTCCTTTCTCTTTTCCTTTTTTTCCCTTCCACCGTATGAATTCTTTCCTCACAAGCTTCCCAGTTCATTCTCTCCCCTTTCCCTTTCTCCCTTTTTTCCCCCATGCTTTCTTTCTTTCATTTCTTCCTTCCTTGTCAATCCTAAAGCAATCTGACTCTCTCACTTACCTCCTTTTCTCTCTCTCTCTCTCTCTCTCTCTCTCTCTCTCTCTCTCTCTCTCTCTCTCTCTCTCTCTCTCTCTCTCTCTCTCTCTCTCTCTCTCTCTCTCTCTCTCTCTCTCTCTCTCTCTCTCTCTCTCTCTTATCCACTATTTTTTTTCCTCCTTTTTTCTTTACCTTGTTTTTTTTCTATTTTCCTTGTTTTCCTTGCCTTTAATTTTCCTTCCCGTCCAAGCTGACAACAACAAACCTAATCAGGGACAGACTCACTCGCTCGCTCGTTCGGGGCAAGAAGCCATAAGCCGTTCCTTCAAATTACTTGTTTTTTTATTTAATTTTCTATTTGCTGTCGCTTTTATGCTTTTATTGTCATCATTTCGTTGGTATCATCGTCATCGTAATGGGGAGTGGGGTGGGGGGGGGTGAACGTCCTTTTATCATAATTACAACTATCATTATTTTCGCTGTTTACATCTTTGTTATTTTTTTCTTTCGTCACTTTGTTCTCATTGTATTTAAACATGATTTTTCAATGGTGACTTTATTATTTGTTATCTTGTTTCTCAGTGTTTTAAGCTTCGTTTGAATTTAAACATTTATCTATGCGTATAATACTTTCTGTTTACATGCGTTTGGAGGAGGGCAAAGGGACGTCTACAGTGTTCGTGGATTCACTGTGCCGACTCTGGGCCACGACAACCCAGCGACTTTTAGGCCCTCTTCACATTGTACCGACTCATCATCCAGCGATCGTTTCTAGACCTCTTTCCGACCATGTGCGACCCTTTCATATCAACATTTCACACCCAAGACCTCGTGTACCCTGAGTCGCTGGGTTGTCGTGGCCAAGTCGGCAAGTGGAAACAGGGCCTAAATTGATGGATCTTGCTACGAGGTGTTTAGGTAGGGATGGCGGCCTACATGGAGACTTGCTCTGCTTGAAGGAACCCGCGGATGATGTAAAAGAGTAAGCAAAGCAACCCCTACCCCTTAATGCCTACTCCGACGTTGCTCCCATTGATACACTTATTCCCATATTATTCACCCTGATAGTTAAGTTAGATACAGCCAGAGTTATGGACCTACAGTTAGAGACAGACGAACCGAGACACGCATAGCATTGATAGAAAGACTGACATATTAAAAATTGCTTTGTCGCCACCCTGCTGCGTCAGGTGTGAATTGGACGTACTTGGGCTTGTTTAAAAGTGCCACAATAATATCCTCAAGTCGTTCAGGCTTCCGATGAATGAGTTAAATCACTAAAATATGGAGTCTCGTAATGAACCAATAAGCTTTCTTCTGCATGCGCTTATTGTTTCCAGGTTCTCTCTCTCTTCTTGTGTCTGTTCTTCCTATGTATTCCTCTTCCTCCTCTTAATCCTCATCAACCTCCTCTTTCTCCTCTTCCTTCAGTCAACTCTACAGGTCACTTAAGATGTGCCTAGCGATCTGATCCTCGTTATTAGACAACAGCATATTTTTACCTTCCTTAAGTAGACAGAAAGACACGCATACAAATGTTCATACATACAGACACAGAGACAGACAGACAGACAAACAGACAGACAAGGTAGACAGACAGACATTATAAAAGAAAACTACACATTCTGGAAATAAACGTCTAGAATTATAAGTCAAGGAAGCAAAGCCAATCCAGCGGAGCGTAATTGTAGATCCCGAACACCCGAATCCGAACCGAATTAGAAGTATCGGAACACACGGGAAATTACCGGCAAAAATAGACGTTGGAAAAAGGGAAAGGAGAATATTAATAGCCAGGAAAATGGACATAGTATAGGATTACGGAGATGCAGGAAGACTCGACAAGAGAAAAAGGAAGAAAGAAAGAAGAAAGAAAGAAAAAGGTAGAAAATAAAAAATGAAAAAAATAAGAAAAAGATAATAGAAGTGAAAGCCAGTAACGAAAAACAATAAAAGACTTGGAAAATTTAGTTAGACGATTGGACAGAGAAAAAAAATTGAACATTGAAAAAAAAAAAGAACAAGATAACGCTTACATGATATAACGTATACCATATTTTTTGTACAGTGTTTTTCGTAGGTGATCTTTTTTTTCGGGTGTGAGTTGGGATAAAAAATAAAAGTTTGGTGGACGGAATATAAGTTACGAGTTATCATTCTGTCTGTTTTTTTGATGACGGGGAGCAAAAACACACCGTCGAGAGAGAGAGAGAGAGAGAGAGAGAATATATGTTGCTCATCCTCCCTTTTCTGGTGCGAGTCGGTCAAGCAAAAATAACCCAAAATGCCGAGTAATTAACCGTTTTCAGCCCGTGTATTGATCGTGTGCGTGTGTGCGTGTGTGTGTGTGTGTGTGTGTGTGTGTGTGTGTGTGTGTGTGTGTGTGTGTGTGTGTGTGTGTGTGTGTGTGAGAGAGAGAGAATTTTATGCTAGGGGAGATGAACGGAGGGAGAGAGGAGAGAAAAAGGCCGTTAAAGGAGGAGAGGACAAATTACCTGCGACATCCCTGTTTGGATGGTGTGTTGTTATTCTGATAGCTGTAAATTGTGTGTGTGTGTGTGTGTGTGTGTGTGTGTGTGTGTGTGTGTGTGTGTGTGTGTGACTCAGACTCAGAGTCAGACTCGATTTATTTGCTCAGACTTTGTAAACAAAGTATGGAGCACAGCTCCTCATAGCACAACATAATTACACATTTTGCTGCATGATAATTGTGGTGTCGTTCTTATTACAACAACATGCTCTAGTAAGCATATCCTACTTAAACATTTTAAATACGGCTCTTATGAAAAATGAAATATTGGTTAACATTTTGACATTGCTGCTTTGCATTAACATAATAAGTTTGTTAAATGTGGCATTATTTCTGTAGTATTTCTCAGTTCAACAATATTTTCATTGGGGCACACTAACATTACGTGGTATTCATCTCCCACAACATTTCCTCTACATTTTGTACAAAATCTTTCTTCTCTGCTAATATTTATATATCTTCCTTTACCACTAGTAGTCTATTATTATTTGCTCTTACATTAGTAAAGGTATCCTAATATTTTCCCTTATTTTGTCAGATAATCTTCCAAAGCATACACTCCTCTATAAATATTATAGCTACTTCAAATTACTTTTGTTAAAAACTACAGTGCCATGTTGTAATTCACTGATCATTCAGTTTCCTTTCAACAGCTTTCTTTAGCCAATCAGGATTATCAACTTGAGAGAGAGACATAGATTTACATAGAAGATCAGACAACACAGACCCCATGGTCCAGACTAGGTGGTCTGTCCTTAAGCCTAAGTGATTCTACATTAATCAGATGGCTCCAAAACGTTGCATTTCAACTCTAGTTAATATTAAGTTGAAGGAAGTGACGGTCGAGCTTGTTTTTGAAGGAGTCAATCGTGTTACACTGGACCACTAACGGTGGGAGCTTATTCCATTCTCTCACTACAACGTTGGTGAAGAAAAATTTGGTGCAGTCTGAATTTACTTGTCTACATTTGAGTTTTACGCCATTTTTCCTCGTACGCAAAGTGTCATCGATCATAAACAATGTTGATCTGTCTACATTCGTGAAACCATTAAGTATTTTAAAACATTCGATCAGTTTTCTTCGGAAGCGACGTTTCTCAAGAGAGAGTATGTGTTCTTGAGGTAGGTTAATCGAAAGTTAAATTGCGTTAGAGGTTTATTGATGGTGTTGGGTGTAGTAGTGGTAGCAGCAGCAGCAGCAGCAGTAATAGTAGTAGTAGTAGTAGTAGTAGTAGTAGTAGTAGTAGTCGTAGTAGTAGCAGTAATAGCAGTTGTAGTAGTAGTAGCAGTAGTAATAGTAGTGATGGTTGTTGGTGTGGTTTTAGGCTCTAATGATAAACCACGTACAGTAAGTACATTGGCGTTTGTGATGTGTTTGGGTAGGCTCTTTCTGTATACCGTAAGAAAAGTTTTTCATTTCCACTGGAACAAAGGTATCATGTTTCTCTCTCTCTCTCTCTCTCTCTCTCTCTCTCTCTCTCTCTCTCTCTCTCTCTCTCTCTCTCTCTCTCTCTCTCTCTCTCTCTCTCTCTCTCTCTCTCTCTCTCTCTCTCTCTCTCTCTCTCTCTCTCTCTCTCTCTCTCTCTCACCTGTCTTTCCCTTGTTCTCATTACCTTAGGTGGGAAATGGTTTTTGCAACCCATTCCCTCCTTGACAAATGTATGTATGCTTTCAGCGCTCATATCCCACCCCCAGTAGTAGTAGTGGTAATAGTAGTAGTAGTAGTAGTAGTAGTAGTAGTAGAAGTAGTAGTAGTAGTAGTAGCAGCAGTAGTAGTAGTTGTTGTTGTTCTTGTTGCTATAGCCGTTGTTTTCATATGAGCATCAGCAGCACTACCTACCTACCGCTCCCTCACCTCTATTACCTGGGCAGTACCGCTGATTACCTGAACCCCTCACCTGCCGGGCGCAGTCAGCGGGGATGAACTAATTGCAGGTGATTGGAGAGGAGGTGTGCGGCCCCGCTTGGTCCGGCCTTGTTTGGGGAGTTAATTAGGAAGCGATCTTCGTATCAAGCAGGGACGGAGGCGAGGAAGGGAAGGGGAGGGAAGGGTTACCAAGGGACGGGAAGAGACGGAGGTGTGGAAAGGAAGAGGAAGGGAAGGAAAGGGAATGGTAGGGAAGGAAAGGGCCTGGAAGGGTAAAGAAAGGGAAAGAAAGAGAAGAGGAGAAAAGAAGAAAAGGGAATGGAGAGGAAGGAAAGGGAAGGGAAAGGAAGGAAAGGGAAGGGAAAGGAAGGGAAGGCAAGGCAAGGGAAGTGAAGGACAGGAAAAGGGGGAGAAATGAAAGGGAAAGGAAAGGAGTGGAGAGAAAAGGGAAGGAAATGGAAAGGAAGGAAAGGAGAGAGAAGGGAAGGGATAGAGCGTGTGGAATTGTTGATATGGAGAGAGAGAGAATGTCTATGGTAACACTGTAGTTATGTCAGCCAGTGTAAGATGGGGTTGAGGTTTCCTATTCCAAGTTTAAAAAGAAATGGTAAAAAATAAGTCTGCTTCGTGATCCTCCTCCTCCTCCTCCTCCTCCTCCTCCTCCTCCTCCTCCTCCTCTGTTTGGCTGGTTGCCGTGGATATGCTCCGCGTCTCCTCTTCTTTTTTCTCTATCTCTTTCTCACATTTTTTCCTTCCTGGTCTTTTTCTTCCTTTCTTTTTTTGCCTCCAGTCTTTTATTATTCATTTCGCCTTTGATTTTTTTCTGACGTTGTCTCTTTCTTTCTCCCGGGCTCTCTTTCCTTCATTTCTTACTTTTATTATTTGCCTGCAGTTCGCCCTTCTTCATATTCTTTTTTTTTTTTCTGACACGCATTTTTTCCTTTAACATATTGTGTGCCTACTGCCTGCCCTGCTGCATGGGCTTGTTTCTGTGTGCGTGTGTATGTGTGTGTGTGTGTGTGTGTGTGTGTGTGTGTGTGTGTGTGTGTGTGTGTGTGTGTGTGTGTGTGTGTCTGTCTATCTGTTTCTCTGGCATCCCTTTGTTTATCATTGCCTTCGTCTGTATCTGTCTGTGTGTCTGTGTATCTGTGCGTCTGTTTACTTGTCTGTCTGTCTGCGTTTCTGTCTGTGTTTAGTGTTCGTGTTCATTTGTCTGTCTGTCTGTTGTTTCTAGTGGCAGGACAATTCGGAAGAGAATCTAATAATTTAACTTTCTCTCTCTCTCTCTCTCTCTCTCTCTCTCTCTCTCTCTCTCTCTCTCTCTCTCTCTCTCTCTCTCTCTCTCTCTCTCTCTCTCTCTCTCTCTCTCTCTCTCTCTCTCTCTCTCTCTCTCTCTCTCTCTCATTTATCAGCCAGCCACAGCAATATATGGGCTGCAAGGGTCATCATTCAACAGGATCGAGATTAAAAAAAGACCAACAAAAATAGAAGATAAAAAACGATATCCTGCGTTTGCTTTTGCTATTTTTTTTTCTTTTATGGACAATCGAGTTGGGTTGAGAGGCAGCTTACTTCTACCTGTTGTTATCGTCTGTTGCTGCTCGGGGTTATAGATTGATCAGCCGAATCGTCATTATATTTTTTAGGGTATCTTCACGTCTCTTTCCTGTTATGAATTCTGGCATAAGGCTTAATTTAAGTTGATTGTTTTTGTCTATACTTATCGCGGTATTTTTATAGTGGGCTTCAGTGTGCGTGCTTTTGTTGCGTCGTAAAAGTGTGGGAAGTAATTATGCTGTTAGAAGCCAAACTCTTAATCTTACAAACTCTTTCAAGTACTTTTCTTTAGGATTTGTTAATGAATGGCACTGGATGATGCATTGAAGAAATAGTACGTAAAAATAAACAACCCTTATGTATAGTTAAAAGGTTAAGGAATTACAATGTTGAGGCGAAACTTTAGGCTGTTGATGTATGTTAACAGATATGTATAGTAATTTATGGAAGCCTGTAAGTATCTCCATTGTTTATAATGAGGTTTATATTAGCCTGCAGCTGTGTAGTATCGCTTAACTGAGTGGTATAACATTGTCTTTATGCATCCGTATATTATTATTAACATTATCCCATTACCGAGAATGAGAATTTATGGTCTCGACATTATGCGCGTCACCAGGCATTCCTTCAATCGTATATATATAACAGTTTATGTCGCAGCGCGTCATAACATAGCATTGCGATGTCGAGTGTTTATTAAAATGTCCACCTCTCCTGAACTACCACGGCAATAAGACTTAACGTTACATGCTTTTGGGGTCGTAGAAGGACGATATTGGGTAAACAATATTAGCTTGCCATCACTCCCGCCACTTCCCTCCGGCTGGCGCTGACGCAGTAATCTGGTGGTGAGTGCATCCGCGGGGCCTCGTCGCGGCGGCGTGATCATCTGAGCGGCGGCGGCGGCTCTCAGCGGGGCGATCAGGGCCGGCAGGAGGCGACGCGGGGGCCCATTCACTGGCTCTCTCTCTCTCTGTCTGTCTGGCCGGCTTGTTGGGGGAGTGGCTGACCCTGGTGGAGTGGATGGCTGACTGAGTGGCTGTAGAGGAATGGATGGCTGGTGTGATAGATGGATGAGTGGTTGGTTGATCGGTTGAATGCCTTTGCGTGCTGTCTTCTTGGCTGGCTGACTGGTTGGCTGACTGTCTCGTTGGCTGGCTAGCTGATTGGCTGAGTATGTAGCTGACTGGTTGGCTTCTTGACTGTCCTGTTGTTCCATTCCCTCGCCTGTATATCCTTTGTCTTTGTTTTTGTCGCCCGTGGGTGTGTGGGCGCGCCTTTTACAGAAATAAGAAGAGTATTTTTTTCTTTTATTACTGCTTCCTATTAATGGAGTTTTCTTTCCTTCCATTTGATCGTGTTTTAGTTCATTCGCATATGTTGTGGCCTCATTTGTTGTGTATTTCTTGAGCAGGACCAATATTACATTACTGAATAAGATGAGGGGCAACAAACCGTCGTCTCTTTGCTGTTTTAATATTATCACTCGTTGCAAAAATATTAACATTCACCTCAAGGTTTTGGCTTTCGAAACAAACTAGTATATTCTTTCTGGTTGTCCACACGTTGATTAATTATATACGCAGCCAACACACAGGTAACTATAACGGCTTGCCTCCACCTGTGACTCGGCTAAACGCGGTCTGCACAGGTGGACGAAGGAATCAGTGCACAAATCAGGTTGAGTGAGGGATTTCCGCGGTGCATGTTTACCTATCGCCTCATTTACCTGCCCTAGAGATTGAACAGGACCGGGCCCCGCGCTGCCACAGGTACGAGACGAGCCCATTACGGCGTGTGAAACTTTAATGTATCCTAATGGTGTCCTAATGGTCTTGATGATGTCGGATTTCTTTTTATCATAATACACCACGTTATGAAAGGAAGATGGCTACTAAATTATTTTCTCTTTGTGGAATATAAGACTTCAATATATCTGAAAGGTATCCAGGATTTCTTGATGATGTCTTCTTTCATTTCATCGTCATCATCACGTTATGGAAGTTAAATGAATACTAATTTTTTTTCTCTTTACAAAACACCGTAAGGCATTTTTTTCCTTGGCGTGGACACTAAATTACATCTACTATTATATATGTTTCTTCCCTTGTAATAATAAAGTTACTTCGATCTAGTACGTTATGGAAGTCGAATGCATACTGACTTTTTTCTCTTACCAAACACCTCGGATATTTTTTTTCTTGGCGTGGAAACTAAATAACGTCTACCATTATCTAGTTCGTCCCTCGTATTAATAAGGTTACCTCGATCTGACCCGTTATGAAAGTTGAATGAATACTAACTTTTTTTTTCTCTACAAAACACTTTCAGAGATTTATTCTTGGTCTGGAAGCTAAATGACATCCACCATTTTGTAATTTCGTCCCTCGTAATAATAAGGTTACCTCGATATGAGACTCAAACGTTCACACCACCACTCTTTCCTTCCTTCCTTTCTTCCTTTCCTCCGCTGTACCACCACTACTTTTTCCTTCTGGGTGTGATGGTGGAAGGTTACCCTCATTAATGTTTCCTAGTGCCCCTTCACACCTCAGCGCCGGGGCCTAAAACACCACTTTCCGACCTCTGTCCTTTCTTCAGCGGCCCCGGCAATATTTCATGAGTTGTCAGCCTCCGCCTTCTTGGTCTCCTTCTCCTCGCCCGTACATACAGCAGCAGGGAGGGAGCAGCGTGGCTTACTCTATTTTTCATCCCTGTGCTACTTGGACACGGCCAGAAGGGTGGGTCGGGATGGTGTATCAGGTTGCATCTAGACTTGTATTGATCCGGGCATTCTGGACTCACTCTCTCCCTCTCTCTCTCTCTCTGGGTTCCCTCTCTCCCTCTCCTGCTTTCCTCTTTATGGGGCCGCGCTGGAAGACATTTAGACATTTTTCCTCTCCCTTCCCTCCCTCCCCTTCACCCTGAACACACACACACATACACCGTTCTTACTTCAACATCCCTCCCTCCCCCTCACTCTCCCTCCCTCTTCGATCTCTCCCTCACTCACTCGTGGCCTGAGACTTGGTACCCACGCCACCCATTATCAGTATTTAAGGAGTTATGAAAAAGTATATTCAAGTCTGTGTTGAGGAAAGGATTATGAATGAATGAATATTCCACCTGACTTTACGACGGAGATGACCACCGAGGCCACGCGTAGTTACAGCCTATGCCCCAAACTTTACCTTTACCTTTCTCTCCATCTCCTGAACTTCTCCTCCGCCGTCTCTCTCCCCTATCCGCGACACACACACAGACACTACCTTTCTCTCCATCTCCTGAACTTCTCCTCCGCCGTCTCTCTCCCCTATCCGCGACACACACACAGACACTCAACTCGCGACGTCTGACCTCTTGTTTCCCGCCTCGCCTCGCCACCTACCTCCTGCTGTGTAAATATCAGGCGAAGACGAAGAAGAGCAAAAGTTTGTGAGGCAGGGAACGAGAACGAGTACACCACCACCCCTCCCCCCCCCCACCCCGTGAGCTCCTCCCCTCCCCCCTCCCCCCCCCTCCCTAATGTTTCAGTTTCAGGTGATGGGGCGAAGTATTTTTTGAAGCCTTTTGTAACGGCATTTCTTTCTGTCACTCATAGTATTGTTTTTCTTCTAGATTTCGTATACCGGTTCTTATTTTTATTCTCAGTGTTTTCCTTGCTGAATAAAACTTTTCCTACGATCCCGTCCACGCCACCCATTGCTACGAAAATAGATCTAAAAGACGTACCTACATACAAATCCGTGCAACAGAATCTCAGTGCCGTGGATTAAGAACGAGTATTTGTCACGTTCTCCACTCGCTTTGGACATATGAGCAATAGGTCTGGATTAGCTTTCCCCTTTCCTCTCTTTCCCCGTCTTTCCTCTTTTCTCTTTCCTTTAGCCCCTTTTCTTCTTTCCCCTTTCTCCCTCCTTCTCCCCCTCCCTTCCCCTTTCCTCTATCCCTATTCCCCTGCTCTTTCCCCTTCCTTCCTCTCTCTCTCTCCTTCCCCTTCCCCTCTTTCCTCTCTTTTCCTTTGCCCCTCTTCTTCTTTCCCCTGTCTCCCTCCTTCTCCCCCTCCCTTCCCCTGTCCTCTTTCCCTATTCCCCTGTTCTTCTTACCCCTTCCTTCCTCTCTCTCTCTCTCTCTCTCTCTCTCTCTCTCTCTCTCTCTCTCTCTCTCTCTCTCCTCTCTCTCTCTCTCTCTCTCTCTCTCTCTCTCTCTCTCTCTCTCTCTCTCTCTCTCTCTCTCTCTCTCTCTCTCTCTCTCTCTCTCTCTCTCTCTCTCTCTCTCTCTCTCTCTCTCTCTCTCTCTCTCTCTCTCTCTCTCTCTCTCTCTCTCTCTCTCTCTCCCTCCCCTTCCCCTCTTTCCTCTCTTTCCCTTTGCCCCTCTTCTTCTTTCCCCTTCCTCCGTCCCTCTCTCTTCCCCTCCCTCTCTCCTCTCCGATGCGCGTCTACGTTATAACACTCACTCTATTGTTAGTAAAACCTTCTCTGCCTTATTTACTACCGTGTGACGTAAGTGAACAAGACACATCATTTTCTTTACCGTTTTGTACGCGACTCACAACAAAAAGGGATCGTACAGCCTTACTCTTCCTCCTCCTCCTCCTCCGCAGCCTCCGCCGATGCATGTGATAGGCGGTCGTTTGGTGGGTGAAGTATTTGATTGGATGGTCGCTGGGTTGGAAGGGGACCTGGGGGAGGGGGCGCCGGTAGTTCCCCATACCTGACCAGACTCGGGAAAAACAGCACTGCGGCCCATTTAGCGTACCGTACCTGTTGCTTGCCCCGGCCGGCTCTACTACCACTGCTGCTGCTGCTGGTGCTGACGTTTGGGCTCCTGTACATGTCAGAAGCCGGAGCTCCCTGTTCTGAAGGCGGGTTATGTATTATTTATTTTTTAAGGCCCTGAGGGTAGACTTGTGAAATTGGTATTCGTTCTTGCCGTATGCAGGGGGGTCTTCTCATAGCCTGGAGCCATTAGAGTTAGGGGTGGGTGGTTTGTTGCCGCCCTTTCTTAAGTTCGTGATGCAAGTGTTCCCCCTCGAAGATGGTATTGAAGTTATGACGAGGTAAGACGCACCGGTATGGAAGGATAGATAGATAGATAGTCAGTTAGATAAAAGGAATAAACCAAAGAAGAAGAGCGAGAGGGTAGAAACAACAGTAAATAAGTAAATAGATAGATAGATAAATAAATAGATAGATAGACGGATAGATGGAGAAAAGGAAAGTATACACAGGGGTGGACCAAAGATGAGAAAGACAACAGCAGCAAAAATATTTAAAAAAAGCGGAATACATGAAGGTCTCGAAATTCCCTTTGAAGAAGGAGAGAAAAGTAAAGGAAAATCACCCCTTGGAAAGAGTCTGCTCCAGGCAACTAAACTTCCGAGACAAGTAAATTTCTTAGAAAATCTCAGTTTGTTGAGGAGAGTGGTGGACGTGGAGATGTTTTGGAGGAGGAGGAGGAAGGAAGGAAAGAAGGAAGGAAGAAAGGAAGGGCAATGAAGAACAAGGAAGGGAAAGAAGGAGGAAGGAGGAGAAAGGAAGATGAAGTAGGAGGAGGACGAGGAGGAGGAGAAAGTTCAGCAGAAAAGGAAAAGAAACTGAAAAAAAAAGAAACGTCAATGAAGGAAGAACAGAAAGAAAGAGAGAAAAACACACATTTTAACTTCCAAATGATAATATAGAAAAGTTAACCTAATCCCTCGATACGAAGTCAAGAGGAAGCTAACGTGGAGATAGGAGGAGGTTTATGAAGAAAAAGAAGAAGAATATGAAGAAGACGAAAAAGAAGAAGCAGAAGAAGAAGAAGAAGAAGGAGAAGAAGAAGAAGAAGAAGAAGAAGAGGAAGAGGAGGAGGAGGAGGGAGAGGAGGAAATAAAGAAGAGTAACAGTAGTGAGAAGTGGAAGAAGTTAAGTGGAAATACCATTAGAAGGAGGAGGAGGAGGAGGAAGAGGAAGAAGAGAAGGAGGAGAATGAGGAGGAGGAGACAGCACAGGTGGAGGAGAGAGTGAATTCTGATGCTCTCTACCTTCCCTACCTTCATCCGTCTCTCCTCCTCTCTCCTTTCCTCCCCTCTTCTCCTCTCCTCTTCATCTCCCCTTCCCTCCTCTCTCCAGCCATAGAGACAACAATTTCCCCTCAGATCAACGAGGGGAATATGTAGGATCTGACCCTTCCTTCGATCCTCCTCCTCCTCCTCCTCCTCCTCCTCCTCCTCCTCCTCCTCCTCCTCCTCTTCCTCCTCCTCCTGTCTTTCCTTTTCCATTTCTTCCTCCTTCACTTTTTTTTCCACTTTCTCTTTTACGTTGTTTTCCTCCTCCTTCTCCTCTTTGTCCTCCTTATCCTTTTTTTTCCTTTTCCTCCTTCTAGAGTTTATTAGTTTCCTTTTCTTTTTCTTCTTTTTCCTCCTCCTCCTCCTCCTCCTCTCTCTCTTCCTCCTCTCCTCCTCCGTCATCTTTAACCTTCAACCCATACCCCATTCCTCAGCTACCGAGAGAGAGAGAGAGAGAGAGAGAGATCAAATTATTAGGGTCACAGCATGTCGCCTCTGCCTGAAAACCCGGGAATCGCGATCTCCTGCAAGTCGCCTTAATAACAGATGATCAACCGAGAGAGAGAGAGAGAGAGAGATGGGGGGAGGGGGTCAGACACAGATGGAGACACAGGTAGAGACAGAGGTAGAGAGGTAGAGGTAGAATGGCAAGGTAAAGGTGAGAGGTAGAGCCAGAGAGAGAGAGAGAGAGAGATTTTCCACCTCTCCGACGTCGTAGCGTGAAAGAGAGCGAGACACACAAGGAAAAAAAAAATTCCGGTATCGAGGAATTGACTCTCTCTCTCTCTCTCTCTCTCTCTCTCTCTCTCTCTCTCTCTCTCTCTCTCTCTCTCTCTCTCTCTCTCTCTCTCTCTCTCTCTCTCTCTCTCTCTCTCTCTCTCTCTCTCTCTCTCTCTCTCTCTCTCTCTCTCTCTCTCTCTCTCACTTAAAGGTTAATGAGAGCTAATGGACCAATGACGGAATTTACATGTGAGAGGCAGCAGTGAAACGTGTGCTCTTAGTGAAGGAGGGAGGGAGGGAGAGGGAGAGAGAGTGAGGGAGGGAAAGCGAAAGGGAGAGTGTGGAAAGGAGGGAGAGAGAGGGGGGAGGGAAAGCAAGAGCGACAGTATGGAAAGAGAGAGAGAAAGAGAGCGGGAAAAAAAGAGAGAGAGAGAGAGAGAGAGTAATGAGGGAGGTAGAGGAAGGAGGGAATGAACATGGGGGGGAGGGGGGGGGGAGCCAAAGGACAGGAAGGAGGGAGGGAAAGGGGAAGAGAAGGGAGTAAAAAAGTGAGAGAGAAATGAAGGAATGGAGGAAGGGACATGAAGGGACAGAGGGAGAATAACGAGGGAGAGGGAGGAATAGGAGAGCAGACGAGGAGGAAAGAAATGAATGAGAGAGAAGGGAGAGGAGGATAAACAAAGGAGAGAGTAGAAAGAAGGAGAAGGGAGTAAACAGATGGAGTAAGGAAAGAAAAGTACAGGGAGGGAGAGAAAGTAAGGTAAGGAAGGAGGAAAGAAAGGGAGAGAAAGTAGGGAAGGAGAGACGGAACTAGTGAAGGGAAGGATTGTGTGACAGTAGAGAGAGGGAATGGGTATTTCTTTTTCTTTTTTAACCGTGTGTGTGTGTGTGTGTGTGTGTGTGTGTGTGTGTGTGTGTGTGTGTGTGTGTGTGTGTGTGTGTGTGTGTGTGTGTGAGTGAGAGGGGACAGGAAGGGGAATGAAGGGAAGGTGAGGGGAATGTGAACGTGTAGCTTGGGTGCGAGGGGAGTGTGACGCAATTTATGTGGTGAAGGGGTGTTGGTTATGGTTGTGGCGGTGGTGGTGGTGGTGCTGGGAGGGTGTGGGTGGTGTTGGTGGGAGGAGGAGGAGGAGGAGGAGTTGAAGTAATAGCACTATGCTACTCTCGTATATATTGTTCTAAATTTAGGCTTTAAAGTTTATCATCATTGTCGTGGTTATCATTTTATTAGATTATTATTATTACGTCTACTACTTCAACTACTACTACTACTACTACTACTACTACTACTACTACTACTACTACTACTACTACTTTTCATCATCATCATCATCATCATCATCATCATCTCTCCTCCAAAAAGCAGCTGTTTAACCATCAGTTCCATTGTATTATAACTGACTGGCTGCCCGCTGAATCCAACATATTAACTCTACTACATATTCACTTGACTTGAGTAGCAATTTGGTGGAAATAGCACAAGAATAACGTGAATTGAAAGAGAAGTGGTATGTGGACTCTAACGAAAGAAGGATAATAGTGGTGTAGAAAATTTGTCATTGTTTTCGGAGTTGATAACATTGAAGAAATCTTGTTCCCAGGGAGGTCTGTTGTACCATTTGGGTGTTTTTAGTGGCTGGAATACTTTTTGATACCGCCCCACGCTATTTATATATGTATGCTATTATTTATTATGCACGTTTTTTTATTCATTTTCATATATTTTCATTGTGTCTTCGTTATTCACTTTTTTTGCTACTTCTTTTTTTTATCTGTATTTTTATCATTTGTTTGTTTTTTACCGTTTATTTATGGCTACTTTTTATTTTTTGTGTGTACCGTCTATATTGTTCTGTCTTACCCCCTTTCAGTGTGTGTAAGTCTATTATCCAGTGTTATTTTATTTGACCACTTACATTTTCTGCACACTTTTCATCTATCTAACATTGTTTAACCCACTCCTCCTTTTCCTCCGTAACTATCCCCCTCACTTTTTCCATCTTTCTCTCACTCCCTCTCTCTCTCCCCCCTTCTCCCCTCCCCCCCCCCCTCTCTCTCTCTCTCTCTCTCTCTCTCTCTCTCTCTCTCTCTCTCTCTCTCTCTCTCTCTCTCTCTCTCTCTCTCTCTCTCTCTCTCTCTCTCTCTCTCTCTCTCTCTCTCTCTCTCTCTCTCTCTCTCTCTCTCTCTCTCTCTCTCTCTCTATCTCTCTCTCTCTCTCTCTCTCTCTCTCTCTCTCTCTCTCTCTCTCTCTCTCTCTCTCTCTCTCTCTCTCTCTCTCTCTCTCTCTCTCTCTCTCTCTCTCTATCTATCTATCTATCTATCTATCTATCTCCATTTATTTTTTTCGCTGTCCGTCTCTCTCTAAACTGCTACACACGTCCACCTCCCCTTGATTCATTTTCGTTTAAATTTGTGTGAAAAAGTTTAGCGTGAATATAAATGTTCTCCTTTCTCTCTCTCTCTCTCTCTCTCTCTCTCTCTCTCTCTCTCTCTCTCTCTCTCTCTCTCTCTCTCTCTCTATCTCTCTCTCTCTCTCTCTCTCTCTCTCTCTCTCTCTCTCTCTCTCTCTCTCTCTCTCTCTCTCTCTCTCTCTCTCTCTCTCTCTCTCTCTCTCTCTCTCTCTCTCTCTCTCTCTCTCTCTCTCTCTCTCTCTCTCTCTCTCTCTCTCTCTCTCTCTCTCTCTCTCTCTCTCTCTCTCTCTCTCTCTCTCTCTCTCTCTCTCTCTCTCAGTTGTGCAAATACGCCGTTCTTAGTAATAGTTATGTATGCAGAGAATGAGTAGGGAGAACCATGAGAGAGAAGAAAGAAGTGGGATGAGGATCGTTACCTGGTGTTAATTGGCTTAGTGGATGCCTGTCAGGTCTCCGCACCTTGTTTGACTTCATTTTACTTTTTTTCCGTGCCTCTGTGTGGGGGGCAGGGGGAGGGGGAGGGGGGAGTGTGTGTGTGTGTGTGTGTGTGTGTGTGTGTGTGTGTGTGTGTGTGTGTGTGTGTGTGTGTGTGTGTGTGTGTGTGTGTGTGAAAGGTGTGAGCGGTGTCTTTGTTCTCTCTCTCTCTCTCTCTCTCTCTCTCTCTCTCTCTCTCTCTCTCTCTCTCTCTCTCTCTCTCTCTCTCTCTCTCTCTCTCTCTCTCTCTCTCTCTCTCTCTCTCTCTCTCTCTCTCTCTCTCTCACATTAGTAAATTTGCAGACGACACAAAGATTGGTAACTCGGTTCTCACTGACGAAGACAGGCAAAGCCTCCAAGAGGATCTCCACAAAAGTTCAGCTTGGTCGGATAAATGGGAGATGCCCTTTAACGTAGACAAGTGCCAGGTACTTCAAGTTGGAACAAAAAATAAGAAGTTCGATTACGAAATGCGCTGCGTAAAACTCAAGCGTTCAATGCGTTAAGGACCTGGGGGTCAAAATCGCGTCAAACCTCAAATTCTCACATCAATGCATCGATGTAGCAAATAAAGCGAACAGAATGTTCGCGGTACAGTTTTGGTCTCCCCACCATGCAAAGGACATTGCTAAACTAGGTGTTCAGCGTCGGGCAACAAAAATGATCCCTTCCTTGCGCGACAAATCCTACGAAGAAAGGCTTTCCACCCTTAACATTTTCTCTCTTGAGAAACTTCGCCTCCGAGGAAAACTGATCGAATGTTTTAAAATACTTAATGGTTTCACGAATTTAGACAGAACAAAATTGTTTATGATCGGTGACACTTTGCGAACGAGGAACAATGGCATAAAACTCAAGTGTAGACAAGTAAATTCAGACTGCACCAAATTTTTCTTCACCAACGTTGTAGTGCGAGAATGGAATAAGCTCCCACCGTCAGTGGCCCAATGTAACACGATTGACTCCTTTAAAAACAAGCTCGACCGTCACTTCCTTGAACTTAATATTAACTAGAGTAGAAAAGAAACGTTTTGGAGTCATCTGATTAATGTAGAATCACTTAGGTTTAAGGACAGACCACCTAGTCTGGACCATGGGGTCTGTGTGGTCTGATATTCTATGTAATTCTCTGTAATTATATGTAATTCTCTCTCTCTCTCTCTCTCTCTCTCTCTCTCTCTCTCTCTCTCTCTCTCTCTCTCTCTCTCTCTCTCTCTCTCTCTCTCTCTCTCTCTCTCTCTCTCTCTCTCTCTCTCTCTCTCTCTCTCTCTCTCTCTCTCTCTCTCTCTCTCTCTCTCTCTCTCTCTCTCTCTCTCTCTCTCTCTCTCTCTCTCTCTCTCTCTCTCTCTCTCTCTCTCTCTCTCTCTCTCTCTCTCTCTCTCTCTCTCTCTCTCTCTCTCTCTCTCTCTCTCTCACCTCCCCTCTTTGGATGGCTGATAAACTGTCAGTCACGCACGTCAGTCTTCATCAGTTCTGTGCAGCATCTTCCATCATCTCCCTCTTCATCTTCGCCGGCATTCACCTCTCTTCCCCTTGCTTCCTCTTATCCTGCCTCCATCTCTTTACCACAATACTCGCACCACCACCGCAACCGCCCTCGCCGCCGCCGCCGCCTACATTACCGCCCTCATGCCCTCACTTCCACCTACGTCGTTGTTTGCACATTTCCGCAGCATTTCCTTCCCTCGCCCACAAGAACTGCAAGTAAATAGTAGTGTCTTTTTAGGAGGGTTTTGGGTTAGCTGTTTTGTGGTTTCGTTTACCTGATTTAGTTGTAATGAGGAGATACATAGATAGAAAGATAAACAGATAGCCAGATAGATAGGTAGAGGAAAGGTTTGGTTTGGATGGATAGATAAAATGATAGAGAGAGGGAACGGGTGTATCTTGTGTTTTCCATAACCCGATATTCATTTTGATGCAGGTATTGATAGATAGATACTGAAAGACAGACAAACAGACTGACACAGGTGTAGATAGAAAGAGTGTTTTCCGTATATATTTATGTAAACTAAGTGATATGACGCAAATTGAAACACTCTTTTACAATATTCTCTTTTATTTTGTGTGTGTGTGTTTAATTGGGTTATTAATAAACGTATTGATATTTATTTATTTTTGTTTGTTTTTAACGTGAAAATATAGTACGTCTCTTTCGTATACCAGTTATGTTTTTGTTTATTTAGTACGTTATTGCACACACACAAAAATGATTCTAAACTTTCCCTCATATATGTTTTTTTTTCCCCTAATAACTATTCTTCACTCTCTTTGTTAGCCTTTGTCTCTCTCTCCTCCCTCCTCCACCTTTCTCCTTCCTCCTTCCACTTTGCTTCTTCAGTTTTCTGTCTTTCCTGTGTTATATTTCCCCAACCTTCCCTCCTTCCTTCTTTCTCCTCTCTTTCGTACCTCTTCTCCCTTTCGTCTGGTTCATATCCCATTCTTCCCTCACTCCTTCGTTCTCTCTATCCTTCTTTCACTCCTTTCTGTCCGTTTCCTTTACCATCCTTCCCTTGCTCCTTCCTTCTCTTTCCTTCACTCCTTTTCTTCCATATTTTTTTCTCCCCTTCCCTCATTTCTTCTTTCTATTATCTTCTTGTATTTTTTTTCTTTCTATGTGTTTCCTTTCCCATCCTTCTCGCTTCTTCCTCCTTTCTTTCCTTCCTGTTCCCCCTTCTGTCCATATCCTTTCCCATACTTCCCTCACTCCTTCCTTTTCCTCTTTTGCCTTCCTGTTCTCCTTTCCATTCATATCCTTTCCCATACCTGTCTGCAGCTCTCTAATAATAGGTAAGGGCATAAGAAAACTGTCTAATCATGGGGTACAGCTGTAATTGCTCGGTAAATGATTCTACCTTTGTTTCCAATTTGAAGTTAAAGCAAGCGAGCACAGGGAATGAAGGTAATTATGATGAACTAGGTATGAAGGAAAACATATACAGATAGATAGATGTTTTCCTTTTCATTACCTGTTTTGAAATTACACATATCATACAAGCTTTTCTTTTTACTCCTAGTTTCGAAATCGGATGCTGACGTAAAAAAAAAATGAAAATAAAAAACGAGAGATTAAGAATAAAAACCTTTTGCATAAAAAGATGAGATTGAAGTATACGATTTCTTATTTTTCGTAGTCATATCTCTCTCTCTCTCTCTCTCTCTCTCTCTCTCTCTCTCTCTCTCTCTCTCTCTCTCTCTCTCTCTCTCTCTCTCTCTCTCTCTCTCTCTCTCTCTCTCTCTCTCTCTCTCTCTCTCTCTCTCTCTCTCTCTCTCTCTCTCTCTCTCTCTCTCTCTCTCTCTCTCTCTCTCTCTCTCTCTCTCTCTCTCTCTCTCTCTCTCTCTCTCTCTCTCTCTCTCTCTCTCTCTCTCTCTCTCTCTTTCCTTTCATCTCACAGACTTCTTACTCAATCCGTCCTCTATCCCCCTCCTCCTCCTCTTCTCCTCCCTTCCCTCTCCTTCTCTCCCTCCCTCCCCTGCCCCCCTCCTCCCCTCCCCTTCCCCCCGTGCACTTACCCTGTCAAGAAAGTTAGAGAGGAAAGTTGTGAGGTGAGACTGTGTGTGTTCTTTCTTTTCCTCTCTCTCTCTCTCTCTCTCTCTCTCTCTCTCTCTCTCTCTCTCTCTCTCTCTCTCTCTCTCTCTCTCTCTCTCTCTCTCTCTCTCTCTCTCTCTCTCTCTCTCTCTCTCTCTCTCTCTCTCTCTCTCTCTCTCTCTCTCTCTCTCTCTCTCTCTCTCTCTCTCTCTCTCTCTCTCTCTCTCTCTCTCTCTCGTTCTTTACCTACCTATTAGTCTATCCATCTATCTACTTCTCTTTTTGATGTAACGAAAGCGCAGTAAACTTCTTTTGTTTTGATATCACGTAACAAGACATCGTTATTATCATCTCCATCATCATCATCATCACCATCGTCGTTTTTACTGTTACTAATATCACTGGCAAGAACCGTCCCTAATAGTTACAAAAGATAAAGAAAAAAAAGGCATCGATTGTGTTTTCGTGCTTGCTTATTTACCTAATCTGTACGGAACATTATCTTGACGCACTAAAACAAACATCTGTGTGTATGGGATGGGAGTGTGGGGGGTGTTGTGTGTGTGTATGTGTGTGTATGTGTTTGTATACTCAGCCATAATACCCAAAACCACACACACACACACCTCCAGCCACACACTCTTTTCAGCCCCTCCTCGCACCGCCACAAATGGACCCACGCCACCACCTGCTACTATAAAATACGCATACATAAGGAGACTCGTGTTTGCCTTTCCTTCGCGGTTCGTGTTGATGGTGCAGAGTAGACGGCGTTAGGGAGGGCAAGAGGTTGTGTGTGTGTGGGGGGGGGGAGTGGGGGTTTACTTTTACCTCTACCTGCGTGTTTCTTGTGACGTGTGGTAGAAATGGTGGGTAATACAGATGATAAGCAACGCCTCTTGCCCTTAAATGACCCCCCCCCCCCCCCCATGCACACAGTAAAGAGGTTTCAAAGAGTAAAGTGAAAGGTCAAAGAATCCAGGGCTGGTATTTTTTGACGCTTCTGCTTCTCACATCGACTATTTCTAAAGGTCAAAAAGGAGATCAGTCGGGTTCTCATGAGTGCTTTCTTAGGTTCATGGCACAGAAGAATGGTCAGACTACCGCCAGGGTCATAAAACTATCCCTGGAAATACCCCAAACTCATACGAAAGCCTAGTCAAATACGTGTACATGGGCGTCGATATGTTTAAGAATAAGAAGCTATTTGTTGTGGCAAGCTAAATATTCTTCCTTCTTTTCCTCTTGCTAATCTCTAAATCATGATCATCTTAATTCTCTAGTGTGTAATCAAAGGGGCTTACAATGACCTACTCACCCTTCTTTGTGTTCATGAAGTAACACCTTGACGAGTTGAATAGGTTTGCGTTCCCCAATAATCTAGTAGGACCACGATTGACACGCACACCACAAGGACCTTTCAGTATTACTATTAGTGCAATCAACGTGGGTAACAACGACCTACTTACCCTTCTTTGTGTTCATGAAGCGACACCTTGACGCGGTTACCAGGGTGGCTTGCGTGCCTCAATAACCTAATAGGGATATGACAGAAAGGTAAACACAAACCATATGGGCCTATTAGTAGTGGCTGGACAAGGAACGCTCCCCCTGCCACCGTATTAATAGCTTGCAAGGTGGTGGTGGTGGCCCGGCTGTATCCCTTCCATAACTAACCAGACGTTTCAATCAGTGACGGCGAAGGAGAGGCCTAGTAACGATTGCGGTCAGGGGCACTCCCAAGAAAGGGTGCAAAGAACAGCCTCCTTCTCTTTTTTTATTTCCCATATTATCTTCTTTCTCATTGCCTTCTCTTCCATCCCCGTCCCCTTTCCGTTCACTCTCAAGCTACTTGTATATCGAGGCGGAGGTAGGCGCGGTGTTCAGGGTTCGAGTCCCGCCGCCCTACACTGACAATTTTCATCTGTTGCCGGGCGGCCGAAGATCACCCGCTTGTTGTCCATCACTCAGGCCATCATCGAGATTACTGCCAAGTGGAAAATCGTTGCCGGGGAGATAAAAAACGGAGTCACTTTGAGAAAAAAATCCCCAGCGCCCATAACATAAAAGTAAATCCTTGCCGTTCCCTTCCCTTCCCTTCACTTCTCTTCTTCACTTGTTCACTTCTGTCACATGTATTGTTTCCTTCCCTTCCCTCCCCTTCTTTTTCTTTCCCATCCCTTTCTTTCCCTTCTCTTCCTTTTCTTTCCCTTCCCTTCCAGACTCTCCCTATCTTTCTCCCCCTCCATCTCCTCTCCCTCCTTTCATTCCCCCTTTCTCTTCTCCTTTCCTTTCCTTACTCTTTCCTTCCCCTCAGATCCAGACTCCCCTTTCCTTCCCTTGCCTTCCTTTCCTTACCCTTCCATTCCCTACCTTTTCCTTTCCTTCCCTTCCTTATCTTTCCTTACCCTGACCTCTCCGTCCTTCTCATCCATCCCTTTCCTTCCTTTCCTTTCCTTACCATTTGTTTCCCTTGCTCTGTTGCCCTAGTGTAGCCGCGCAATAAGATTTTTTTTTCACCCACAGCCTTTCCTCTCCCTTCCCCACCCCGCCCCGCCCCGCCCCGCCCCATCGTACGTGCTACCCGAGAGGCAATTTTTGTGACCATCAGGAGCCAGGAGCCAAACAGAAGCCTCCGTCGCCTCGTAATTGGCTCCCAGTCTCGTTAGCATTTTAGCAATTACTTGTGTTGGTCCGGCAAATAGTGAAGCAAGAGGAGGAGGAGGAGGAGGAGGAAGAGGAGGAGGAGGAGGAGGAGGAGGAGGAGGAGGAGGAGGAGGAGGAGTTGGTTCGTTTGTAAAAGGTGAAATCAGGAAGTTACCGTCTGTATGTGTGCGTGTGTGTGTATGTGTGTGAGTGTGTGTGTGTGTGTGTGTGTGTGTGTGTGTGTGTGTGTGTGTGTGTGTGTGTGTGTGTGTGTGTGTGTGTGCGCACGCCTGCATGTGCGTGTGAGTGCTTCAGGGGTTTGGGGTTGATCTAGAGAGAAAAATGCTTACACACACACACACACACACACACACACACACACACACACACACACACAGATGAAGAGGAAGAAGAAGAAGAAGAAGAAGCAGCGGTGAAATTTTCTTTTTACAATATTACTCCTCCTGCTTATCCTCTTCTTCCTCCCACTCATCTTCATTTTCTCTTACTCCTTTTCCTGCTCATCTGTTTTCTTCTCCTCCTCCTCCTCCTCCTCCTCTTTCTCCGTTCTCCCCATTACCTCCTCTTGTTGACTCTAGCCACTTTCTCCCTCACCTCCCTCCTCTCCCTCTTCACCCCTTCCCTCCCTTCTCTCCTCCCTCCTTCCCTCCTTTCTAAATAAATACTGTCCCCATCCACCATTCTCTGTCCCTAAGCTTTCCCTCTTTCTTTGTTTGCTGCGATCCCCTTAGCTTCGATTCCCCTCACGTCCCTTTCCTCCTCTTATCTCATTCCCTCTATCTCATTCTCTCCCCTTTTTCCTCTCCTTTTTCTTGTATCATTCCCCCGTTTCTCTCTCTCTCTCTCTCTCTCTCTCTCTCTCTCTCTCTCTCTCTCTCTCTCTCTCTCTCTCTCTCTCTCTCTCTCTCTCTCTCTCTCTCTCTCTCTCTCTCTCTCTCTCTCTCTCTCTCTTTTTTTTTGTATTTTCATTTTTTTCCTTCATCTTCATTTTCTATCATTTTTTTCCTTTTTTATTCTCTGCGGGTTTGTTTTTTTCCTCCTTATTCTCCCCGTTTTTCTCTCTCTCTCTTTCTTTCTCTTCCTTTCGCTCCGTACATCTTATTTTCTGTCTTCATTTTTTCCCTTCATTTCCAGATTTTTTTTTTTTAATTCACTCCTTTTTTCTTGCTTTTATTTTCCGCGGACTCTTTTTTTCCCTTCCTCCTTCATTCTTTATTTCTTCCCCTTATCCTCCTTCGCTCCCTCCCCTTCTTCCATTTTTCTTCTCCTCCCCTTCATTCTCAGTCACTTCGTTAGTCCTTTTTCATTAAACCTCTTCTTCTGTAATACTTTTCTTCATTTCTCTGTTCCATTCGCTTCTTATTCTTTTTTTTATCTCTGGCTTAGAATCCTCCCCTTGTGTGTGTTTTTCCTTCTCTAATCTCCTTTTTCTTTCTTTTACTTTTTTTTTCATCATCCCATTGCAGTTTCTCGTTTCCACCCTTTCGTTCCTTTATGTTTTTTCCTTTTTACTTAATCTTCCTTCTTTTCTTCATTATCGGTTTTTTTTTCCTCCTTCCAATATTAATTTTATCAGGTGTCATATGTTTTCTCTTTTTTTTTAATTTGTCTATTTTTTCGTTTATTATACTCTCTCTCTCTCTCTCTCTCTCTCTCTCTCTCTCTCTCTCTCTCTCTCTCTCTCTCTCTCTCTCTCTCTCTCTCTCTCTCTCTCTCTCTCTCTCTCTCTCTCTCTCTCTCTCTCTCTCTCTCTCTCTCTCTCTCTCTCTCTCTCTCTCTCTCTCTCTCTCTCTCTCTCTCTCTCTCTCTCTCTCTCTCTCTCTCTCCCTACGTCTCTTTGTTACATTCTTTTCTTCCATTTCAAGGTTTTTTTTATGTCTTTTATTTTCCCCTTCTTCTTACTTCTCACCTTTTGTTTGCTTCCTTAGTTCTGTTTGCTTTCCTCACCTCTTTTTTCCTTTTTTTCCTTGGTAATTCACTCTTTATCTGTCTCTCTCTATGTCTAATTTGTCTGGGTAGTTGTCTTCTGAGTCTGCCCGTCTTCTTGTCTCTGCGTCTGTAAGGCTGTCTGTCTGTTTGTATGTCTGTCTGTCTCTGTCTATTTGTGTACGTACGTCTGTCTCACTTTCTCTCAAAATAGATTCTTCCTCCATCCTTCATTCTTTCCTTTCCTTTTTCATTCTTTATTCTTTCTCTCTTTCTTTGTTCCTTCGTTCTTTCCTTGCCGTTTCTCCTTTTTTATATATATTTCTTTCTCTTTTCTTTCTCCAATTCTTTCTTTTCATCCCTTGCTCACTCCGTTTCACTCTCCCCTCTCCATCTTTCCCTCTTTTCTTTCCTTCTCTCCCTCCTTTCTTCCTTCCTTCCATCCGTTCGTCTTTCCTTCCTTCCTTCCTTCTTTCCTTCCTTCCTTCCTTCCTTTATTCGTTCTTCATTTTTCCTTCCCTCCTTTCCTTACTTTCCCCCTTCCTTCCCTCCTACGATCCTTTTTTTTTTTTCATTCATGTATCCCTTCCTCTTCCTCCTGACGCTTCCTTCCTTTTGGCAAACCTTTCACGGTCTTTTTTTTTCTTTTTTTGAGGAAATTGTCCCCAAACAGAAATTTAAATTTGTCCTCCGTCGGAAGAGAGGCGCAGAAAGGGATGAAAAGGAAGGGAAAATGTAAGCTATACGAGGGAGGAAAATTCTCTCTCTCTCTCTCTCTCTCTCTCTCTCTCTCTCTCTCTCTCTCTCTCTCTCTCTCTCTCTCTCTCTCTCTCTCTCTCTCTCTCTCTCTCTCTCTCTCTCTCTCTCTCTCTCTCTCTCTCTCTCTCTCTCTCTCTCTCTCTCTCTCTGTATCTATCTATCTATCTATCTATATCTATTTTTGTCTATATACTAAACTGAGCTATTTCGAAAGCATATTACGATTATAGGAATTATAGTGAGTACCTCTCTCTCTCTCTCTCTCTCTCTCTCTCTATCTCTCTCTCTCTCTCTCTCTCTCTCTCTCTCTCTCTCTCTCTCTCTCTCTCTCTCTCTCTCTCTCTCTCTCTCTCTCTCTCCCCGTGACAGTTTTTGGGACGTATTAAAATATTCAGCATAATGGCAGGTCATGTTTAGGGAACGGGAGCCTGGGTGCGTGTTTTTTCATGAGAGAGATGCATTAATGGTTCTGTGTATATTTTTTTTATTATTGTTACCATTATACTGATGTTGATGTTTATATTATGTTATTACCACCATTTTTTTTTCTAACGTGTATTTCTCTTCTATTTCAGGTGCGTGCGTCAGTTGGTTTTAGTAGAGGTGCAACATTTGTGGAGAGTGAGTGAGTGAGTGAGTGAGTGAGTACCAACATAAACGTTTTCATTCTCTCTTATTTGCACGTCTGGTCGTATTGTTGGTAGCATATTCCCTTTTGCCATGATGTTTGGTACTAATTTTCACGTTTCATACTTAGTAAAAACATTCTCCTCGCGGTTCTTCCTTTTTTTTTAATTAAGGAAAGAAGTCATAAGGGGACGAGAAGTCTATAAGGAACAATCAAGTCTTATCTAACCATCTGTTTTAGTCGTATTTGCACGCTATGCATGACTGCCCAGTGCTATACATTTTAACCTGTCCATTTGTAAAGGAGTGATTTTTTCTTCATTTATTCAGCATTATCGCCCACCTCCGCGTATAGTGTTTTCATCGCTGTCCGACTGTCTGTTTATCTGTCTGTTTGTCTGTTCGTTACAAAAATACCCCAGAAAACGGATTGGCATAGTTAGCAAAAACACGAAAGACCGTAACTAACCCAAACTTATTCACTTTTGCGAACACTCCGCTAAAAGAACTGAGTGTCTAGTACGGATGTGGCCAAGGATTTGTATGTATATCGCTGCTGTAAGAGGAAGAGAAGAAAGGAGGGAATTATGACCTAAGGGAAGGAACTAACACACACCAAATAAAAAAAAGATAAATAAAAAAATTAAATTAAATACCATAAATAAAGATATAAAAGTAAATATATAAAATTGAATAGTAGTTCCTCTTGGGTGTGCCCTCCTTCCCTTCCTCCCTTCCTGCGTGATAAGTCAGTGAGTTATAGGAATAGGAAATCAGTTATTCATCTTAAGGGTCAGTACCTCGAGACAGAGAAGGACAATAGCAGAGATTTATAAGGCGAGTATACTGAGCAAGGAACCAAGTGTGAGAGCGATCAGATATTCATGTATCAGTGCTTAATACTTTATGACAGCAAATGACGAGACTTCAGAGTCATAAGTCAGGCGTGTTTAGCAAGGAACGAAGCATGTGAGAAATTATGACATTTTTTCTCTCTTCAGACTTGATAGTAAAATGGTCGTGAGTGGGTATAATGGGAGGTGGTCAGGAAAGTCTGTTAATAAGCAAACATACTAGTGAAAGTTATAGGAGAAGGAAAGAAGAGGAGGAGGAGTAGAGGAGGAGATGACAATATTGGAACGTAAAAAGAAATCCAAGTCTGGTTTGGAAAGAGATAGATTCTTGAAGTTAACATGTCCTTCACTTACGACTTAATACTCTAGTGGCCTTGATTAACAGTGCTGGAAAGGGATTGACTGGGTTTTTATAGTAAGAGCCATATTAGCGAGCGTTGAAGTAGTCCTTTGTTAATTACGACTAATGGTAAAGGTTAAGTTGTGGTATACGCTTAGCTGGTGCGTGATAAATCTACTTGAATGGCCATGAATGTCAACAATAAACGGGAGTAGGTTAAAAGGGCTTCATAGGAGGATTTGTAAGTGGAAGTTAAGATGTTCCTGTTTAAAATCTCAATACTTTAGTAACCAAGAATAACAGAGCTGGGGAATAGAAAGTTGAGTGTTGTGTGAGAAGCCGTGTTAGTGGAAGTTGAGTTCCTGTTAAAGGCTCAATGATCTAGTGGCCAAGAACAACGGTGTCGGGAAGTGAAATATTAAGTAGTCTGACCTCCCTCTTTGACCTTTAGAAATAGGTGATGTGAGATGGCAAAGTGTCTTGTAATACCAACCTAAGACTTTCGTGAGAAGCCATGTTAGTGGACGTTCAGATTCATTCCTGCTGAAAGGCTCAGTATTTTAGTAGCCTGTAATAAGAGTGTTGAAGAGTTAAAAGTTAAATATGTTAGATGAATCACTTTTTGAAAACTCCATATATTAGTGGCCAAAAGTTTAAAAGAAGTAGAGTAAATGGTTAAATCTGTTTTGTGAGGAGAAGCTGTATGAGAGAACGTTCAGATATTCCTATTTAGACCTCATATTTAACTTACCAGGAATAAAAAAAGGCATTGGAAGTAAAAGGTAAAATCTGTTTCGATTGGAGTCAGATTAGAGAAAGATTAGATATTCCACTTCTGTTTTGATAACCATGCATGACAATGATAAAATATGTTTAGAAAAATTAAACCCTGGATATACACTCCTCTGGTCACTCAACACCTTACCGCCATTGTAAAGTGAGTAACAGCTGCGTGATTCCTAGAGTGGAGTGAGTGTGGAAAGTCGTGCCAGTGAGAACCTGAATGCATTATTAAGACCATGGGCTAATGCGGTGAACGAGCGAGTATGATGCATGCCGACACGTTGAGTATGTTTTCGAGTTTAATGAGCTCCGCATCAATACTTACTTATATTTCATGGCGTGCTGATGTGAAATATTTAGACATCTCTTCGTCGTATTGTTGGAAGCGGGGTTGGTTTTGGTGATTGGTGGTAGTGGTTAGTGGTGGCGGTGGTAGTAATAGTAGTAGTAGTAGTAGTAGTAGTAGTAGTAGTAGTGGTAGGTATTGTTGTCGTTAGTATTTCGACTATTCATACTTAGAGATAGTAACGATTGTGGCTACTTGTGGTTATGTAATTGTTGTCGTTGATGCTTATAACGTCACCCTAGTTATTAATTATTTTCATTTAAAACGAATATACACTCACCAACATACTAGAATAGACTGTTGCTGGGTCACCGTCGCCTTCCTCCTTTGCCATTTCCCAAGATAAAAAGTGCCAAGTCAGGGAGTGAATCTTAAGCACGTCTCCCTCGTGTCAAGTCAAGTCACTGTCTCGCGCGCGTGTGTGTGTGTGTGTGTGTGTGTGTGTGTGTGTGTGTGTGTGTGTGTGTGTGTGTGTGTGTGTGTGTGTGTGTGTGTGTGTGTGTGTGTGTGTGTTTTATGACGTGGAGGAGGAAATGAAAGGGATGAAAAGGAGAATACAGATAGTAAGGAAGGAGAGAGAGAGAGAGACGCACCATGAGTGGGAATGGATAATGAGAAAGATGGAGAGGAGGAGAAGCAGCAGGAGGAAGAAGATAAAGGAGAAAAAGAGGAGGAGGGGGAAGAGGAGGAGAAAAAGTTGGAGAAGAACGAGGAGGTAAAGGAGGATTAACGACAAGAAAATATGGAGGAATTAAAGGTCAAGGAGAGGAGGAGGACGGCGAAAAAGGAGGAGGAGGAAGAAGAGGAGGAGCAGGAGGAGGAGAAGGAGGAAAGAGACACAGTGAAGGAGTGGAGGAAAGTGGAGGAAGAATCTGAGCGCGCCGGAGCAAAGTTAGAGCGGCGTCCATCACTCTCTTTAAATTTCTTAGACAGAGGAGCGCTCGGAGCAGCTCTTCCTGGAGGCGTTTGATGGAGGAGGAGGAGGAAGAGAAAGAGGAGGAAGAAGAGGAAGAGGAAGAAGAAGACGAAGGAGATGAAACAGAAGAAGAAATAGAGAAAGAAAAAGAAGTACAGAAAGAAGTAGAAGAAAAGAAAAAGAAGTACAGAAAGAAGTAGAAGAAGAAAAGAAAAAGAAGAAGTAGAAGTAGAAGAGGAGAAAGATGAGGAAGAGAAACATAAAAACATAATAACGTAGGAGTCTGCAAGAGGCCGGTAGGCCTGTACATTGTACAAGGCAGCTCCTTTGAACCTAAGCTCCCGTGAATCTAACCCCACCTAATATCACTGTCTATGAATTTATCTAATCTATTTTTGAATCTGACAATTGTATTGGCACTCACCACATGACTGCTCAGCCTGTTCCACTCATCTACCGCTCTTTTATTAAACCAATTTTTGCCTATGTCCCTGTTGAATCTGAATGTATCCAGTAGAGGAAGAGGAAGAGGAGGAGGAAGAGGAAGAGGAAGAGGAAGAGGAAGAAGATGAATATGAAAAAGAAGAAGGGGAAATAGAAAAAGAAAAAGAAGTGGAAAAAGAAGTAGAGAAAGAAGTAGAAGAAGAAGAAAAAGAGAAAAAGAAGAAGTAAAGGAAGAGGTAGAAGAAGAGGAAGAGGAAGAGGAAGCGGAAGAGGAGGAGGAAGAGGAAGAGGAGATGGAGGAGGAGTTGTTTTTGTACATCATTATAAAACAGCAAACGCTTTCTCTGTAACTCGTAACAATGTGTTTTTCTTTATTAATGATTTAGTCCCCCCCCTCACACACACACACACACACACGCACACAGAGGTTCACAAATGTTTGAATTGAAAAGACAAAAAAAAAGTATAACGACGAATAAAGGAAGTTAAAAGACAAAATGATAAAAAGAATATCGTGAAAAAAATCAGAATCGTGAAGCGTCAAAAAAAAGGGAAAACCAAAAAATAATTCATGGAACATACAACAAGACTAAGATCCTCCTCCTCCTCCTCCTCCTCCTCCTCCTCCTCCTCCTTCTCCTCCTCCGCTGCGACTTGTGCGTGTCAAAAAATCTCTGAAAAATCGTCGAAAGAAAAGAAAGAAGAAAAAACGAAAGAGCGTAAGAGAATAATAACAAAAAATCTTGAGTCTTTTCGAGGAGACAAGACGAAGTGCCGGAGGAAGAGGAGGAGGAGGAGGAGGAGGAGGAGAAGGAGAAGGAAAAGGAGAAGGAGGAGGATGAACTGATTAACCATAAGGTCAAGTCTAGCATGATGACGAGGTGTGTGCGTCTGTATGTGTGTCTGTCTGTATGTGTGTGTGTGTGTGTGTGTGTGTGTGTGTGTGTGTGTGTGTGTGTGTGTTTCATGGATAAATAGAAAGAGAAACAGACACAGAGACAGACACCAAAACATATTATGCGGGGAGGCGGTGGCTGAGTGATTAGCGTGCCGGACCTGCAGACGGCGCGGTGTCCATGATGCGGGTTCGAATCCGCCGCTAACCACCTGGGATTTTTTAGCTACCCCCGAGTGGCCTAAGACTACCCACATGCGGTCCTGAAGCCCACCTGTCAACCCGGACTCTAGAAGAAGCTGTGCAAGTGAAATCAATAATGAGCTCCGGGGAGCAGCTTGAGGCAATAATAATGGCGCCACTTTAAACATTTGCCTGCCCCATGACGGGCTCGGGCCGCCCATCAGATCCGCATGGAATCGCCTACCGGCGCTATAAGCCACATTAAAAAAAAATGCAGACAAACGGACAACAATAACATTAGACAAACAGACAGGAATTTCATTTCACAAACAGAGATACAGTAAACCACGGACAAACAGACGGTGAAACAAACAGCCAGACAAATAGTCAGACAGACAAATTATATTGAGAAGATTGTCAGAATAGATTATGCAGGCGGATTCCCAGACAGACAATCACACAGACACAGATATTCTGATTGACTGACAGACAGATTGCGGAGTCCTTAATAACGATGAATCTTTTTATTAAATCAGAGAGAGATAATGTACCCCTGCAGGTTCGAGTTTGCTTCAGTGGCTTCGTTTTCTATTCCATTTTTAAGGCAATATTTTTTTTTACTTTTGTTTGGTTGGGTTTAGTAAATATGTCGCCTATCGTCGTCGTTTTCCTCCTCGTCCTCCTCCTCCCCTTTCTTCTCCTTTTAGTCACCTTCCTCGTCTTCCACATTCTCTTCTTTGTCCTCGTCCTTCTCTTTTGTCTTTTATTTTCGTCCTCCTTCCTTTATAATAATTCTAGCTAGCTCATTATGTACAAAAAAGGCATACATTAACATCTGACTAACCTCCTCCCCCCAAAAAAATAACAATAAAAATAACTGCTAAGAATCGTGAGTCCAGCGCGTGATCAAACCTTGGTGGGTGATAGGACCGCGGCGAGTGAAGAAAAAGATATATTCGTCCTGCGAACTCAAGGCGCGAGTGAGTTGTAAATAAATAAAAGGCTACTTATGGATGCATGGACTGGCTTGAATTTAACATGAGCTCGGAGCCAATACTAATATTCCAAAAAAAGAGAGAAGAGTTAGAATTGCAGTATTTTAAGCCAGAGAGAGCGCGTGGGAAAACCTATTTTGCCTAGCGTGTCTGTTAATAAAATAGAAAGTAATGCTACACTTAATTAAACTGGAAATGTAGAAGTCTTGAAGCACAACATTAAAAATCAAGGGAGTGACAAATGTGAGTAATATAATATAATGTAATTGCTATTTATTGTACTGGAAATAGTCTACGCGGGAAACAGGATTCAGTACAGTCCAGCAAAGGATAGACAGTGAGTTCAGTACATAATATTATCTATGCCATTAGGATTAGAAGCATTATGAATTGTTTAAGGAGACTGGAGAGCTAGCAAAAACATGATAAGTTAGTGCAGTCCATCTATGTGAATATAGATACTTGGACAAAACACACCACGTTATATACAAAATAAAACGTGTAGGTTTGTTTACAAGTACGTAGGAAGTGGGTCAGAAAAAAAAAATACAGGAGTCATATGTTTGAAAGTAGAAAGAAACATAAAAAGGTCATTGTAAAAAAAGTTAGTAGCGCCAAGCAGAGTACAGGAGCGGCGCGCAAACAGAAGTAACGGCACCGCTGAGGCGACTGTAGTAAATCTCTGTTTGAAAAGTTAATGCTCTGCCGTGACATGGACGCGGCCCGTGGTGCACCCCTGGGAATGTCACGCTTTCTAATTTATCCTCCTCCTCCTCCTCCTCCTCCTTCTCCTTTACATCCTCTACCTTTTCCTCCTCTTCTTCCATCTTGTTCCTATCGTTCCCATTCTCCTTATAGTCAAATTTGTTCCCATCCGCTTTTTCATCTTCCTTCTTCTCCCCCTCCTACTTCCCTCTTACTTACACTTCTTTCCCCTCCTCTTCCTTTTCCTCCTCTTCCTCTTCCTCCTCCACTTTCTCCTTGTTTCCTTCGTCTTTGTTTTGGTCTTCCTCCCACTCCTCCGCCTCCTCCTTCTCTTCCTTCTGCTGTATGGCATAATGGATGGACATCATTTTTATATTATTTTCAAGATGGGAGTAAGAAACAAGGACGCTCTGAGAGGGCGAGAGAACAAAAATAAGATGCCATTGGCTTCACCGCCGAATCCTGAAGGTGTGAGAGAATGCACTTGTTGGCCGATTCCCACGCCTCGACTTCCTTTCCTTCCCTTCTCTTTCCTTCCCTTCCTGTCCTTCCCTTCCCTTCCCTTTCCTTTGTTTCACTTCCCATTTCTTTCCTCCTTATCCCGTCCTTTCACTTCCCTTTCTTCCCTTCCCTTCCCTTCCCTTCCCTTCCCTTCCCTTCCCTTCCTGTCCTTTATGTTCATTTCCTTCCTTTCCCTTCCCTTCCCTTCCCTACCCTTCCCTTCCCTTCCCTACCCTTTCCTTTTCTTCCCTTCCTTCCCTTCTCTTCTCTTTCCTCCCTTCCCTTTCTTTCCCTTCGTTTTCTTTCTTTTCCCTTCCCTATATACGCTTCCATTCCTCTCCTATCCTTTCCCTTCCTTATACTTTCGCACAATCGCCTTCCCTTTTTCTTTCTTAAATACGCTTCCATTCTCTTTGCTGTTTTAGTCATCCTGTTCTTCTACAGTTCCCGTTCCATTAAGAGCTTAGCTTTTTTCTTACCATCCTCTTCCTCTTATCTTACCTTTCCTTATCTTTTCACGCCTTCTTCACATATCTCCACCCTTTGCTTCTCACTTTCTCAGTACCGATAGATGCAGATGCTCTCTGCTGTAGTGTCGACTACTTAAATGAAGCGCCGCTCACCGAAACCTTTGTGATGTTGGTATCGAGACATAGAGGAGTGAAGCAATGATGGCTGAACCAGGCCTGAGTTTACCTTTGATTTTAAATAGTAATAATAATAATAATAATAATAATAATAATAATAATAATAATAATAATAATAATAATAATAATAATAATAATAATAATAATGATAATAGTGATAATAATAATAAGAGGAAGAATATTAATAATGCACCTTGACGACACCTCGAAAGGAAGTGTTTTTTTTCCGGTACCCAGGCTGTGATTGTCATTGGCTGCATTCCTCTGCGGCACTCAGGAGGTTTTCTGTCGATCACACACATGCTCCTGGTACAAGTTTCTGTATTTTTTGGCGCCGTTGGGCTCAGCAGTGATTGGTGACTCAAAAACATCGAGTAATGTAAACGTGGCTGGATGTAACCATAGAG